>NC_061513.1:147168784-147229234 GCF_022539505.1 Lolium rigidum
TCGGCCATGGTACACCAGCAACCACGGCGCGACTTCAACTTCGTCGGCCATGGCAACTTTTCTTGTAGTGATGCATATAAAAGGTATTTGTTAACAAGGTTGATCAAGTCTTGCCACCAAATAAATTTTATATAGCATATGAAGAAATAAACCTCAAATCAATCATGTTACCTTGAATTGTATTGATATGGATCCAATCACAAGAGTTTGATATTCTTCTTTAGGCTCATATATAGGACAATCAATAGTTCCCACTTTGATAGTTCTCACATGAGAAATAGTATTAACTCCGCACGCTTTTTCAATCCTCTTGGGGAAATAGACGGTGTGTTCCTTATCATCAACATTGAAAGTAACCTTTCCTTTATTGCAATCAATAACAGCCCCTCGCGGTGTTAAGAAAAGGTCTCCCAAGAATAATAGACATATTATCATCTTCGAGCATTTCCAACACAACAAAATCAGTTAATATCAAGCAGTTATTAGTAACTTGAACAGGAACATCCTCACATATACCAACAGGAATAGCAGTAGATTTATCAGCCATTTGCAAAGATATATCAGTAGGTATCAACTTATCTAAGTAAAGTCTCTTATAAAGAGAAAAAGGCATAACACTAACACCGGCTCCCAAGTCACATAGAGCAGTTTTAACATAATTATTCTTAATAGAACAAGGAATAGTAGGTATACCGGGTCGCCCAACTTCTTTGGAACTTTGCCATTGAAAGAGTAATTAGCAAGCATAGTGGAAATTTCCTCATTGGGGATTTTCCTTTTGTTAGTAACAATATCTTTCATATACTTTGAATAAGGAGGCAATTTAATAGCATCGATCAAAGGGATTTGCAAGAATAAAGGTTTCATCCAATCACATAATTTATTATAGTGTTCTTCTTCCTTTGATTTTAGTTTCTTAGCAGGAAAAGGCATTGGCTTTTGCACCCAAGGTTCTCTTTCATTACCATGTTTCTCAGCAATAAAATCTTCTTTAGTATACTTTTTATTTTTAGCATGCTTTTCGGGTTCTTTTTCAACCTCTTCTTTATCGGAGTATCATTCTTATCATCATCTTTATCATGTTCATTACCACTTTTAGTTTCGAGCATCGAAATAGAAATACTATTAGGATCATTAGCAGAGTTCGAGAGGATTCTACAACATTTTTATGTTTCTTTTTCTTTTTCTTAGAACGAGCTCTAGGTTCAATGCGTTGAGAATCTTGTTCAATTCTTTTGGGAAGCCCTTCAGGATATAGAGGATCCTAGGTAGAGACACCACCTCTAGTTGTTACTTCATAAGCATGTTTTTCTTTAGCATTATTTCCTAACAAGTCATTTTGCACTTTAGTGAGTTGATCAATTTGAGTTTGAACCATATGAAAATGTTTAACAAGCATCGTAACATCATTGGAGGTTCTCTCCACAATATCATGCAATTCACTAATAGCTTGAGAATTTTCCATTAGATGATTCTCTACTCTCATATTAAAATTTTCTTGCTTAACAATATAATTATCAAACTCATCTAAGCATTGCGCATGAGGTTTTGAATACGGAATATCTTCCCTAGTAAAGCGTTGAAGGGAATTTACCTCAATCATGGATGAAGGGGGAATTATCTCACATATATCTTCTATTGGAGGTAGATTCTTCACATCTTCGGATTTAATACCTTTCTCCTTGAGAGACTTCTTGGCTTCCCTCATATCTTCATCATTCAATTTAATTAAACCCCTCTTCTTCACTATTGGCGTTGGAGTTGGTTCAGGCGTAGTCCAATCATCATAATTCCGGCCTATTTTAGCCAATAATTCTTCAGCGTGGTGCTGGAGTTCTTTTCCCGAAAACACAACCAGCACAACTATCCAGGTATGCCCTAGACTCAATGGTTAGTCCACTATAAAATATATCAAGTAAATCATGCTTTTCTAAATCATGGTCGGCGGAGCTCTAATAAGAGAGCAAAATCTCGCCCAAGCCTCGGGCAATTTCTCTTCATCTCCTTGATCAAAATTATAAACTCTCTCGCAAAGCAAGCATGTTGAGCACTAGCAGGAAAGTATTTCCGGAAGAAAACATCAAGCAATTCTTCTGGACTTTTAATAGAACTAGGTGGCAAACTATTATACCAAGTTTTAGCGTCATCCTTTAATGAGAATGGAAAGATTTTAGCAACAAAGTAAGTACGCTTCTTAACATCATCGAAAAACAAGCTACTCAAAGTAGATAACTCGGTCATGTGTTCAACGAGACTTTCTTTTTCAGTACCACAAAAGGGTGTCTTCTCAACAATAGCTATATGAGATAGGTCAAGAGAAAAATCATAATCTTTATCCCTAATGTTTATAGGAGATGTGGCAAATTTAGGATCAGGAGACAGTTTATATCTAACAGTATGTTCTGCAAGCAACTTTTTAATTTTTCTTGCATCAGTAGTAGCATGGCATTTTTCAATAAAATCATCATCAAGTTCCACATAATCTTCATCAAGATCATCACTAAAGTATTCAAGTTCAGGTGAATTAACAGGTGTAGTAACATCAGGAGTTTGAGCATTTTCAATTTGTCTAGACCTAGCAATTTTAGCATCTAGAAAAGTTCCCAATGAACCACTATCATCAAGCACAGCAGAAATATTATCAGTATTATGAGAGTTTTCAGATTCAGCGAAGTACCAGACATTTGAAGCATGTGGCGGTGAAACAAGTTTATCAATCACAGATGGTGAATCAAGAGCGACGAGAGGTACTCGGAGTTGTACCTTTTCTTGTAGTGGATGGTAATATGGCGACCTTAGTATCAAGAGGTTTACCCATGATGGAGAATTTGCAGCGAACAATATCAATCCAAGTGAACTTCCAAATAAAGCTATGCTCCCCGGCAACGGCGCCGTGAAAATAGTCTTGATGACCCACAAGTATAGGGGATCGCAATGAGTCTTCGAGGGAAGTATTACCCAATTTATTGATTCGACACAAGGGGAGACAAAGAATACTTGAAAGCCTTAACAGCGGAGTTGTCAATTCAGCTGCACCTGGAAACGGACTTGCTCGCAGGAGTTTATCGAGTAGTAACAGCTTTATAGTAGTAGCAGTAGTAAAATAACAACAGACGAGTAACAAAGACAACGATGGTGATTATAGTAAACAGCGAGGATTAAAATACCGTAGGCACGGGGACGGATGACGGGCGTTGCATGGATGAGAGAAACTCATGTAACAATCATAGCAGGGCATTTGCGGATAATAATAAAATGGTATCCAAGTACTAATCAATCAATAGGCATGTGTTCCAATTATAGTCGTACGTGCTCGCAATGAGAAACTTGCACAACATCTTTTGTCCTACCAGCCGGTGGCAGCCGGGCCTCAAGGGAACCTACTGGATATTAAGGTACTCCTTTTAATAGAGTACCGGAGCAAAGCATTAACACTCCGTGAACACATGTGATCCTCACATCACTACCATCCCCTCCGGTTGTCCCGATTTCGTCACTTCGGGGCCATTGGTTCCGGACAGCGACATGTGTATACAACTTGCAGGTAAGATCATAAACAACGAATATCTTCATGAATCAATAACATGTTCGGATCTGAGATCATGGCACTCGGGCCCTAGTGACAAGCATTAAGCATAACAAGTTGCAACAATATCATAAAAGTACCATCTACGGACACTAGGCACTATGCCCTAACAATCTTATGCTATTACATGACCAATCTCATCCAATCCCTACCATCCCCTTCGGCCTACAGCGGGGGAATTACTCACACATGGATGGGGGAAACATTGCTGGTTGATGGAGAGGCGTTGGCGGTGATGGCGGTGATGATCTCCTCCAATTCCCCGTCCCGGCGGAGTGCCAGAACGGAGACTTCTGGCTCCCGCGACGGAGTTTCGCGATGTGGTGGCGTTCTGGAGGGTTTCTGGCGACTTCCACTTCTCCCCGTGCGTTTTTAGGTCGAGGCGAATAAGTAGTCCGAAGGGGGGGCGTCGGAGGCCGGCCGAGGGGGCCACACCACATGGCCGCGCGGGCCCCCCCTAGGCCGCGCCGCCATGTGGTGTGGGGCCCTCGGGCCTCCACTTCAATTGTCCTTCTGGCTCCGTCAGTATTCTGGGAAAATAGGCCCTTTCGTCAAAATCCCGAGGTTTTTCCTGAAAGTTGGATTTCCGCACAAAAACGAGACACCGTAACAGTTCTGCTTGAAAACAGCGTTAGTCCGTGTTAGTTGCATCCAAAATACACAAATTAGAGGCAAAACAATAGCAAAAGTGTTCGGGAAAGTAGATACGTTTTGGACGTATCAAGCAACAATTCATCTACTCGATAGTACCATCAACATCCTCCTCAACGGGTAGCTGGCCGCATAGTTCCTCTATCCTCATTAGCAGCACATTGATATAACCCAAGGCGGATCTTACTTCTGTGTTGGACTCATGCAAGGTTTCAAGGGCCTCATTGAGGTCCATGCGTGCCTACACGAGATCAATCGCAGCCTGATTCCACTTGCCAACAACGTCGACATTCTGTGCGCGGAGGTCCTGGATGGAAGTATTATCTCTCTCCATAGTCGCAATGTTCTCCTCCTGAAGCTTGGACAACTTATTTATCTCCAAACACAACATGTTGCGTTCCACGTGAAGATCATTCACCTCTTTCTTATACAAATTAGCGCACCCAACAATTTCATCCAGGTCGTGCCTGAGATGGGTAATATTCTCTTGAAGCCGACAGGTGTTGGTGATGGACATAGAAACACCATAAGCCTAAGATGGGTAATATTCACTTCACGAAAAGTACCCTAGGTTCCAAATTTGTAGACGCAGCTTTTTTTCTTTCAGAAATTTGGGAGCCTACACGGTTTAATATGTCTAGAAAAATGCGTATCATGCGTATCATGGATTTAGGTGTAGGCTTTTTTTTCACGAAATGTGGGAGCCTACTCCAAAACTGAATAACAATGGATTTAGACCACATGCAACAAGACTTAAAGAAGAGACGACCAACATAATTGCAGCAAAATTCAGTGGAACAACATGGTTCTTAGGTACAATCAACAAAACTGAACATAACTATACATAAGACTTGGACTGCGGATTTTCAGAGATGGAACCAACAGATTCTTCTCACAGACAATAGGTTTCCAGAGCAGACGCCAAAGGATTCTTTCCTTCTCAGGCACAACAGCTTTTCAGAGATGACACCAACCGATTCCATGCCTATCTTTATCACAACGTATAATCACCTTGGGCGTTACAACATTCTGAAGAAAAAGTACATTAATAAACAAATATCAAACAATGGAAGCTAGACTAGCAGAATTTTAATGAAAGAAGTCAAGTGAAAGTTAACAGAAGGAAAGACATACATCATCATCCGTTCAAGTTAAGACTACATAACCACAGCTAGACCTACTATAGGGCCCAAGGGGTGGCTGACCAGCATAGCCTTTTGTGCAGTGTCACCGAAATAGTTTCAGTATCAGCAACTTGCACTAGTAACATTTCGCTAGTCCATAACGATATTAGTTCGTCAGCGAATGTGCAAAATCCGTCATGGAGGCGTCATCCTGACGGTTTGCAGGACCGTGGCGGATCTCGCATCACAGATGGCCAGACTAGCGGTTAGGAAAGTGCGTCACGGATCCTTGACAGGTTGGTCCAAGCCCAAAGCCCAGTCGGCCCGGACCGTTGTGATGGACTTACACCTTGTCGGGCGGTCCCCCTGTACCCGACCGATGTATCAGGCCAATGATTGGGCCAGTATTACGGTCGGGTGATATTGTTTTGTCGCCTAGCATATTCTCAG
Organism: Lolium rigidum; assembly: GCF_022539505.1. Lineage (NCBI taxonomy): Eukaryota > Viridiplantae > Streptophyta > Magnoliopsida > Poales > Poaceae > Lolium > Lolium rigidum. The sequence continues at coordinate 147,174,596 of NC_061513.1, forward strand.
CGATGTGGTGGCTTGCCCCATGGAGGACACGTGGCAGCATCTGCTCTGAAATAAACTAACATCATTGCGACAAATGTGCCACTAGATTCATGACATGTGGCAGCATATAGCAGGTGGGCCCTATAGGACATGGGCCTTGAGGCCCGTTAGTTGATGGGCCTTGAGGCTCGTTAGGCGGTGGGCCTTGAGGACTGATAGGCGATGGGCCTTCAGGCCCGTTAGGCGATGGGGCTTTAGGCCCATTAGTCTATGGGCCTTGAAGCCCATTAGTCGATGGGCCTTGGGGTTCGTTAGGCGATGGGCCTTGAGGCCCATTTTTGATGGGTCTTGAGGCCCGTTGGTTGATGGCCCTTGGAGGCCTGTTAGTTGGTGGACCGGCCCGCAAAATCCTAAAGCGCCTAACAGGCCGACATGTTAACATAGCAATTCGCAGATGGACCGGCCCAACAAGTAACAACGGGCTTCACGCACCTCCGCCCAACAAGACTATTGGGCCTTACTAGGCCCACATATATTATGTAGTGGGCTAATGGGCCGATCCACCAACTAAACGGGCTGGCTCATTTACTTATTGGGCCAGCCCAATTGCTTTAAGGTGTACCCCACTTACTAACTGGGCCGGCCCGATAATAGGAAAGTGGGCTCCACTTTTATTTTGGGCCGGCCCACTGACTTATTGGGCCAGCCCACTTGCTTTAAGGTGGACCCCACTTACTAACTAGGCTGTTCCGATAACAGGAAAGTGGGCCCTACTTTTATTTTGGGCCGACCCACTAGCTTATTGGGCCAGCCTACTTGCTTTAATATGGACCCCCCTTACTAACTGGGTCGACCCGATAACAGGAAAGTGGGCCCCACATGCTTATTGGCTCGACCCATTTTTCTGTTGACCGGTCAAACAAAGACATTTGGCCCAGCCCACATGCTTATTGGGTCGGCCCTGTTTGCCTGTTGACTGGTCAAACAAAGACATTTCGCCCGGTCCACATGACTAGTGGGCCGACCCATTTATCATGTTGACCGGTCAAATGAAGACATTCGGCCCGACCCACTTGTTTAGTGGGTCCGCCCAGCTATCCTTTTGACTGGTCAAACGAAGGCATTCGGTCCGGCCCATGTGCTTAATAGACCAGTTATATAGTTGACCGGTCAAACTAAGTCAGCTTAAGGCGTGGCAGGCCTTATGTGGTCCTACCATCTACCACGGGGTTTCAGCCGGTTAACGGCGTTAACTGACAGTTAACGGCGTCTGCCACGTGTCGTTTTGCATGACGTCAGCAGTCAACGGCCTCCCGAAAACTCTTCTGCAACGATCCGATTTTCTGTGGCCAAAGGGCGCTCAAACGCGATGCACCGAAAAATCCGTGGTATGCCTTTACCTGACGCAGTATGGACCACAAAACCCATATCGTCGGTTTAGGCCCATAGGCGACGAAAAAGGAGCCATACCTGACGAAAATTTGACGTTGAGGATCGGAACTTTTATTGTAGTGTGAATCCAATAATCCTTGAGAACACTTTGTCTTATAATGTTTCAACCCTTTTTATATAAAATTTGTCTTCCTTAATTTACTTTTCCAGCAACCATCTACAACACCCCCTTTTATTATTTTGAGATTAGAAAACAATTATTAAGTAATGTTTAGTAGAATGTAGCAAGGGAACCGAACAGACGCACGTTGCCACTATTTGACGCCCCACGGGTCCAAAAATAATGGTAGCATGCGGAGCAAGGGGCACGCAGACAATAAGAACATACTAGCCGCGTGCCGTCGGCCGGGTATGTTGCGGCTAAGTTCTTAGCCCAGGTGCAGGCTAGACCAACATAATAGTCGCGTGTCCCCTGCGGTGGCACGCTGCTAGTATTGTTGTTACTGGTCGCGTGTCCCGTTTGGAAACGCGACCAGTAATAGTAACCGTGTGCTCTTAGGAGGGTCCGCTGCTAATATTCTTGCCCCTATAACCATTTCCCTACTAGTGAGTGAGTCTTCACTTTCATCATGTCCTCTAAATACCAAGCCTTGATGCAACAAAAATCTCAAACACTTGAGTGTCCATGTCAAACGCAACTTATACAAAGCCTTGTATTGGGAGGTGTTTGAGAGCAAGAGACTCCTTGATTGATGCGGATGATGTAGTGAACATATAAAATTTCTCTTGAACTTCAGTATTAGCACTACTAACACCACCTTCATGTTTTGTCAATCTCCCTTTCATGTTCCAGTTCCTATAAAACCATTCTTCACAAATGAATCTACACTAGGGAATTTTTGTTCTATCCTTGAACAAGTAGCAAACAAAGCAGAAAGATCCTTTTCCACACTATGCCGAGAGTTTTGCCGTCAAGATCTTCTTCAGCTCTGTTGTTCCTCTCGTCGTCATGGTGGCGGCTGATACGTCTCCGACGTATCGATAATTTCTTATGTTCCATGCCACATTATTGATGATATCTACATGTTTTATGCATACTTTATGTCATTATTATGCGTTTTCCGGAACTAACCTATTGACGAGATGCCGAAGGGCCAGTTGTTGTTTTCTGTTGTTTTTGGTTTCAGAAATCCTAGTAAGGAAATATTCTCGGAATCGGACGAAATCAACACCGAAGATCTTAGAATCCCCGGGAGCTTCCAAAACACCCGAGAACCGCCAGAGAGGGGCCACAGGGGGCCCACACATGGTGGCGGCGCGGCCCGGAGGGGGCGCGCCGCCCTAGTGTCCGGTGGCCCCGCGACCCTCTCCGACCTTGCCCTTCCACCTATTTAAAGCCTCCGTCGCGAAAACCCTGACACGTTCGACGAAACCAGAGAAAACCTTCCAGAGCCGCCGCCATCGCGAAGCCAAGATCTGGGGGACAGGAGTCTCTGTTCCGGCACCCGCCGGGACGGGGAAGTGCCCCCGGAAGGCTCCTCCATTGACACCACCGCCATCTTCATCAACGCGGCTGTCTCCCATGAGGAGGGAGTAGTTCTCCATCAAGGCTCGGGGCTGTACCGGTAGCTATGTGGTTAATCTCTCTCCTATGTACTTCAATACAATAATCTCATGAGCTGCCTTACATGATTGAGATTCATATGATGATGCTTGTAATCTAGATGTCATTGTGCTAGTCAAGTGGATTTTACTTATGTGATCTCCGGAGACTCCTTGTCCCACGTGTGTAAAGGTGACAAGTGTGTGCACCGTGTGGGTCTCTTAGGCTATATTTCACGAATACTTATTCACTTGTTATGAATGGCATAGTGAAGTTCTTATTTATATCTCTTTATGATTGCAATGTGTTTTGTATCACAATATATCTGCGTGCTACTCTAGTGATGTTATTAAAGTAGTTTATTCCTCCCGCACGGTGTAATGGTGACAAGTGTGTGCATCGTGTAGTACTTGGCGTGGGCTATGATTGTGATGTCTTGTAGATTATGAAGTTAACTATTGCTATGATAGTGTTGATGTGATCTATTCCTCCTTTCGTAGCGTGAAGGTGACAGTGTGCATGCTATGTTAGTACTTGGTTTGGTTATGTTGATCTGTCATGCACTCTAAGGTTATTTAAACATGAACATCGAATATTGTGGAGCTTGTTAACTCCGGCATTGAGGGTTCGTGTAATCCTACAAAGTTAGTGGTGTTCATCATCCAACAAGAGAGTGTAGAGTCTAGCATCTATCTATTTATTCTGTTATGTGATCAATGTTGAGAGTGTCCACTAGTGAAAGTATGATCCCTAGGCCTTGTTCCTAAATATCGCTATCGCTGCTTGTTTACTCGTTTTACCGCATCTCTACTTCCTGCAATATTACTACCATCAACCGCACGCCGGCAAGCACTTTTCTCGGCGCCGTTACTATCGCTTATATTTATTCATACCACCTGTATTTCACTATCTCTTCGCCGAACTAGTGCACCTATTAGGTGTGTTGGGGACACAAGAGACTTCTTGCTTTGTGGTTGCGGGGTTGCATGAGAGGGATATCTTTGACCTCTTCCTCCCCGAGTTCGATAAACCTTGGGTGATCCACTTAAGGGAAACTTGCTGCCGTTCTACAAACCTCTCGCTCTTGGAGGCCCAACACTGTCTACAAGAATAGAAGCACCCGTAGACAACAAGCACTTTTCCGGCGCCGTTGCCGGGGAGGAAAGGTAAACGGCACACACACACGGACCCCGGCAACTAGCCACTTTTCCGGCGCCGTTGCTCGGGAGGAAAGGTAAAAGGCTCTCATACTCCGGTCCCAGGTAAAGTACTTTTCCGGCGCCGTTGTGTGTGTGCTCGAAGCTATTTCCTTTAGATCCTGCAATTGCATCTTTTTGTTTCTTGTTTACACTAGTTTGGCATAATGGACAACAATGAGCTTTTTATTCTATTTCCTGATTTAAGACATGGATGGTTTGATCCAAAAATTAAAAAACCCATGGAACATATTAGCATGAATACTTTGAATACCATTGTTGCTAATGATATAGAAAGTTCTAAGCTTGGGGAAGCTGGTTTTGATGAGCATGATATTTTTAGTCCCCCAAGCATTGAGGAGAAAATTTACTTTGATGATACTTTGCCTCCTATTTATGATGATTATAATGATAGTAGTCTTTTGGTGCCACCTGTTATGGAGGATAAATTTGATTATGATTACAATATGCCTCCTATATTTGATGATGAGAATAATAATGATAGCTACTTTGTTGAATTTGCTCCTACTACAATTAATAAGAATAACTATGCTTATGTTGGGAGTAGTAATAATTTTATGCATGAGACTAATGTTAAGAATGCTTTATGTGATAGTTATATTGTTGAGTTTGCTCATGATGCTACTGAAATTTATTATGAGAGAGGAAAATATGGTTGTAGAAATTTTCATGTTACTAAAACACCTCTCTTTTTGATGAAAATCTTGAAGCTGCACTTGTTTTATCTTTCTATGCTTGTTGCATTATGCTTCATGAATTTGTTTATTTACAAGATTCCTATGCATAGGAAGCATGTTAGACTTAAATGTGTTTTGAATTTGCTTCTTGATGCTCTCTTTTGCTTCAACTACTATTTCTTGCGAGTGCATCATTAAAACTGCTGAGCCCATCTTAATGGCTATAAAAAAAAACTTCTTGGGAGATAACCCATGTGTTTATTTTGCTACAGTACCTCTATTTTATATTTGTGTCTTGGAAGTTGTTACTACTGTAGCAACCTCTCCTTATCTTAGTTTTGTTGCATTGTTGTGCCAAGTAAAGTCTTTGATAGTAAGGTTCATACTAGATTTGGATTACTACGCAGAAACAGATTTCTTGCTGTCACGAATCTGGGCATAATTCTCTGTAGGTAACTCAGAAAATTTTGCCAATTTACGTGAGTGATCCTAAGATATGTACGCAACTTTAATTCAATTCGAGAATTTTCGTTTGAGCAAGTCTGGTGCCTCAATAAAATTCGTCTTTACCGACTGTTCTGTTTTGACAGATTCTGCCTTTTATTTCGCATTGCTTCTTTTGCTATGTTGGATGGATTTCTTTGTTCCATTGACTTCCAGTAGCTTTGGGCAATGTCCAGAAGTGTTAAGAATGATTGTGTCACCTCTGAACATGTGAATTTTGATTATGCACTAACCCTCTAATGAGTTTGTTTCGAGTTTGGTGTGGATGAAGTTTTCAAGGGTCAAGAGAGGAGGATGATATACTATGATCAAGAAGAGTGAAAAGTCTAAGCTTGGGGATGCCCCGGTGGTTCACCCCTGCATATTTCAAGAAGACTCAAGCATCTAAGCTTGGGGATGCCCAAGGCATCCCCTTCTTCATCGAAAAATTATCAGGTCATTTCTCTTGAAACTATATTTTTATTCGGTTACATCTTATGTTCTTTACTTGGAGCGTCTGTGTGCTTTTATTTTCGTTTTGTTATTTTCATTCTCTGAATAAATACATGCTTGTGTGGGAGAGAGACACGCTCCGCTGGTTCATATGAACACATGTGTTCTTCGCTTTATCTTTTAGTGTTCATGGCGAAGGTTGAAACTGCTTCGTTCATTGTTATATGGTTGGAATCGGGAAATGCTACATGTAGTAATTCTAAAATGTCTTGAATAATTTGATACTTGGCAATTGTTGTGCTCATGTTTAAGCTCTTGCATCATATACTTTGCACCTATTAATGAAGAAATACATAGAGCTTGCTAAAATTTGGTTTGCATAATTGGTCTCTCTAAGGTCTAGATAATTTCTATAAAGAGTTTGAACAACAAGGAAGACGTGTAGAGCCTTATAATGTTTACAATATGTCTTTTATGTGAGTTTTGCTGCACCGGTTCATCCTTGTGTTTGTTTCAAATAACCTTGCTAGCCTAAGCCTTGTATCGAGAGGGAATACTTCTCATGCATCCAAAATCCTTGAGCCAACCACTATGCCATTTGTGTCCACCATACCTACCTACTACATGGTATTTCTCCACCATTCCAAAGTAAATTGCTTGAGTGCTACCTTTAAATAATTCAAAATTTATCACTTCTGATTTGTGTCAATGTTTTATAGCTCATGAGGAAGTATGTGGTGTTTATCTTTCATTCTTGTTGGGCAACTTTCACCAATGGACTAGTGGCTTCATCCGCTTATCCAATAATTTTGCAAAAAGAGCTGGCAATGGGATTCCCAGATCCCAAATTAATTAACCTAAATAGACACTCCTCCATGGTATGTGATTGTTGGATGGCACCCGAAGGATTCGGTTAGCCATGGCTTGAGAAAGCAAAGGTGGGGAGGAGTGTCATCATAATAAAACTAAAATAAAAAGGCACTCCTTCATGGTATGAGATTGTTGGCGGGCACCCGAGGATTCGGTTAGCCATGGTTTGTGAAAGAAAGGTTGGAAGGAGTGCCACCCAAAAATAAAAATAATTCATGGGAGCCGCTCTTTGAAGGTTTGTCTGGCAAGGGGGTTAGAGTGCCCACTACCATTCGTTGACAACAACAAACACCTCTCAAAATTTTACTTTTATGCTCTCTCTATGTTTTCAAAACCAAAGCTCTAGCACAAATATAGCAATCAATGCTTCCCTCTGCGAAGGGCCTTTCTTTTACTTTTATGTTGAGTCAGTTCACCTATTTCTCTCCACCTCAAGAAGCAAACACTTGTGTGAACTGTGCATTGATTCCTACATACTTGCATATTACACTTGTTATATTACTTTACATTGACACTATCCATGAGATATACATGTTATAAGTTGAAAGCAACCGCTGAAACTTAATCTTCCATTGTGTTGCTTCAATGCCTTTACTATGAATTTATTGCTTTATGAGTTAACTCTTATGCAAGAATTATTGATGCTTGTCTTGAAAGTACTATTCATGAAAAGCCTTTGCTTTATGATTCATTTGTTTACTCAAGTCATTACCATTGTTTTGATCGCTGCATTCATTACATATGCTTACAATAGTATGATCAAGGTTATGATGGCATGTCACTCTAGAAATTATCTTTGTTATCGTTTACCTGCTCGGGACGAGCAGGAACTAAGCTTGGGGACAACAACAAACACCTATTTCTCTCCACCTCAAGAAGCAAACACCTCAAGAAGCAAACACTTGTGCGATGGCGGCGGCTCTTGAAGGTTTTCTCTGGTTTCGTCGAACATGTCAGGGTTTTCGCGATGGAGGCTTTAAATAGGCGGAAGGGCAAGGTCAGAGGGGGTCTGGGGCCACCAGACACTAGGGCGGCGCGCCCCCCTCCTGGGCCGCGCCGCCACCATGTGTGGGCCCCCTGTGGCCCCTCTCTGACGGTTCTCGGGTGTTCTGGAAGCTCCCGGGGATTCTAAGATCTTCGGTGTTGATTTCGTCCGATTCCGAGAATATTTCCTTACTAGGATTTCTGAAACCAAAAACAGCAGAAAACAGGAACTGGCCCTTCGACATCTCGTCAATAGGTTAGTTCCGGAAAACGCATAAATATGACATATAATGTGCATAAAACATGTAGATATCATCAATAATGTGGCATGGAACATAAGAAATTTTGCAATGGACTAGTGGCTTCATCCGCTTATCCAATAATTTTGCAAAAAGAGCTGGCGCGGGGTTCCCAGCCCCCAATTAATCAACCTTCATTAATAATTCTCTTCACATGTTTTGCTCTGATTCATCAGTAAGCAACTTAATTTTGCAAATAGACACTCCTTCATTGTATGTGAATGTTGGAAGGCACCCGAGGATTCGGTTAGCCATGGCTTGTGTAAGAAAAAGGTTGGGAGGAGTGTCATCCATAATGAAACTAAAGTACATGTGTAAACAAAAGAGAAGAGGGATGATCTACCTTGCTGGTAGAGATAACGTCCTTCATGGGAGCCGCTCTTTGAAAGTCTGTCTGGCAAGGGGGTTAGAGTGCCCACTACCATTCGTTGACAACAACAAACACCTCTCAAAATTTTACTTTTATGCTCTCTTTATGTTTTCAAAACCAAAGCTCTAGCACAAATATAGCAATCAATGCTTCCTCTGCGAAGGGCCTTTCTTTTACTTTTATGTTGAGTCAGTTCACCTATTTCTCTCCACCTCAAGAAGCAAACACTTGTGTGAACTATGCATTGATTCCTACATACTTGCATATTGCACTTGTTATATTACTTTACATTGACAATATCCATGAGATATACATGTTACAAGTTGAAAGCAACCGCTGAAACTTAATCTTCCATTGTGTTGCTTCAATGCCTTTACTATGAATTTATTGCTTTATGAGTTAACTCTTATGCAAGACTTATTGATGCTTGTCTTGAAAGTACTATTCATGAAAAGTCTTTGCTTTATGATTCAGATTGTTTACTCATGTCATTACCATTGTTTTGATCGCTGCATTCATTACATGTGTTTACAATAGTATGACCAAGGTTATGATGGCATGTCGCTCCAGAAATTATCTTTGTTATCGTTTACCTCGCTCGGGACGAGCAGAAACTAAGCTTGGGGATGCCGATACGTCTCCGACGTATCGATAATTTCTTATGTTCCATGCCACATTATTGATGATATCTACATGTTTTATGCATACTTTATGTCATTATTATGCGTTTTCCGGAACTAACCTATTGACGAGATGCCGAAGGGCCAGCTTGTTGTTTTCTCGCTGTTTTTGGTTTCGAAATCCTAGTAAGGAAATATTCTCGGAATCGGACGAAATCAACACCGAAGATCTTAGAATCCCCGGGAGCTTCCGAACACCCGAGAACCGCCGTGAGAGGGGCCACAGGGGGCCCACACATGGTGGCAGCGCGGCCCGAGGAGGGGCGCGCCGCCCTAGTGTCCGGTGGCCCCGGACCCCTCCGACCTTGCCCTTCCGCCTATTTAAAGCCTCCGTCACGAAAACCCTGACACGTTTGACGAAACCAGAGAAAACCTTCCAGAGCCGTCGCCATTGCGAAGCCAAGATCTGGGGGACAGGAGTCTCTGTTCCGGCACGCCGCCGGGACGGGGAAGTGCCCCCGGAAGGCTTCTCCATCGACACCACCGCCATCTTCATCAACGCCGCTGTCTCCCATGAGGAGGGAGTAGTTCTCCATCAAGGCTCGGGGCTGTACCGGTAGCTATGTGGTTAATCTCTCTCCTATGTACTTCAATACAATAATCTCATGAGCTGCCTTACATGATTGAGATTCATATGATGATGCTTGTAATCTAGATGTCATTGTGCTAGTCAAGTGGATTTTACTTATGTGATCTCCGGAGACTCCTTGTCCCACGTGTGTAAAGGTGACGAGTGTGTGCACCGTGTGGGTCTCTTAGGCTATATTTCACAGAATACTTATTCACTGTTATGAATGGCATAGTGAAGTGCTTATTTATATCTCTTTATGATTGCAATGTGTTTTGTATCACAATATATCTGCGTGCTACTCTAGTGATGGTATTAAACTAGTTTATTCCTCCTGCACGGTGTAATGGTGACAGTGTGTGCATCGTGTAGTACTTGGCGTGGGCTATGATTGTGATCTCTTGTAGATTATGAAGTTAACTATTGCTATGATAGTGTTGATGTGATCTATTCCTCCTTTCGTAGCGTGAAGGTGACAGTGTGCATGCTATGTTAGTACTTGGTTTGGTTATGTTGATCTCGTCATGCACTCTAAGGTTATTTAAACATGAACATCGAATATTGTGGAGCTTGTTAACTCCGGTATTGAGGGTTCGTGTAATCCTACACGGTTAGTGGTGTTCATCATCCAACAAGAGAGTGTAGAGTCTAGCATCTATCTATTTATTCTGTTATGTGATCAATGTTGAGAGTGTCCACTAGTGAAAGTATGATCCCTAGGCCTTGTTCCTAAATATCGCTATCGTCGCTTGTTTACTATTTTACCGCATCTCTACTTCCCGCAATATTACTACCATCAATCGCACGCCTGACAAGCACTTTTCTCGGCGCCGTTACTACTCGCTTATATTTATTCATACCACCTGTATTTCACTATCTCTTCGCCGAACTAGTGCACCTATTAGGTGTGTTGGGGACACAAGAGACTTCTTGCTTTGTGGTTGCAGGGTTGCATGAGAGGGATATCTTTGACCTCTTCCTCCCCGAGTTCGATAAACCTTGGGTGATCCACTTAAGGGAAACTTGCTGCTGTTCTACAAACCTCTGCTCTTGGAGGCCCAACACTGTCTACAAGAATAGAAGCACCCGTAGACATCAGCGGTGGAGGTAGCCGAGCTCCTCTAGATTGGTGGCGGGGAGATTTTTGCTGCTTCGGAGCTACTTCCTATGCGCAAGACACAACGACGGCTGTCGTTGTGATCCTTGGACGTAGTTGCGGTGATGAGGACATCCCTACTACTACACCATTACCTCCGTCATTGCAAGATGAAGACAAAGCTGCTGTGAAGCTCAAGTTCAATGAAGTCAGGATTGGACCAATGACACGAGCTCGTGCGAAGCTACTTAAGCAACAGGTGAACTTGTTCCTATGCGATACCTTGATCGACGAGAACTTTATACTGCCTAAGTCGTATTACTTATGTATGATCAGGTATGAAGAGGAAGCAGGCATCGCACGAGGAGAAGAGGAGCAGCTGGACAAGAACATGAACGTGAAGCTGGACATGGAGCTGGACATGAAGATATCCCATGGACGCGCGAGGGAGGTGCGGGAGGAATGCGCTAGAGGAGGAGATCCAGCTCAGGCCGATGCCAGGTCCGGTCAGACCGGCCGTGACGCCGGGACGCCCGGTCCCAGCTCCGGTTCAACCGGCTACCACGCCGGACCAGCCCGGTCCAAACCGGGTTCCACACTTGTGCCAACCGGGTGACTATCCAGTAAGCCCGGCACCATCGCCCGGTCACCACCCGGCGCCACACCCGGTTTCGACCGGATGGCCCGGTCCTAGGCCCGGTCGACCGGCCCCCAGACCGACCGACTCCGAGTCTTTCTCAACCAGATCCGATCTGGGTCGGTTTTCTATGTACTTTTTCGACCCCTGGTCATCCTGAACCCCTATATAAGTGCCCATGACGCCCCCAAATTAGGTTTAGACCATGTTTAAGATAAACCCTAGTTCATAGTTGATTGCTTTGCAACTCTATTGAATCTCTACACCATATTGAATCGATTTGGTGTTGAACCCCAGAAAGTCTTGTGTGATGTGCTGTTCCATTGGGAATTAGACGGTTGCAACTTACCTCTTCGTGGTCGGCGGCTACGTGCGCAAGTGTGTGGAGTTGCGAATATCTTGCAGGGTTGAGAGCTGTTGCATTGGCGACAGGGATCAATCGAGAGACTCGACAACGTCATACAAGTTATCATCCACTTCATCATCGTGTATCTCCGCTGTGTTCATCCCGTGATCATCATCACCACCGTTGCTTACTGAGAAGATCGGGCCACCCCTTATCATGCGGCCCATCTGCAACCTCCGGTAGGGAGGCCATCTCGAGGCCATCTCGATCTTCTGCCTGTGCTCGACGCCTCCAGGGTACCAAGTGGTGCGTCCTCGAGATCCTGGATGTGGCCGGTGGATAGGTCTGGTCGCCGGAGAAGAGCCATCGAGCTAGCTGCTCTCTGATCTTGGCTGTGACGCTTGGAGGTCGCCAACGACGTGTGGCGGAGGAGCCTTATGACCTGATTGCTATTTCATCTTTAGTCCTAGGGTGGATTTCGTAAGAAAGAGAGGCCTTATCTTCAAATTTCAGGTTGTTAGTGCGAGTGATGTAAAGGGCCTCTTTATAAAATGTAACAGCCACGTGTATTTGCAATGAAAGCTCCACCGGGGTCACTTTGACCCTTCTGTCTGTAAAAAAAAAAACTCTATTTTTTTGTAGGTTCTTTGGTCGGCATGGCCCCAGCGTCATGTTCGAGCGCCCCTAAATCTGCTTGTGTTGGTTCATCCTCTTCATCAATTGCTTCATCATCTTCCATAATTGGGGATGGCCGGTCAGCGCCACTACTCTCCGGTTCAAGTTCTCCATCCGGTGGTTGCATTAGCGTCAATTGCAGATTGCTCTTAAACATTAGAAGCACTCATTGTAGCACTCGGTGTGGATGTTTCATAGGTCTTTTTCTCTTTTGAAGCTTTTCCCCACAATGAAAATATGCTACTTTCAGCAGCACTCTTTTTTTCATCTACATTGCAAATAAAACAAAGGAAAAATTTAGAAAATTACTCAATCAGAAGCTTACATCTACCAGCAAAAGCATATTATAAAACAATAGTTTTTTTTTGCGGGTAATAAAACAATAGATTTTGTACTGCTAAATTGCCAATCTGCTCCTCCTAATGTGCTAGAGCCTAGAGCTAGACTAGTGCGGCTAAAATCTAAAGAAATTAAGAGGAAAATAAATCTGAATATTACCTTGCCCTTGCCGTTGTGGTCGCTGTGCTGGCCGTGGCCGGACATCGCGCCGGCCGCCGGGTTGCCTGACGGCCTGAGGCCTCACGCCGCTGTTCCGTGCTGCAGATTTGGCCGGACACTGCGGCGCCGTACCGCCCCTGAATCTGCAGCCGCGCCATGTCTCTCGGTCTCGGGTGGGTGTGTGCGCTGCGAGCGAGCCAGCGAGGGTTGACCGATAGCCTTGTCGGTGCGTGCGATTGTGAACGAAGAGAGAGCTAGAGCCCAGAGCTGTTGGGCTACGATTAGTAGTGTTCAATTTTTTCCCCAAAAATCATGGGTATTCATTTGCATATACGTGAATACACGTAGCGCCGGTGGCTGCCATGTGTTTTGTAACGGATCCTCCCGCAGCATTAGTCGGACATGGAGGAGTGACAGGCGCGGGAGTAGGCCACGAAGGGTCGCCGGCGGCGGTGGACACCACCAAATTCTATAGTGGCGCCGAGCCCGGTGGGATGGAGGCAGCGATTGACATGATCATCATGAGGTCCAACCCCGAGAAGTGGGGCGAGTTTGGCGGCCGAGTCATTACCATGTTCGCCGATGTCGAAAATCACAGTGCATCTACGTACACCCTTTTTTAGGCCTCAAAGTACTTTGAGCCAGAAAATCCAAATTTAGTTTTGGAATTAAAGTTTTTGTTGTTCCATTATCATGTTCAAGATTTGACCGAAGGGGGTGAATCTCGGCCATGCAATTGAAGCCTGAGTAGTGGAATTGTCTTGTCCCTTTGTTTTTTGGAAATAATTTTTTTGACCAAAATGGGTGAATGTTAGGCATTCAGTTGAAGCCCGGTAAAACCATATGTAGGATTAATTGCTTCGTGTCAAGTGGTGCCCAAATGATGTCTTGATTAATTATTTAGCTCATCCATTCTATTTTTGATTTTTCTAGAACGAGTTGCCTCAGAAACTAAAGCGAAGACGCATGTACGTGAATAGTTAGCAACGTACTCGTTGGTGAATAAACTCATTGATAGCTGACGACCTGACGTTGTAGTATTCACCAGTAGTAGCTAATTAAGTTGAAGAGAGAACAATAGAAGGTTTGATCGATCGATCGGTCGATCTTGCGTATGTGCACATGCATGTAGATGGACGACGACTGTCGCGACTCGGGAAAACAGTCGCGTGGTAAAACGAAATAGTTGACCTGCTGCTGGAACGCGTGGCTGATTGATCGATCGATTCGTTGGTTCGAGTTCGCGTCCACTCCCGGATCACTGCCTCCTGCTACTTGCTTTACTGTTACTACCTTCGATGATGATGATGCATGCTTTACTCTAATGCCAACGTGCTGCTGCCTCTGAAACATAACAGCGTCCTTCTTTCGACGTTGGGCCATTCCTTCGCGTCCGCGGAATAGCGCACCCAGGCGGAAGACACGAGGAGCGAGTACCTGGACCGAGTTAAGTTGATGTGCACGCTATGGAAGCCGCTGATGATCCCCGAGTTCGGAAAGTCGCAGAGGGACTCCCGGTCGGCTACAGCAGCCCGCGCAGCGGGACGTCCAGTTCGGCACGGTGTACGCCAAGATCTACTAGTCGGCGTGGATGGGCACGTGCGGGCTAGCCGTGGGCGGGGTTCTTCTGGCAGCTCATGGCCGACGTACGACGTATTGTGGAAAACCATGAGATAGCCATCCCATGACAAAGTTTATGATGAAAGTCAGCTTGCATTGCATCAGTGCCTTAGACATATTATAACGTACATGTTTATTATCTTGGATCACACGAGCATTATTAGCAACACGCAAATATGCACATTCATTCTTTTTTTGCCCATCGGACATGAAATCGGCCGGAAGAGCTCATGACCACCGCCTATGCTGCCTCGGCGAACCCAATCTTCATATTTCCATAGTCAAAAACCGTGTGGTAGGTTTCCATGAATATATCACCCAAAATCCTGCGACACCAATTACTCAATGTCAGAACCTAGGACGTACAGCATGTTCGTGGACCGTTTGCTTTCAGTTCTGAAGATGCAAACATCTATCTGCTTTCTGTTCATTTAAAGACCTAATAATTCTTAAAACTCTGGAACTAACAAACATCGTATTTTTTTCTAGGGAAGAGGCATCACACACATATTTTATATTGATTCGAAGAAAGTTGGGAGAGCATAACACGTGTATAACTTTACCAGAGAGGGCCACCGGTAGGAGGGACGTCCATAGCTGAGAATCCACTGGTGCACTTCGTAGCATCACCCTCACCAATCTTCACTATGTACTGAACAACAGAAATCACAAGTCAAACCGAATCAGCACTAACCGGCATGGGTTATAAACCTTGTGTGGCTCATCAATTTTATATGCAGGTAGGATTTTATAATTGATAACTGATATACTAAGGACCGAATCTTCAAATAATCCGCGGGAACAACATATGGAATCTTAAGAAAAAATATGACACTTGCTAAAAATGATAGATAATGTGGACACACATAATATACGAGAGGTAATAAGCAGGGACAAGAAACAATACTTGTTCGGGTTTGAGCACAAACTGTTTAGCCCCAATGGTGAAGGCGACGTCAGACATGGATTTAAGTTCTCCACAATCCACGGATGATTCTCCCGTAGGGATAGGAATACTGTCACACATCTGCAAAGTTGAATAAGTTAGATTTTGGTTATGGTTCAACTTTGTTATAGTGTGATTTTTTGCATTGGTATTACAAGGTAGGAAACATGCCTCGTAAAGGGTATGCACTATAGAATCCTCAGTCTGATTATCTGCAACTTGGTTCACCGCCCATTGAACAATCAACTCACAAGCTTTGCACACAATAAAACCATTTGATGTCCCAACTTCATCTTCTACCCATTGAATAGCAGCGTTGTCGTCACTATGTACATAGGAAAGAGTGTAACAATGTCAACCATTGGGATATAAGAAAAACAATGTGGATGGTCAAAAGGAGACCAAACCTACTTCATGCACTTCTGCTCTTTAACTATTGAATTCTAAATTCCTTCAGTGCCAGCTAGGGAAAATTATCCAAGCAAATCAAACAATTTCGGTACATTGAGAAATATGGCAATTAGCACTACTGCATAAATGATACTTTTTTGTTGGTACTACGAAATATGGCAGTTAACACTAGTGCATAAATTATCCCCAGGGTATAAATACATATAATTAACTACACGACTTGGAAATGACTACACAAGATTGTTGTCATGGCCGTGCTGTTGTATGTCTGTATACGTCGCCCTGCATGCCCCAGCAATATTCTGACATTTCAATCATATGTATTAACGAATATATATTATATACACTATAATTGCCCATGCACTAATTATCCTCTTACTCGCACAATATATATGCTTCATGTTTTAATGCATATTTCACAGCATATATGTTGTGCAGAACATGCATAAGTACAAAAGGTACAAGCGAGACTCAACTCTTACCTTACACCATGAGGTTCAACAAGGGAACATAAACGAAGCATTCCACATATCGTTCTTTTCAATATCTGCATCATAGTCCCGGAAAAGAAGATTTTACAAGCCTTATGCATGACTGATCAAGCTAGAAAGTAACTTTTGGAAATGAGCAAACCCGCTTTAGCAGCAAATGCACGATCTGCCGCCCAAACTTTGAAACAACGTTCTTGCACGCTTTGCTCACAAACCTAGGTATAGGAAGTCTCCAATTTATTTCATTAATTATCTCCTGTATATATTTCACAGCAAACACATAGAGATTAAAGGAAAAGAATGGAAATTAAACCCACCAGAGATGACTCTATGAGCTATCAACAAAAACGTTATACATAATATTCTTCAAAACGTGTCATGCTGGTCTATTAGGTTTATTTTGATAATCTTCACATTATGTAATATTACTAGTTCAGCTTCTAAGGAGCTGGTAATTGCAAAAATTATATATTTAAAATTTTCTATTAAGCTTGTCCTTCTACTGTAACTACCATAATTCAATCAAAAGAAACATCTACAATGGATCTAACCATACACTTTTATCTTCACAATGCACATTTTCTCCACTAAAAGGTAAAACTCAAGGAAAAAACATATGGGTTACGGCCTAAATTGCAAAGGAATGTCTCGTTTAGGTTACTAGAAATGTTGATTGTGAGGTTTTATCGATAAATAAAGTTTAGATGCATTAACTAAAGCCCCTTTCCTTGCTTATGGGCATAAACATGAATAGATCTCAAACACATACCGTGGGGCCAGTAAGAAATGAAGTTCCCGAGTCTACTATTGCAGCACAACCAGATTTACATAATCCTAATACAAATAGGTGTATAAAAAACAATTAAAAACATTTCATATTTACATACGAGCATATACTGTGTATGATTTTTCTTGACAAAATGACATGTTAGTACCTGTGGAGTTTCCTCCAATCAAAACGTCACCCATGTCAAACTGAAGCAAGTGCGGCAAAATTTATGAGCACAAACTAGTTACTATAGCCTGAATTTAAAGATTACTCAACTAAACGAAATGGTTTCACCTGCCAGTATCCCTTCTTAGTAATAGGGACATACGTATGTCTTCCCTTGTAATGATTAGGATCAACTCCTCCAAAAACGATTTCTCCTCCCTTCACTTTTCCAGCATGTCGGTTCAACCAGAATGAGAAAACGGAGCTACCAACCAGACCTTGGCTAACCATGTTATACCTATAATTTCGCTTATGATGTCAGGGATAAGAAATCTTTTTATATGATAAACATTTGGTGGTACGATATGCCAGTAAATTAGAAGAACCCACAGTGCACCATTTAGATATTAATATAATACATAAAACAATACACATAAATTAAAATATTCATGTCTAGTGTTGATAGTGTTACTAAATAGGAAAAACAGAGAAATTCTGTAGACAACATTTCTCACCAAACAGGTTCGGCACCCGCGGATGACATTTCTTTAAACCCAAGACCAACGATGCCATCGATTTTTTCAAGCATGAAAGTAATACTCTGTTCCAACGAAGCTTCAATAAAATCCTAATAGGGCAGCATAATAAAATTAGTATAATCTGAAATAGGATGAACATCACATAGCATAATATAAATTTGCCCTTCTGGTGCAGCGCGTAAACCTGATTTTTCACAACTAGACCACCAACTTGCACATTGTCTTGGCTAATATAACCAGCAATTGCACCAGTTCTGTAGTGAATTGATACCCTTTTTCCTGCCAAGATTTGAAATGAAATATTATAATCATGGAAATATCATTTTTCTGGTTACTAGAGTTTAATCTAAACCATCTGATTAATGCCTAGGTGAAGAAAATACGTGTACAATGTGTTAGGATGGCATCATCTCATAATGCATACATCACCAGTAGGAAGAAAGGCTATCAACGGTGTATCAAAAACGTGGTTAGTGGCATGCAAGTGTTAAGTTGCTGGTATCTCGCTTCTGATAACAATTATCAGCAGATTCCTTGTGCCACATCATATGTAGTTGTATTTTTTTGCGAAAAGATCACCGATCTTCTATTCATAATCTTCAATAATTGTACAAGAAAAGCTAAAAATAATAAAAATTAGAACCCAGTCCTTGGACGACCTAGTGACGACTACAAAAACTCGAGTGAAGCCGCCCTCACCCTTCCTCACTGGAACCGGACAAAGCTTGCCAATGTAGAGCTTATCGTAGTAGAGGAAGTCGTCGTGCTAAAGTCCCAAAGAGCCAGTGCACGAGAGCCTCAATCGTCGCCGATGAAGAGAAGCTTTGACCAGAAGGAATATTGACCAAAACCAGCGAGATCTGCCGGAAACACACCTCCACACGCTCTCCAAAGACACTAGATACACCGTCAGGACGGGGACTTGGCGGGGAGGATTTTATTCCATCTTGAGGGAGTCGCTGCCATGCCTTCCTGAATAGGACACTAACTCTAACCAAACTGAAACGGAGCCCTCCTGCCAACAAGGACCGGGATCCACCGTGCCTCAATAGCCCTAAAGCCAAGGGAGGTTGACATACAACCATTCACCACGCCATGGTAAACTACCACATGCCCAAAATAGCGGGCTAGGCCCAGCCCATCAACCAAACCCTAGACCTATAGCATGTCGCTGCTGGCGAGCTCCTATTGCTGCCGAAAGGAAGGGAAGAAGTAGCCACCGTTCCAGTCGCCTATGAGAAGCTCGTCCTGGATCTTGGCGATACCATTGAAGTGCAAGAGATCGGGAACAGAGCGGGAACTCCGGTGGCGTGCATTGCCATTGAGGCAGATCCAGATATTGCAGTTGTTAGATTATCTTGTTTAACTTAGTGTTTGAGTTTAATTTATGCAAGTGTCCACGTGTATAGCTTGCTAGCCTAGTCCGGTATGGATTAGCTGGCTTGATGTAAAGTTCTAGTTGGTTTGGTGTTGCCATGTTGGTGCCATGGTAGAGTAGTACTAGGTAGCTAGGAGAATTCTATTTTTTGGCCTAATACAGTACAATATGGATGCATACACTCACAAATAGGTATATACACTCACATCTATGAACGTACGCACACACACCCTATCCTATGAACATCTATGAGAGACTAAGTTCAATAAACTTGATTCGACGGGTCTTCAGATTTACGAAGTTACCACAAGCATCTCGCTATCGATGGAAATGTCGCCGCCCACTAAAATATATATCGCATTTACGATACACCAAAGTATCAGCATGAGATTTAACCTCTGGTGAGATGAGCGTATCACTGCCCTCCTAAGCACATGTTGATTCTCATGAGAATTTTAGTTTGAATCGGTTTAGGTAGTACTAGTACGCGTTGGTCTAGAACTCCAAGGTCGGTTGGGTTTGGTCATGTATATTATTTCACCAGGGTCAACAAGTTGTACCGTGAGTTCAGAGAGAAGAGAAATAATAAAGAAGAAAACGAGAGGGTGCGATACACACCCTTGGACCTTGCCCATAAATTTTGTATCTGCGTATGATCATCTGAATTGGTGTGATCGAGCCGTAACCGAATCCCAGGAGTACTGACTAGAAAGTACGTCCCCATAGTCCCCCATGGTGGCCGCCTGCTACCCGAGGATGATTCCCACCCTCTTGCGGCACGACATTCCAAGAGGGTGACGACGTATCAAACGATGAGGGGCGCCAATCACCATGGCCTGGAGCCGCCCAATTCCGGTGGAAGCCCATCGCTCCCATAGCGGCCGCGCACCGCTGCAGCCCTGAAGAGCATGATGAGAGCGAGCCACGAAGAAGCGCGCCGCTAGAAGGACCCCACTCCAACCGGTTACCTCCGCCGGCGATACCATCCTCGAGTACGACCTCCGGCCGGCCATCCTGCTCCAATTCAGGTGTGATCCCCGCCAACAGGGTCGTGGCAGCCGCTGTCTCCTTGCTCCTCGCACCAAGTGTAGCAGCAACTCTTCCCCAACGACAAGCCTCCATCCAGTGTTGACCTCCCTCATGCATCCATGTCTCTCCTCCACCGACGCGTCCTTCGCGTGACCGATGTCGGCAAGGTGTCGCCCCGACTTCTCGTTTGTGCCTTCCGGCGCCAGCAGCTCCAACCCTCGCTCGCTTAAAATGCAATTTTTTTTATCGGTGGACTTCTTGTCTAGGAGTGTGGGTTGATTTGCCAATTTACGAGCGGTTTAGGTGTAAAATAGCACAACATACCGTCATCACCTATTGCAGTTTTATAGTACCTAGAGACTAGTACGTGTTGGTCTGGCTTTTCATTTTTATAGACGCATCCAATTCTGTAAGATTGTACATATTTGTGAAACATAAATAAAGAGAAAAACAAATAGTGTGACATGCACCCTTGGAAAAGATTTTCTGTTTGTATGTTTGTCTATATTGATGTGATCGACCCATGGAGGAATCCCATCACATGGTGCGGGCGGATGGTATCGTGGCCTGAAGCGATTGCCCTTGGGGTGAGCTGTGGAGGAGAAGGGCGTCGGGGATGAGGATTCCTTCACCGGTGATGGAAGATTCGAGCGGCAAGCATGGAGACAGGTTGTAGGTCGTAGGAGCAGGGCATGAGGAGGGAGGTGGTCCGGGCCGGTTAGTGGTGCGGTGCGTTTGGCCGATGGGGGCTCCGGTTGTCGGGACTAGGTGGCGTTGCGCACTGTGGTGTCATGGTGATGTGCGGGACGAGGGAGAGAGATGAGCCAAGGAGATAGAGAAGTGCGGACGAGAGGGGAGGAATTTTCGCGGCGAGAGGTAGAAGGAAAAATGTCAGGGGGTACGAGGACACCGGAGTGGGCTTACTCGCAAGGTTAGGGTCACGCTTCGGTGGGCTTCAAGGCAGCAAGTAATAGTAGTGTTCCAAATTGCCAAAATCCAGGTGATAACAGAGTGACACGCGGCTCCATGCAACTAGCACGTGGTGTATTAGCAGCGTACGTTACTGTCTGACATCACTAGAAAATTTTCACATTTGGTGGCGTGCTATTTGGCTAGTGTGGCACCAGTTACCTGTTATTAGCGGTGTACCACTATATAAGACGTTGGCAGTATTTTGGCCCTAAGATCAGCGACAGTAAACTTTAGTGGTGCATCGTCATTATTTCTTCCTCCATCTATAAATAGATTTTTGAGATTTGTCTAAATCTAGATATATCTAGACACTAAATAATAGATACATCTAAATTAAGATAAATGTTAACATCTATTTATAGACGAATGCATTATTTTTCTTCCCTATTAGGTATTTACTAACGGTGCGTGGACAATATGTTAGATTAACAGACCTTTCTTCGTGTACGTGCTCGACCGGCTGGCTGTGTAACTCTTGTGCAAGTGGCATGCATTCTGCAGCAAAAGTCCCCAAAACATACGCACCATATTAGTGCTATGATAAATAAGAACCAAACTGTATAAAGACTTGACGAGATGGGGGCACACACCGAAGAGTAGCACTCAGAGGAGGGCACCCAGAGGTTGGAGCTGCCTGTGTCGAAGATGACGGTGAAGTTCTGGGGCGGCGTTCCGATGCCGACTTCACCGTAGTACTGAGCGTTCAGGTAGTTCTTCTGTGTTACGATATTGCTCTTTGGCGGTGGCTGCGGCTCCTCATTAAGGACGAGGCCGTGGTGCTGCGAGAGGAAGCTCTGAGCATCCTCTCGAGCGATGAGGTGGTTCTGGCCGACCGGTAGCTTCATCAGCGCAACGCGGACCAAGCCCTCCGCGGGTGCGCCGAGGAGGAGCACGGAGGAAAGGATGAGTAGGTGTTGGAGCGCGACGCGGCCGGTTCCCATGACTGCGCGATGAGCTGCAAATTTAGGAGAGAAATTCCTCATCCCAATTACTATAATTATTTTTGAAAAAATCAGATCACAGAGTACTAATAATAAGATGAAACATGATAAGCCATGGAAGTAGCCCAAAATCAAAAGAAAACATTGGCACAATCTGATCACCATCAAATCGAAAACTGGTCAAAACTTCTCCGTGGTTCAGAAAACACACTAACAAGAGATGCGCTAGATTGCAGTTCATAGATGATAAGTTCCCCCAAAGTGAGAGAGAGAGAGAGAGAGAGAGAGAGAGAGAGAGAACACACCGAACAACAGTGGTAGGGAAGGAGCAGAGTGCCCGGTGAACTTGCGAATAGTGCAACACTCCAGTGCCTTGTGTTAATTTATAGACTTTGGTCGGTGGACAGAGCAAAGCTAAATGATCATTCCGCCGTTGGATCATTCAGTGACCGTCCGTGAGCCGTCAGATCTGGACGTGGTGATCACGTCCCGTGGTGGATTTTGTTGGGTTCACCGCGGGGACCACAAAATTACTGCAAGCCAGTGTCTTCGGTGGTCATGTACCATTTCCTGAAGATACAAAAATATATTTCTTGTCGGTGGTGAATAACTAGTGTGCCACAGGCTCGTTAATCACGAAGCATGAGAAGAAACGGAAGATGATAACATTACATCAAGCCAGTTTTTTGTGCTCTTGCATGGTTGCAAGAGGAAACGTCCATCTGTTGGCGTAAACGATGACCACTATCTTGTATCGGTTGCAACGCATACAAGGAAAGACTTAAAGAGAATACAAACAAAGCAAGAAATAAAAAGGGAACCAGCCGCTCTATATGGCTGTTAGGTCAAACTAGCCGTTGGTGTACTACACCACACAAGGAAAGATTTAAAAATAATACAAACAAGGCAAGATATTGAAAAAGGAGCCACCGCTCTATATGGTTGATAGGTCAAACTAATCGTTGGTGTACTACACCATTCAAGGAAAGACTTAAAGAGAATACAAACAAGGCAGGAGATAAAATGAAAGGAGTCAACCGCTCTATATGGTTGTTAGGTCAAACCAGGCGTTGCTGTACCACACCATGGAAAGAAAGACTTAAAGAGAATAAAAACAAGAAAAAAGATAAAAGTAAATGAGCCAACCGTTGTATATGGTTGTTGGGTCAAACTAGCCGTTGGTGTACTACACCATGCAAGGAAACACATAAAGAGAATACAAACAAGGAAAGAGATAAAAGAAAAGGAGCCAACCGCTCTATATGGTTGTTGGGTCAAACTAGCCGTTGGGGTACTACACCATAGGGTTTGTATTCTTTATGGTTGTTCGGTCAAATTAGTTGTTGGTGTACTACACCATACAAGGAAAGACTTAAGGAGAACAAAACAAGGCAAGAGATACAAGAAAAGGAGCCAACCGCTCTATATGGTTGTTGGGTCAAACTAGCCGTTGGTGTAATACACCATACAAGGAAAGACTTAAAAAGAATACAAACAAGGCAAGAGATAAAAGGAAAGGAGCCAACCGCTCTATATGGTTGTTAGGTTGAACTAGCCACTGATGTATTACACCATAGGGTTTGCCCTTGCCATATTTATGTTGGTTACAATTTTTTCTTACACCCTAATTTAATCTAAAGCGCGGAAGAAATGGAGAGGTTGATATTACGCTTGAATTCTTCGAAAGTATTCACTCGAAGAGGCTTTGTAAAGCCGTCGGCTAGCTGATCTTTGCTTGATATAAACTTTACCTCAATTTCTTTGCTTGCAACTCTTTCTCTTATAAAATGGATATCAATTTCAATATGTTTAGTGCGCGCATGAAAAAACGAATTTATAGACAAGTAGGTGGCTCCATGATTGTTACACCAAAGACAAAGAGTAGCACGAAGAGACACATGTAGTTCATAGAGCAATTCTTCAACCCAAATTATTTCGACTGTTGCATTTGCTAGAGCTTTGTATTCGGCTTTGGTTCTTCAGCGTGAAATGGCGGCTTGTTTATGAGCAATCCAAGAAATGAGGTTGGGGCCAAAAAGGATTGCAAATCCTCCTATGGAGGGTCTATCATCGAGGCAGCCAACCTAGTCTCCGTCTATAAAGGCACTAAAGAGACTAGAGTTAGATTTTCGGAAGGTAATATCAACTTTGAGTGCACCTTGAATATAGCGAAATGTCCTTTTAGCCGATGTCCAATGATTGATAGTGGGTGATGGGGATATACCCAAGGAGGTGCATCATCAGTCTCACTCGCCGCAGGAAGGAAGGCCCAGAGAGTGTGCCAGTCGGCAAAGGCTACTAGGCCTAAAACCCTGGTGCGACTGGGCCTAAACCCCGGAATGGCGACGACTCGACCGAAGGCCCAGGCGACTTGAAAGCGAGATTACTTGGCTATGGGATAAAAGATCCCGGCTTTGTAGCAACTGATATGATTCGGATACGATTTGTAGTTATCCTCATGTAACCCTAGATCGGGGGTGCCTATATAAACCCCCGAGCTAGGCCTTAGACGACACACCTTCAGAGATCGGATCTCACCTCCATAGCTCTCGGTATCCCTGCCGACTGAGCCACCCCATTGTAATTCTACACTGAGTAATAGATCTAGCATGACGTAGGCCTTTTACTCTCCGGAGGGGATGAACCTGGGTAAAACCTTGCGTCTTGTGCACCTCGCTCCGCAGATGGCTACGTCGCCTTGCTCCCGCATCAACGAAGTGCTGCACCCTATAGCACCTGTCGTGGTCATATCCACGATAGTGGCGCCCCACCGTGGGGCGTGGGACGTCAAGCTTCCGAGCTGCAGCGAGGCCCTACTCGCCTGCCCGCCGGCCGGTTGCCTCCGGCCGGATGATCGCCACGGGCAGCTTCTTCCACATCCAGCCGAGCACTTACCACGTGTCGAACAGACTGGGCCAAAATAACTATCCCATCTTGCTGGGTTGAACCTATAAAAGAATCTGGTTTCCGAATTTCAGGATAGAAGACAACAAAGACCTATTTTGCTAAATTTGTATGGCCTGATTTAGGCCCCTCTAGCCTCCGAGCACCTGATTCTTGGATCCAAATGAAATACGGCGAAATATGGGCCACCTTTTACTTGGGCCGGTTTGGGATTGTTGGCCGAAGAAAGTGAATGCACTTTTGTGTTCAACGGCCGATAAAGGTCTATCACCTATTACTTGGCATCCGAATGAACTGGGTGTTCGTATATATATATGCTGCAGATCCTGTGTTTCAAACTTTACTCCAACAATGCACATAACAAACATTTCGCATAATAAATGTTTCAATTATGGAACTATTGACCAACACATTCGTCTACAACTATCGAGAAAAGACACATCGCAACTACAATGAGCCCTTCCATCACGTACGAAGAAGGCAACATTAGGTGCCAGAAAAGGGGTGGCTAACCGAATCCTTGATATGAGCAACAATTCATCTACTCGATAGTACCATCAACATCCTCCTCAACGGGTATCTGGCCACGCAGGTCCTCGATCCTCATTAGCAGCACATTGATATAACCCAAGGCAGATCTTACTTCTGTGTTGGACTCATGCAAGATTTCAAGGGCCTCATTGAGGTCTCTGCGTGCCTACACGAGATCAATCGCAATCCGATTCCACTTACCAACAACGTCGACATTCTGTGCGCGGAGGTCCTGGATGGAAGTCTTATCTCTCTCCATAGTCGCAATGTTCTCCTCCTGAAGCTTGGACAACTTATTAATCTCCAAACACGGCATGTTGCGTTCCATGCGAAGATCATTCACCTCTTGCTTATACAATTTAGCGCACCCAACAATTTAATCCAGGCCGTGCCTGAGATGGGTAATATTCTCTTGAAGCTGGCAGGTGTTGGCGATGGACTACAATAAAACATAGAAACACCATAAGCCTAAGATGGGTAATATTCTCTTCACGAAAAGTACCCTAGGTTCCAAATTTGTAGACGCGGTTTTTTTTCTTTCAGAAATGTGGGAGCCTACACGGTTTAATATGTCTAGAAAAATGTGTATCATGCGTATCATGGATTCAGGTGCATGCTTTTTTTTCACAAAATGTGGGATCCTACTCCAAAACTGAATAACAATGGATTTAGACCACATGCAACAAGACTTAAAGAAGAGACAACCAACATAATTGCAGCAAAATTCAGTGGAACAACATGGTTCTTAGGTACAATCAACAAAACTGAACATAACTATACATAAGACTTGGACAACGAATTTTCAGAGATGGAACCAACAGATTCTTCTCACGGACAATAGGTTTCCAGAGCAGACGCCAAAGGATTATTTCCTTCTCAGGCACAACAGCTTTTCAGAGATGACACCAACAGATTCCATGTCTATCTTTATCACAACGTATAATCAGCTTGGGCGTTACAACAATCTGAAGAAAAAAAGTATATTAATAAACAAATATCAAACAATGGAAGCTAGACTAGCAGAATTTTAATGAAAGAAGTCAAGTGAAAGTTAACAGAAGGAAAGACATACATCATCATCCGTTCAAGTTAAGATTACATATCCACAGCTAGACCTACTATAGGGCCCAAGGGGTGGCCGGATGACCAGCATAGCCTTTTGTGCAGTGTCACCGAAATAGTTTCACTATCAGCAACTTGCACTAGTAACATTTCGCTAGTCCATAACGATTTTAGTTCGTCAGCGAATGTGCAAAATCCGTCATGGAGGCCTCATCCTGACGGTTTTGCAGGACCGTGGCGGATCTCGCGTCACAGATGGCCAGACTAGCGGTTAGTAAAGTGCGTCACAGATCCATGACGGGTAGGTCCAAGCCCAAAGCCCAGCCGGCCCGGACCGTTGTGATGGACTTACACCTTGTCGGGCGGTCCCCCTGTACCCGGCCGATGTGCCAGGCCAATGATTGGGCCATTATTACGGTCGGGTGATATTGTTTTGTCGCCTAGCATATTCTCAGCGATGCGGTGGCTTGCCCCGTGGAGGACACGTGGCAGCATCTGCTCTGAAATAAACTAACATCGTTGCGATAAATGTGCCACTAGATTCATGACACGTGGCAGCATACAGCAGGTGGGCCCGATAGGACATGGGCCTTGAGGCCCGTTAGGCGATGGGCCTTGAGGCTCGTTAGGCGGTGGGCCTTGAGGCCTGATAGGCGATGGGCCTATAGGCCCGTTAAGCGATGGGGCTTTAGGCCATTTAGTCTATGGGCCTTGAAGCCCATTAGTCGATGGGCCTTGGGGTTCGTTAGGCGATGGGCCTTGAGGCCCATTTTTGATGGGTCTTGAGGCCCGTTGGTTGATGGCCCTTGGAGGCCCGTTAGTTGGTGGGCCTTACGTCCCGTTAGTCGGTCGGTCTTGAACCTGTTAGTTTATGGGCCTTGGGCCGTTATTTGATGGACCTTCAGGCCCATTAATTTGTGAGCCTTTAGGCCCTATATTTGGTGGGTCTTGAATCCCTCCGATTGTGGGCCTTGAGCCCGTTAGTTGATGGGCATTGAGGCCCGTTAGTTGATGGATCGGCCCGTTTAAAATTGCCACTTATGCAACCCATTAAAATTCAATTTCTTAATTTTCGTATAACCAATATAACCACAAGAGCATGCTAAAACTAAAAACGCTACATTATTACAT
Organism: Lolium rigidum; assembly: GCF_022539505.1. Classification (NCBI taxonomy): domain Eukaryota; kingdom Viridiplantae; phylum Streptophyta; class Magnoliopsida; order Poales; family Poaceae; genus Lolium; species Lolium rigidum. The sequence goes on from NC_061513.1 coordinate 147,202,312, forward strand.
TCAGGAATATAATTTACATACTAAGATAATTACAGTTATGCAATAACATCAGATCAGATTTCAGGGTGCACAGTAGCACCAAGATATCTCTTCAACATGACCAGAACAGCTCCAGCAGCATCAAAAAACATTTCCAGCGTTGAGCATAGCACGACCTGTGTGAACCACGCTATTAGGGTTATGCAGTCTACATTTACTTAAGCATGAGAAACCTTTAAATCTTTGCCGACATCGCAGCCTGCTTTTCTAATCTTTCCTTTGCCTTGGTTGTCAGCTGATTAATTTGATCCCTCTAGATCTTGGCAACATTAGACAGCTCTGCACTTGCCAACTTCTCCTTCTCCAGTTCTGCAGCAAGCTTGCTCATTCTGGATCGAGAGGAGTTATGTGTGACCCCTACATTCTGAAGAAATGTAGGCTGGGAAGTTTTCCTCGAGAGGACCTCGTAAACAACCTGGGCCTCAGTCTTGCGTTGTCCGTCTGCTGTAGATACACACAGCTTATATTCCATCTCAACCTTATTTTACAATGAAGAATTATGGTTAGGAGATGCAGCAAGATATAAGATAAACGTTACTGATAACTCTTTGAAATATGGCTTACAATTGCATCCTTTGTCGGGGTGGAGAAGCCGTTATGTCGGCTCAAGTGGCACTCTTTGAATATATCCAGAGGACTAAGTTCTTTGCCGTTGTATTTTTCCTTCTGAAAAAATAACATAAATAGGTGATCAGCTTAAAGGTTTCAGGTGTACATAAAATCTACAGTTTCCGCTAGCGACCATGTGCACTATAGTTACCATAGCTGGAATTCAATTGAACTGACGTTGCTCTGTAAATGACGTTATTGTGAAATAAATAAAATGCAATCCATCCTTAAAAAACAGGGAACATCATCTAGCACGTGTGTTGAGCGCAACAACAAACTTATATAACCAACAAACTTGAAATACTCATCACATCACAGTTTTATGTTGTGACAGTTCGTGACTTACCACGTTTTCCAAGTGCGCGACATAGCTGCGTGATCCGGTTGACGGATGGATCAGGACCTTAGCACGGTTGAATTTGTTTTTCTTACTGATTTCCTGCTGGATAGTAGAATTAGTAATGGTACTCATAGTCAAGCTTCATGCACAATAAAATAAAGTCATAAGTGAGAACTAAGGAAAGGGCTAGTCAATTCAGTTAACAAGATCATTTGCCATAATTAAGCATGTAATGTACCAGCTTCGATTTGCATAAAATAACTGACCTTCATCTTAGGATCCATCTAGTGCTGCACAAGCTCATTCCACTCAACGTCGTTCATCGAACTGACATGACTTTCTTTCGGTACATCGCAGAGAAGACGGTTATCAAAGTACTTTCTTTTAAGGACATGCCGTTGGTGCTTAACACCTATCTGAAGATACCTCTTGCAAGCTGTTTTTACTGGTGAAACATTTATATCCATATCAAACCTAACCTAGTGGCATGGAAGAACATGCATAAGAATGGAAATCTCTGAATCAACAACATTATATAAATATTGTAGAGGGGCAAAACGCCTAGGATGGACTCGCCGAAACTCTGTGGTAATAGTCAGAGAGGAGGCTACTATCCCCCTTATATTTCTTCCAGTGCGAGCGCACATGCACATGGTTCTTGACTTCATTGTGGCATTCAGCTGCAAACTTTGTAGTGAAAAAAGGTGACACTGGCCTCATCATACCTTTTTGAATGGCAACTGCCAGTTTGCCAGCCACCACTACATATGTAAACAATTAATGAGGTAACAATAATGGTACTACAAACAGAATATGGAATAAACAGACTAAATACACTAAGTATGCATGCCTTAATCAATTACTATTCAGGGTTGCCTCCTCATGGTTAGCATCCATCCAGTGACTGACTATATTTCCACAAAGACATGCCCAGTAGCATCATTACCTATGTTCAAGGGAAGCAGCCTGAGTGTGTCATCGTGCAATAGAAGGTAACATAAGAACTTGACAGTACAACATGCTAAATGTAGTAAGAACTTGATTGTACATCTGTTATCACCAGAATTTGACCGAGTCAGAGGTGGGCCGCGATCAAGATGGGCTTGAAGAATATATATATAGAAGAAATACGTGAATCGGCCTTACATGCAAAGTTTGGGCTAGTTTTCCCGTGTATCTGTACCATAGTAGGATACGTGTCGTTTAGAAGTTGGTGTTTTACCCGTGCACGGTTAGGTGCACGCCTGAATTAGAAAGTCCCCCGGACTATAAATATGTATCTAGGGTTTATGGAATAAACAACAACCAACGTTCAACACAATCAATCTCGGCGCATCGCCAACTCCTTCGTCTCGAGGGTTTCTCCTGGTAAGCACCATGCTGCCTAGATCGCATCTTGCGATCTAGGCAGCATAAGCTTATTTACGTTGTTCATGCGTTGCTCGTGCTGAAGCCTTTTTGATGGCGAGCAACGTAGTTATCTTAGATGTGTTAGGGTTAGCATTGTTCTTAGTATCATATGTTGTCGTAGTGCAACCCTTATACATCTAGCCGCCCTTACACCTATCTTAGGTGTAGGGGCGGCACCCCGCTTGATCATTGTTTAGTAGATCCGATCCGTTACGGTTGCTCCTTGTTCTTCAAGGATTAGTTTAATATCCGCAATAGTTAGGCCCTACAAAGGGTTGGAGGATCCAGCGGCGTGTAGGGTGGAGTTTGCTAGCCCTAGACAGGATGTTCCGGGATCAACCTCGTGTTGGTTTTTAGGCCCCGTCTAGGATCGGCTTACGGTCACCGTACGCGAGCGCGAGGCCCAATCGTGAGTAGGATGATCCGATTATGCGGTGAAAACCCTAAATCGTCGTAGATCGCTTTAGCTTTATCTTGATCAAGCAGGACCACCATATATTCGTACACCTCGTACGAATCATGGGTGGATCGGCTCTTTGAGCCGATTCACAGGACAACCTGAGAGCCGATCGAGGCTCGTATTTAAAGTTTACGTGTATGCCATGCAGGAAACTAAGCGAGGCATCATCCAACACCTTCCTGACCAGGTATAGGTCAGGTGGCACGCCCTTGCGACGAGCATCGGACGTGTGACCAGAAGGCTTTGCGGGCCGTCGCTCCGAGGGACCGGGGCCAGCCGCAGCCCTAGTTGTTCCCGGCTCTACTGTGTTGCCAGTCGCTGCCCGCCGGTGGGTTTCTGACCGCAACACATTCTGGCACGCCCGGTGGGACAATCTTCGACATCCACCGCATCGCCGTCTACATCCGAGATGGCGGAAAGCAGTCCGGTCAAGTACGAGGATCTGACTGACGAGCTCAAGAAGAAGCATGACGAGATCAAGGCAGTCCTCGAAGCCGACCTCATCGGCTCTTTCCACAGAACCCGCTCCCATGGCATCAGGTGGAAGGGGTTCTCACCTGAAGGCGCACTCGATGGAGTGGACCTGTCCGCCCCGTCAGAAGAACGCACCAGGTCGCTGCGCCAGGAGATCAACTTCATGGTGGCTCATTCGCTGCACCGCCACTCTGAGAGCCTGGTGAACACTTTGGAGCGTGTCGCTCTGCGCGTGATCCAGAAATCATGAGCCATCGCATTCTCCGTCGGGACCAGCTCCGGGGACTTACAAAGGAGAAATACCATTCCGAGTCCCATCCACCGCTGCCGTTCGCGTTGGCAGCACCGGAGTGCCGAACTCATCGGCATACGTCGTCTACAAGATTGGTGGTGATCCTAGTGACTACCAATTCCTACCTGAGGCGCCCAAGGAGATCCCGCACGGATACACGTGCGCATACGTGCCAGACTGCAGTACCTGGGCACTCTCGAACCAGGCTACAACAGCAGGGGCCTCTGGAACAGCAGGAGGAACGTCGGGAGCGGATCTTGAGAAGCAAACGTGGTTAGCTAAGTACGCCACTCCGACAAACCTCCAGAGCTCAGCTCCTGCAGTTGGCTCATAACTGGAAAAGCAAGCATGGCTGGCTAAGTATGCCACCCGGCGAATCTTCGGGGTTCGACACCTTCAGCCATCACCGCGGATCAGATTTGTACAATTCGAAAGATCGGTTCGGCATGATGCCGAAAAGGAAGACGTTCGGCTATACCAAGCCGTACCCCAACGAGTACGAATTGATCCCGCTACCACCCAAATATCGGCTCCCGGACTTCAAAAAGTTTAGTGGATCGGATGGTTCCAGTTCCATCGAGCATGTGAGCCGATATTTGGCACAGCTGGGCACGATCTCAGCATCAGACGAGCTGCGTGTGAGGTTCTTCGCACGGTCCCTCACGGGATCGGCTTTCGGGTGGTACATATCGCTGCCACCGAACTCAATCCGGACTTGGAAGCGATTGGAAGAGCAGTTCCATGAGCAGTATCACTCGGAGGCTTCCGAGGCTGGCATTGCCGATCTAGCACAAGTACGACGAAGCGCGGGGAAACAGTGTCGAATACATCCAGCGCTTCAGGACCGTGAGGAACCGACGCTATTCGGTTCACGTAAGTGAAAAAGAAGCAGTCGAGTTGGCGGTGGTGGGTCTCTCATCATCGATCAAGGACGTGGCCTCCCAAGCAGACTACCCTTCATTGGCGCACATGGTGCAGAGGCTGTCAGCATATGAACAGCGCCACCCAGATGTTTACCGAGACAAATTCAAGCGTGCGGTGGTCCTGGTTGAGGCAGACGAGGATGAAGGTGCTGCGGGAGATCGAGAGGTAGCAGTGGCTGAGTGGACTCGGGCGGCAGGCCCCGTGTCCTGCAAATGGGTTAAGCCACAAGGCCCTCCAAAAGGGTTCGACTTCGACGTGACCAAAACTGAGCAGATTTTCGATCTCTTACTCACGGAGAAGCATATAAAGGTACCCGAAGGCCACAAGATCCCTACGGTGCAGGAGCTGAACGGAAAGCCATACTGCAAGTGGCATAATACGTTCACCCACACCACTAACGACTGCAGGGTGTGGCGTCAGCAGATCCAAATGGCGATAGAAAAGGGACGGCTAATTTTCAACCAGTACGCCATGAAGGTCGACACACACCCCTTCCCCGCCATTAACATGGTGGAGTATACTTACCATGGAGGGTGCCAGCCGGATTTCTCGTGCAATATCAACATGGTGGGACCTGGGCACCACTCTGGTAAGGACGGAGATGAGGGCAGCTGCTCTCGCAGCAAAGACACAGAGGAAGCCGCTCCACGCGATCGGCTCCGCCACGACGGCAAGCGCTACGTCACAGAGGGAGAAGTGAGGAACATAAGATATCAGCGACCTCTCTCTGATCACCTCCTCAACAAGTATGTGAGTCAGGATGACCAACGCCGACGATACAACAACGATGATGAAAAGGATCGTCCGGCTAGGGACGACAGGAGACGTCGTCGGCATGATCACGACGAGGAGCGATATGAGCGCCACGCCAAGGAAAAGTCGAGGGAGCAAGACGACGTGGATAGGCACTGGGACTGCCCCTTCTTCAGACACTGCTGGGATTCAGGAATGAGTCGATTGCCTACAATCGGCAACTGCCCAGAATGCAAACAGAAGAAGAAGAAGGATGCAGCTATCGTGTCTGTGTTCAAGCGTCTAGGGCCTCTCCCGCCTCGGAACAAGCATGCTGAGTCCGCTCGGGTGGAAGATCTCGAGGAACTAGAGGACGATGATGAAGAAGACAAGTATCATCGGCCAAGGTGGTGCCCCGATGGGCTCAGCCCGTTCCTGAAGCGAAGGGTTCAGCGTCTGCGTGGGTTGGAGGAAGCCGAAAGGTTATACCTGCACACGTTGAGGAAGGCACGGCCTGATCTAGCCGCCAAAATTCAGCGAACCCTGGACGAAGAAGGTCGGCCACAAAGAAAAGAGTGGCGCCCCAAGCAAAGGAAAGCCGATGATGAGACATCGGCTGGCACAAACATGGTGCTCGTCCTTCCAACGGAGTTTGGTGCTCCAGGATTACACGAGGCACTCAATTTCGACGACTGCGAGCGCATCAACGTGACAAAGAACGGGGTTAGGTTGGTTTTATCCACCGGCCTGACCGTGTAACGAAAGTAAACGTCGATGGACGAACGTGGCGATGCCGATCCAGGAGATCGGCCCCAAGGATTTATGGAGGAACATTACAAAACCTTCATCGAGCAAGCAACGTGGAGGCCGATTCCAGCAATGGGCCAAAATTATCCTCACCATCCATTCTGCCGGGGTTCAACATTTGATCCAGCAGAGAATACCTGAAGAGCCGATACCATCAAGTCCCTTGAAAGAATCGGCTCGGGGGGCACCTAGGTGGATAAAACACGAGGATATGAAGTAGGAGTAATGCCCAGCAGCCCAAGATATTCTTTGATGATGGGTATTGAAGTATGGGGGCCGATACATAAATCGGCCGTAAAAAATTCAAATTTTTTTAAGCACAGCCGATGCAGCAGACATCGACTTAAGGATATAAAGCCGATGCATGGCATCGACTCAAGAGGTATAACTGTTATAATCAGAGGGTCAATGGAGCAGGAAGTGGGCCACGAAGAGAGACTCTAATGGAAGAACTCCTCAATGGAGTGGTTTGATGGCTCAGATCCTCTCTTCAAGAACCCCCGGATTCTTTTTGCGAGTATTCGAGTCCGCAGAATCAGCTGGGGCAAGTTTGAGGGATCATGACCACGACCAATGCCAAGAGCAAGCATGGATGTGCGGATCAGGTTAAGGGTGGGTTGCATCGAGATCCACCGAAGGAAAGGAGCCGATCTGACTCGCAAAGACGAAGAAGTGGACTGAAGAAGCTCGGGGCAGCTCACCCCGAAGGTTCTCCGCTTCGGGAAGCCGATTTTGTTGAAATCGGCCGGCTCTGCGTTATGATTTGAGGCCAATGGCGGCACATTGGGCTGACTCACTACCTTTCCCGCCTTGACTGAGGCTCGGGGGGCAGCTTGCCCTGAAGGACCCTTTGCTATAAGGAGCCGATTTTGTTGAAATCGGTTGGCTCTACATCTCAGGTTGAGTTAGCAATGGTCTCAGAGAGCCCCTGAAAGCAAAGGGGATTTGGAAGAGAAGGGTCTGGCAGGAAAATGTCTGAAAACCTGAGGTTAATGATGAGGCCAGGCATTATTTCAGGGGTTTTGCCGTTGAATCCAACATTACGCTCAGTGACTGCGGATTGGACCTGTTTAGTTGGAAGTTTAGAGATCTGAATTTGAGCAAGGTTCGCAGGTTACCGATGCGTTGCCATCGGCTTATTGAGCGGTGATCAAATTAGCAATCGGCCAAATCAGTACGAAAAGAAATCGGCGAAATCAAGTTAAGGGAAATTCTTCATTAATATTGGGATTTCTTACAATAAAGAGCCGACTGCTCAAAGAAGAAAGGAAGAACAAAAGAAGAGCCGATTGCTCGGGGGTTACTAATCCTACGTTGCTAATCCTTGCTAGCATCATCGTCGGCATCGGAGTTGCCGCCGGCGCTACCTCCGGAGGCTTCCTCGTCGCTGCTGCCCCAACCTTCGGCCGGAGCCTCCTCTTCCTCGTCATCATCATCATCCTCGCTGTCCGCCCAAGTGCGGAAGCGCTTCGTCGGCGGGTATCCAGCGGAAGAGGAGGAATCATCTTCCTCCTCCTCCTCCTCTCCTGCCTCGTCGTCATCTTCGTCCTCGCTGTCCGCCCACATGCGGGAGCGATTCTTCGGCGGGAGTTTGGCGGAGGGGGAGGCCTTGGCCTTCGCTACTTCTCCTTCTTTCTTCTCCTTGTCGGAGGAGATGGGGTTCGCCCCGGAGTGGAGGTCGTCCTCATTCTCGTTCTTCGGCGACGATTGGAGGGGGAGGCCTGAGGGGGAGGAGGAAGAGGAAGACATTGCTGCAGGGGAAGAGGGTTTTTTGGCGCTGGTGGACAGAACAGAGCAAGGGGATGGAGTGGTGAACCGTTTGGCAAAGATAAATAAAGGGAGTGTAGTGGAGATTTAATGCCATGATGGTTCTCGAGGACGTTATGCCGAAATTATCAATTCGTGCAGAGAAGCCCAGGAGGCAAGGTGAAATGATGGAAGATTCCACGGCGGTTACGCTCTCTGCCACGACATGACCCGACGAAAGAAAAGCGTAATGATTTTGGAAATGTCATTTCCAAAACCAGGGGAGCATGTGTTATCACGAGAATTTGACCGAGTCGAGAGGTGGGCCGCGATCAAGATGGGCTTGAAGAATATATGTATAGAAGAAATACGTGAATCGGCCTTACATGCAAAGTTTGGGCTAGTTTGCCCGTGTATCTGTACCATAGTAGGATACGTGTCGTTTAGAAGTTGGAGTTTTACCCGTGCACGGTTAGGTGCACGCCTGAATTAGAAAGTCCCCCGGACTATAAATATGTATCTAGGGTTTATGGAATAAACAACAACCAACGTTCAACACAATCAATCTCGGCGCATCGCCAACTCCTTCGTCTCGAGGGTTTCTCCTGGTAAGCACCATGCTGCCTAGATCGCATCTTGCGATCTAGGCAGCATAAGCTTATTTACGTTGTTCATGCGTTGCTCGTGCTCGAAGCCTTTTTGATGGCGATCAACGTAGTTATCTTAGATGTGTTAGGGTTAGCATTGTTCTTAGTATCATATGCTCGTCGTAGTGCAACCCTTATACATCTAGCCGCCCTTACACCTATCTTAGGTGTAGGGGCGACACCCGCTTGATCATTGTTTAGTAGATCCGATCCGTTACGGTTGCTCCTTGTTCTTCAAGGATTAGTTTAATATCCGCAATAGGTAGGCCCTACAAAGGGTTGGAGGATCCAGCGGCGTGTAGGGTGGAGTTTGCTAGCCCTAGACAGGATGTTCCGGGGATCAACCTCATGTTGGTTTTTAGGCCCTGTCTAGGATCGGCTTACGGTCACCGTACGCGAGCGCGAGGCCCAATCGTGAGTAGGATGATCCGATTATGCGGTGAAAACCCTAAATCGTCGTAGATCGCTTTAGCTTTATCTTGATCAAGCGGGACCACCATATATTCGTACACCTCGTACGAATCATGGGTGGATCGGCTCTTTGAGCCGATTCACGAGACAACCCGAGAGCCGATCGAGGCTCGTATTTAACGTTTACGTGTATGCCATGCGAGGAAACTAAGCGAGGCATCATCCAACACCTTCCCGACCAGGTATAGGTCAGGTGGCACGCCCTTGCGACGAGCATCGGACGTGTGACCAGAAGGCTTTGCGGGCCGTCGCTCTGAGGGACTGGGGCCAGCCGCAGCCCTAGTTGTTCCCGGCTCTACTGTGTTGCCAGTCGCTGCCCGCCGGTGGGTTTCTGACCGCAACAACATCTTGCCTTCAGCGAGAGAAGGGTTTAAACAAAGGGATCTTCGACACACTGAGATTGGATTTGATTTGCATGTAGGAGGTGCCGGATCTGGAAATGAACTCTTGGCGCTCATCAGGGTCAGAAGTCCGGTTAGCCTCTTGTTGTTGCTAGCGGTTATTGTTCCCGGGTAATAACTACAACATTGATCAATCAAGCTAACATGAAAACAATAGATTGGCCTTCGCAATAAAACATAAATAAGACGAGACAAGTTGTAAATGCAGGAACTAGCACCTTAGTTGATGAGAGAGCACAGGAGGCCTCACGGATATTGTTAGTACGAGTGCAAGATTATAGTCTCCTTCAGGTGGCTGAGATGACGATACTCCCTTTTTGCCCTAGCTGATGATGATACTCCATTTCAGCATGAGATGCCAGCAACATTTCTAGGCTGCTACAAATACAAGGACAAAAATAAACGTACATTATGATGTGCTTGCTGTCAAGCTTCATGCAGTCAACTCAACCAATAATCCAAACTTATGGACAAGGCTAGTCCAATCCACAGCAAGAAACAGACGAACTAACAGGATGCGAAATAACTCAAAAGAAACGATTTACCAAGTTCTATATGGGAGACGATATAGCTGAAACGGTGCAGATGTTGCCCAAGACGATGGACGACCGTGGTCTTTGCATAACGCGACAACGCTACGTTCGGCGATCGGCGGGGACGAGTAGCAGGAAGGGGGTGGTGGATATATCCGGAGGGGGATCTAGGGTTAGTAGAGATGGCGAAAACTGCGTCTGAGCCTCGGTTGGATTCAGATTGGAAACGATTGTCATGTGGCCATAGTTTACAGTTACTTCAATACCCTTGCCCTCCTGATAATTTTCGTCATTAGTTCTGCAAGCCAGGTGAGTAGAATGGCCATTTCGCTGGATGAAATTGGTCGCAGGGCCAACTTTTTGGAGCCAACACATTTCAAATTTCTAACATGCGAGTCCGTAGTCATGGACTTGGCACCGAAGTTGGGCTACGAACACACCTCTACCTGAAGGGACATAGCCCAACAGGTTTATAGTTCCTGCAAAATACTACTGCCGTTCCATTACATTTTTTTCGCATTCAAAGCTTATTGGTCAAACTCTATAATTACAATCACTCAAAAAAGTATCAGCGAGAAAACCCGGGATATAGTATCCACAAACCCGGGAAAATGTTTCAGTAACTGAAATAATATAAACTAACTAATATGGGATAGTCGGAAACAATATTTTCTTGCCAAAATTTAGTGAATTTTTGACCTTTTAATAATATTGGAAAAATGCAGTAATAAAAAGAAGACAAAATAAAAAAAATCTGCGAAAGTTCGAAAATAATTGTACATGTCATTTGAAAGTTATATCACTTTTTGTAAGATTAGCCCAAAGTTTGATGAAAAAATAAACTTCTAAAATAAAAATCTAAATTGTAGTATTTGAAAGGGTATGTGTTCAATCTTGGAAATTGATACAATCTGGAATAAAAAAGTATTGGTGGTCCCCGATCATCTGATTTGCTCTTAAACAGCTTAATCTTACAAATAGTTGGTGGCATGTGCAAAAAACATGTGAAGTCAGTGTTTTGTGCAACGAGAACAACATCAATAAGTGGTGGCTTGTGCAATTTTCCCCCATCTAGGGTACTCCCCCGCGAAGATTCCTTCCCTACATTTTGCTTATTTCCAACATCTCTCGAATAATATTCTTATCTAGTTGGAGCAGAGAGGAGAGGAGGGAGATAGGGAGTGGGCTCTAGCTTTTTCTCGTAGGCACTTTGTGAAAGTGAAAGGTGGACAATATATATATTCGAAACGTATTACTAGTACATTTTTATAACTCACTATGGTACAGTGTAGCTCTATGTTTGCTCAAGATGACTTACCACACTCACTTTATAGCTAGCAGTTGACTATACTATTATATACTTGCTCTAAGGCATGGAGAGGGGACACCTCCACAAACGCAATCCATATGGGAGAGGGGGGTCTCCGTTGGGGGCAAATAGGGGACGAAGCCAATGATATCTTACATGTGACATGGTACCGCTTCTAAAATTCAAATTTACAAGCATATAAAGATTTTGAAAAATTGGGGGTGTTCACAAGATGTGTACTTACATCCCTTGGAAATTTCAAACACAAATTTAAAATAAACACACAGATAAAAAAGGACATGTTTCTATGTGAATATTGTCATTTTGTGCTTTTTGTCTTCTTGTCGCGCTATTTAAGTAATATTTTTCAATTTCGTTTTTTCTTGCATATTTCAAAATTTTATTTGCAAATTCTAGGAATTGTAGTCAACATAATATGAACGTTTAAAATTTTATTTTTATTCGAAAAATATAACTTTGAACTTTAAATAGTAATATCATGGTATATCTTGTAGTCAATGATATACTGTTGGAGCAAGTTTCTTACATCTCTCTCCCCTAGTAAACTTAGCCGGAGTACACCAGGAAATTCATGCATGAAATTGTCTAGAACTGAACTAACAAGGCAACAAAAACAATTCGTAATTAAAAAAATATTTCTCTTCTCATGCAGCATCAAAGAAAATGTTACCAAATACACCTACGCTAACAGGTCAAACCCGATTTAACAAATCCGATCAGGTGCCCCAATCAAGATACCACATCGGATGGTCAGCATGCATGGTGTCCATGCTCCTTGGTGCCCCAATTGAGCTTCCTATGGATAAACTAATTTGGGCACCATGGTGCCCAGGCTCCCTGATCTCCCACCGTTCAATTGATCCACAGGCAGATGAAATGAATCCAGTTTTATTTTGTGATTGAACCCGTTAGCACACCAGAAAACCCGTTTTGTAGCCTGATCCGACATTTCCCAAATCTTTCCATATTTGATTCGCATGGCAGTTCCAATGGATGATTCCAGAATATTAGCATTTATCGTTTTGCATGCATGCACCATGATTGAAAATTTTAGATACCCGGAATGAAAAAATCAGGCTAGTACTCTCTTACCATAGAAACGCTGGCCCATTTAATGTATTTTCAATTAGCCGTGATTTACGTGTCCTTGTTGCCTTTTCTGCTTATATTTGAACTCATATCTCCCGGCTATTTATAAGGTGCCAGTCAGGAACGAAATTCATGCCAAATCATTGCATTCCTGTCTACCTCATACGCCTCCACGTTTTTGAATTCTTCTTGGCCGAGGTATGTCTTGTGGCTACTGTGCATGATGTCTTGTTAATCTTCACCATCAGATCCATTAGCATTTACATTTTTTTTGTTAAATCACATGTATCTTGATGCCCACGCTGCAGAGGTGTGCTCGTGCAACAACTCCAATAAAGAATCATGTTCAGCATACACTCATCCCATGCTAATTTCAGGTATTATACTTGGATAACATGGATTTTGGGCCTCTGAATATCAAGCACGAGCATTTCCCAAGAATAGCAGAATACGGTCGTGATGCAATTAAAGTAAGAATGAATCTTGAACTTAAAGAAAAGGGTTTGTACAACAAGCATACCCAGTTTAGAAAGATGTAGGTAAATAGGTATACTTTATATTTGAGAAAAAAATTCATCTAAGATTTTTCACATACCTATATTACCTACAGTTGCAACAGTCAAGTGATGTCTACTACCGTTGATCTTCAGCGAGCACTAGGTCCTCCGCAACAACTGAAAATGCTCCTGGTCCATCAAATGTCGGTCCCGGTGGAATTCAGGTATTCTTACCGTTCAATGTTGTTGACAGCCTTGAGAGTGTCAGTCTAAATGCAGACAATGTTGGCATTGGGAAAACAAGCTACAAAATGGACAAAATGTCAACAAATTTGTTGTCATTCCTGAGAATAAAAAGTCATTGTAATTAGTACAATTTTTTTTGCTTGAAACAATGTTCTTATGATTTGTAAGACAGCCTTTCTTGTAGTAAGTATATTATGTTTACTTTTAGAATTTATAGATGAAGACGAAGCTGCTGTGAAGCTCAAGTCCAATGAAGTCAGGATTGGACCAGTGACACGAGCTCGTGCGAAGCTACTTAAGCAACGGGTGAACTTGTTCCTATGTGATACCATGATCGACGAGAACTTTATACTGCCTAAGTCGTATTACTTATGTATGGTCAGGTATGAAGAGGAAGCAAGCATCACACGAGGAGGAGAGGAGCAGCTGGACAAGAAGATGGACGTGAAGCTGGACATGGAGCTGGACATGAAGATATCCCATGGACGCGCGAGGGAGGAGCGGGAGGAATGCGCGAGAGGAGGAGATCCAGCTCAGGCTGGCGCCAGGTCCGGTCAGACCGGCCGTGACGCCGGGATGCTCGGTCCCAGCTCCGGTTCGACCGGCTACCACGCCGGACCAGCCCAGTCCAAACCGGGTTCCACGCTTGTGCCAACCGGGTGACTATCCAGTAAGCCCGACACCATCGCCCGGTCACCACCCAGCGCCGCACCCGGTTTCGACCGGATGGCCGGGTCCCAGGCCCGGTCGACCGGCCGACTCCGAGTCTGTCTCGACTAGATCCGATCTAGGTCGGTTTTCTATGTACTTTTTCGACCCCTGGTCGTCCTGAACCCCTATATAAGTGCCCAGGACGCCCCCAAATTAGGTTTAGACCACGTTTAAGATAAACCCAGTTCATAGTTGATTGCTTTGCAACTCTATTAAATCTCTACACTATATTGCATCGATTGGTGTTGAACCCCTGAAGGTCTTGTGTGATCTGCTGTTCCATTGGGAGTTAGACGGTTGCAACTTACTGCTTCGTGATCGGCAGCTACGTGCGCAAATGTGTGGAGTTGCGTGCAGGGTTGAGAGCTGTTGCATTAGCGACAGGGATCAATCGAGAGACTCGACAACGTCATACAAGTTATCATCCACTTCATCATCGTGTATCTCCGCTGTGTTCATTCCGTGATCATCATCACCACCGTTGCTTACTGAGAAGATCGGGCCACCCATTATCATGCGGCCCATCTGCAACCTCCGGTAGGGAGGCCATCTCGATCTTCTGTCTGTGCTCAACGCCTCCAGGGTACCAAGTGGTGCGTCCTCGAGATCCTGGATGTGGCTGGTGGATAGGTCTGGTCGCCGGAGAAGAGCCATCGAGCGAGCTGTTCTCTGATCTTGGCGGTGACGCTTGGAGGTCGCCAACGACGTGTGGCGGAGGAGCCTTAGGACCTGATTGCTATTTCATCTTTAGTCCTAGGGTGGATTTCGTAAGAAAGAGAGGCCTTATCTCAAATTTCAGGTTCTTAGTGCGAGTGATGTAAAGGGCCTCTTTGTAAAATATAATAGCCACGTGTATTTGCAATGAAAGCTCCACCGGGGTCACTTTGACCCCTCTGTCTGTTCAAAAATAACTCCATTTTTTTTGTAGGTTCTTTGGTCGGCATGGCCCCAGCGTCATGTTCGAGCGCCCCTAAATCTGCTTGTGTTGGTTCATCATCTTCATCAATTGCTTCATCATCTTCCATAATTGGGGATGGCCGGTCAGCGCCGCTACTCTCCGGTTCAAGTTCTCCATTCGGTGGTTGCATTAGCTTCAATTGCAGATTGCTCTTAAACATTAGAAGCACTCGGTGTGGATGTTTCATATATAGGTCTTTTTCTCTTTTGAAGCTTTTCCCCACAATGAAAATATGCTACTTTCAGCAGCACTCTTTTTTTCATCTACATTGCAAATAAAACAAGGGAAAAATTTAGGAAATTACTCAATCAGAAGCTTACATCTACCAGCAAAAGCATATTATAAAACAATAGATTTTCTACTGCTCAATTGCCAATCTGCTCCTCCTAATCTGCTAGAGCCTAGAGCTAGACTAGTGCGGCTAAAATCTAAAGAAATTAAGAGGAAAAGAAATCTGAATATTACCTTGCCCTTGCCGTTGTGGTCGCTGTGCTGGCCGTGGCCGGACATCGCGCCGGCCGCCGGGTTGC
Source organism: Lolium rigidum (assembly GCF_022539505.1). Lineage (NCBI taxonomy): Eukaryota > Viridiplantae > Streptophyta > Magnoliopsida > Poales > Poaceae > Lolium > Lolium rigidum. Next base: position 147,217,558 of record NC_061513.1, read on the forward strand.
CTGACGGCCTGAGGCCTCACGCCGCTGTTCCGTGCTGCATATTTGGCCGGACACTGCGGCGCCGTACCGCCCCCGAATCTGCAGCCGCGCCATGTCTCTCGGTCTCGGGTGGGTGTGTGCGCTGCGAGCGAGCCAGCAAGGGCCGACCGATAGCCTTGTCGGTGCGTGCGATTGTGAACGAAGAGAGAGCTAGAGCCCAGAGCCCAGAGCGACCGGTTAGTTGAGCTGTTGGGCTACGATTAGTAGTGTTCAATTTTTCCCCAAAAATCATGGGTATTCATTTGCATACACGTGAATACACGTAGCGCCGATGGCTTTTGCTAAAAAAAAAAAAACGTAGCGCCGATGGCTGCCATGTGTTTTGTAACCGATCCTCCCGCAGCATTAGTCGGACATGGAGGAGTGATAGGCGCGGGAGTAGACCACGAAGGGTCGCCGGCGGCGGTGGACACCACCAAATTAGATAGTGGCGCCGAGCCCGGTGGGGTGGAGGCAGCGATTGACATGATCATCATGAGGTCCAACCCCGAGAAGTGGGGCGAGTTTGGCGGCCGAGTCATTACCACGTTCGCCGATGTCGAAAATCACGGTGCACAAAGGCATCTACGTACACCTTTTTTTAGGCCTCAAAGTACTTTGAGCCGGAAAATCCAAATTTAGCTTTGGAATTAAAGTTTTTGTTGTTCCATTATCATGTTCAAGATTTGACCGAAGACGGTGAATCTCGGCCATGCAATTGAAGCCTGAGTAGTGGAATTGTGTTGTCCCTTTGTTTTTTGGAAATAATTTTTTTGACCAAAATGGGTGAATGTTAGGCATTCAGTTGAAGCCCGGTAAAACCATATGTAGGATTAATTGCTTCGTCTCAAGTGGTGCCGAAATGATGTCTTGATTAATTATTTAGCTCATTCATTCTATTTTTGATTTTTTTTTGGAACGAGTTGCCTCAGAAACTAAAGCGAAGATGCATGTACGTGAATAGTTAGCAACGTACTCGTTGGTGAATAAACTCATTGATAGCTGACTACCTGACGTTGTAGTATTCACCAGTAGTAGCTAATTAAGTTGAAGAGAGAACAATAGAAGGTTTGATCGATCGATCGGTCGATCTTGCGTATGTGCACATGCATGTAGATGGACGACGACTGTCGCGACTCGGGAAAAAAATCGCGTGGCGAAACGAAATAGTTGACCTACTGCTGGAACGCGTGGCTGATTGATCGATCGATTCGTTGGTTCGAGTTCGCGTCCACTCCCGGATCACTGCCTTCTGCTACTTGCTTTACTGTTACTACCTTCGATGATGATGATGATGCATGCTTTACTCTTACTAGATTTAGATGTGCGCCTTGGCGCACGATCTCGTGAAATTCACAATGATTTACATCTATTATATATTAAAAGTACATTAAGGGTTAACCAGAAATTAGAGAAATCGTTAGAAAATCCCACAAAAATCAGATACATCTGACCGTTAATATAATTAAATAGCCAATGACAGCCATTCGATCTCTGAAATATTCTATTCTATTGATGTTAAAATTACACAAAATTACCCACCAATAAGGGTTAACCAGAAATTAGAGAAATCGTTAGAAAATCCCACAAAAATCAGATACATCTGACCGTTAATATAATTAAATAGCCAATGACAGCCATTCGATCTCTGAAATATTCTATTGATGTTAAAATTACACAAAATTACCCACCAATGCTCCGTACGTTATTTCCATCTATATCTAACTAGCTAGGTTACGTATGGCACCCCCAATAAAAAATAACTAGGTTACAGCCTCCGCTAGGACGTCCTCACGAGCGCGCCGCCGCAAAATTCACCTTGGTGCCTCCGGCTGGCCGACATACATCGATCATCGATCAGTGGCTAACAGCGATCTCCTCCGCCAATTTCATGTGCATCGATCACGCAAGATGCAATACTACAAGAACTATCAGATGTTTTGCCTCATAGAAGCAAACCCAGTAGGTAAGATCTTCACGGTTTCTACGTACATGAGCCCTCAATTAAGGTAGAAACAATTTATTTATTTGATGGTTCCATGGTGCCTCCGGCTGGCCGACAGATGCATCGATCAGTGGCTAAGAGCGATCTCGTCCGCCAAGCGCAAGTGCATCGATTAGTGGTGAAAGTTTCAATCTAGCTTGCTTTGTACATGCATGCAGCAGACCACCATGCACACGCAAGATGCAATACTACAAGAACTATCAGATGCTTTGCCTCATAGAAGCAAACCCAGTAGGTAAGAAGATCAATTCATTTATTTTATGAGCCCTCAATTAAGGTAGAAGTAATTTTTTTATTTGATGGTTCCATGTGTAATTATGGGGAGATCAATTCATGTCAAAGAGAGGAAAGCGTTGGATGTCAAGATGGGAGAGGGTGGCTACACATAAGAGGACTAGGTATGTTGTGGTAAGAATTATGCTACAGAGGAATAGCTGTCCGGATGGTTCTCTGTGAACAGCATGAGCACGTTCGAGTACACTAATATACACAGTTGTCTATTGCTTGATGGTTTGGCCTGAAACTAGGAGGAGTTTTCAGAACAGAGGGTCTGCCTCCTTATTATAGTTTTTGTGACGACAAAAATTCAGTTTATATGCCTTCTCATACTGAGGTAGGAGACAACTATTTATTTGATGTTTTCCTTGGTGTAGCTATGTGGAGATGAATTCACGTCAATCGAGAGCAGAGAGGAAAGCGTTGGAGGTGAAAATAGGCGAGTGCGGCTGCACATCAAGAGGACCAGGTACATTGTGCTAACAATTATATACTAATACTCTGTTCAATTTAATCAACGTGAGCATGTACATTCCCCTTCCGAGGCTCGCTCTCACTCGGGTCTATTAAATCTGAACAGAGGTAGTACAAAAGAGGGCAGGATGTGCGCAGCGTCCGGTGAAGTGTGGCGAGAATAACGACATCATGACCATAGTGTGTTTGTGACCTAATACATCGTCATCTATTTCCACGTGTTATTGTGTATATACATATTATAAATTAAAATTACATTAAGGTTTAACCATAAATGATAGTTCAGACATATTTTATGGGACGAAGGGAGTATTGTTTTGATTAATAGAATTCCGCTTACGTGGCTTTTTTTTTTCTGTGGTTCTATATATCTTATGCACTACCTGAAAACTGGAATTAGTAATAGCTTGGAGATCCAACCGAGAATAAAAAGGATTGCATCCTATTCAGAACGTGTAAGAGTAATCTACATAACTGCAGCCACTCTGCAGTCTTGCTCTCCCTTCTTTGGGATCCTTCTGAAAACTAATGTGAAAAATATAATTTGAAGCATGATATTCGGAGGTAGTACTTGCTCAAATATCTAGCTTTCTGTTTTTCTTCTTCAGATTATAGATTCATATGATGCATAAGTGTTGTGTATGCTACGTACATTTGCGTTGTTGGGATTTAAAAAAAATCTTATGATTCATGTGAGATGCACTTATTTTTGAATTCTCGATTTTTTTTACATGTTCGATTTCCAATGTAATATCTTGCATCTTTGCTTTCAACTATAACATGTGTTTTCATTTTGATTGAAAATAGCATTATGCTTTTAAAATATATATGAAGGACCAAAAGGAGCTAATTCTCTCATATTTGGATCGCATGGCCGTGATAGCCTCTGGCAATATCTACGCCATCCTACTTCCACTGTTACCATTCTCACGTCGGAAATCTAAAGGGATTTCCACTCGAGCTCCACAAGCTGGGCGCAACCATACAAGGTACCTGCTTAATACTTCAGCAAGGCCATCCTCATGGCTAGCTACAAGTTGGTTCGTAATTCTTGCATAAGCACAAGCTTCTCGGGAGGATTTTGGTGATTTAGTTCAGTAGCGTTATTGACAACAAGTAATATGTGACTGCACCGAGCTCAATGCAATTCATGACCATTCTTTAGGTGCTTCATATCTTGAATTTTTTTTCCACCCAAGCTCCACAATAGTACGTACAAGGCAGGTCAGCTGGCCATACTGCACCCACCGTGATGCAGTGCTACTGGATATTTTGTTTTAGATATGTAGGGATGGTGATATCCTTCTTTTTGGATCAGGATAATTGCGCCAGACCTTTGGTTGTCATGAGTTTGTTTGCATGAAGATCACACACATTTATGTTGATATTTTGGACAAGTTCGCTGATTACAGCTTATTTAGTTCTTCACTAAATCGGCAAGTTAGCAATGATATTACTTTTGATCACTACATTTTCTCTCAAGTTAATTTTTTTAAAACAAATAAAATCATGTAAATTTATTTCATATGTTTGTTGCATATTATTACCGTTGGGATATCATGTACTGGGATCGATGGCGTTGTTCTTCGACGCACGTATGGCTAGAATACCAATGTGTTGTTTCAGTTCATTGCGGTTGCAAACTATGTTCTTTATGATGTCATGCCACTATTTGTCATATATCAATGCCATAGCGTGTGATAAGCATGTCATACTACTTCATCCAAATTTACGAATAACAGAAACGGTGTATCGTGATGTGTTGCTCGAGTTATGCTTCTTCATATATACTTTTCTTGGAACTACTTGTGGTAGCTATATCAACTTACATATTCATCACGTTTTTGGGCCTCTGATATTACTATGCGGTAGTCATGTTAGTGTGCCAACATATTTATCTTAAATATGTGTCTTAGGTGGTCCAATTTTCGGTATAATGAATTTATTTAGATTCTATATATTGAAGTTAAAGTCGTCATACATAAATCTGAAGATTCGCTGTCACATAAGTTCTGACATATATATTTTGATCTTAGGATCATGGTCATATTTCTTCTTCTTGGATTACCATGAACTTTCTCAATCCATGTCGCAGTTCATACCTCTCAACAACCTAAATACCGAGAACAAATCACTATGTGAGGGGCCATAAAACCACAGGTACATAAGAGAAATAATGGCATATTCAATTTTTTACGTGTTAATCTCTTATGTGGTGATGCCACGTCTTGGCTAAGGTTACTTTTTGGTTTTTAACTGTTTCATATTTGTATGTTCAGGGGTTGATTCTAACAATTATACCAAGTATTGTGATGGTACCTTTGCCGAGATTATTTGGCATATCTTCATGTTATGCCTTCCATATTGCATTTTGAGTAGTCCCACAGTTTGTATTTTCTGTTACAAATTTGCTTTCATTCTCCACTTTTCTGTGTTTCCGCTTTTGTGTTGCTTTGTTCTCCTATCTAGCAGCTCATTGTGAAATTAAGTATATATGTTCAGTTTATTTTTACCAGGAAGACATGACAATATCCATATAAAGTTCTTGACTTATGCTTTAGTAAAATCAAGTCGGAAAGAAAGGTTTACCATGATTTTTCCAATTCATAAGGGGCAAATGAATAAAGGGAAGTTCCAAAATTGGTAACCAAAACGTGCATAAGATTAATGTTTTGGGGTTACAACATTATGGTACTTGGATACCATAGTGGTTGATCTCTATACATTCTATTACCATGAAATATATTATGCTAAAGTATTTGTAACCACTGAATTGAATGGTGTGTGATTACAACAAAACACTTGGGGTTAATTTAGTGATTAGTACCATTTTATATTTTTATACGGAACAGAGATCATGCTAAACTTTAGAGAAGACACCCATGTACGTCATGAACTTCAGAGATATGCTTGCATGATACTTTAATTATGAAAAATTGACATATTTAGATGGTCGCCCGCGCATGTGCGCGGGCCACTGTGCTAGTTTTATATAACAATGATAAAATAAGTTGAAAAAATGGTAATAGGTTTCTTTGATTTTACAAAACAAAGTCTATAAGATCAAATTAGGATAATGCACACGAAATCATGAGAACCGCCGGAAGAAGCAAGGAGCAACGAAGGGTTCCATGAAGCTCGATGAAGGCCTCCCCGTCTTGCGTGGAAGAATCGACCTGACGAAGCAGCACCTGCAACAGCAGATGACAGTAAAATTAGGAGGTGAAGACTTAGTCGACAGCTACATCCGAATCAAGGAAGGACACCATCATTTTAAGCTAGTGACTTATAATAGTCAGCTACTACCATTTTTGAAAACTGAAGCCACAACTTCTTGGATGCTGGTTTGAAGATATCGGAGTTAAATTTAGATGTTTACTCTGCGTCCTTGAACATGCATGCAATGAAAGCTACCGAAGTATTAACAAATCAAAATATCATTGCAACCATGATTCCAACTTTATAAGACATTGCATTTGCATTGGTCATGAAGCATTGACCTTACTGAAACGAAAAGGCATAGTAACAACCAGAGAGTTCACCTGTATGCAGTCTAGTCCAGCACTCGTAGGAGGTGCTGCCATGTCATTATTCGTCGCCATCCTACAAACAACAAAGAGCTCAAAATTTCTTGTGAACCAAAGAAAAGGCAGTCTGGTTTGGGCCACGTCATTTGCAAAGCAGGTCATTACAGAGAAATAATAGTTTACGCAAGTCCATATAAATCAACTGATTAATCAACATATTTCTTAAGGAAATGGTCTGTTCGATGATAAGAATGAAACACAATTATTTACTACTGTTTTGTGTAAAGGATCTTCGAGATGCTAGACAACTTTGCACTGCTTGATAATACTGATCAAGTATTATCACATAGCACAGTATAGTTCCTTGACCTGCAACATCCCTTGCAGTAACGGCCATAGACATTGGCAGTATCTAAAATTGTTGAACATCACTTACAACAACGTCAATAGACACAAAAACCTAATCTAGTTTCCTATCATTTTATTCAGAGCAAGACTGAAAAAAGGAAAATTATTCAAAACTGACTTAACAGGAGAAGTGATTGCAACAGTGGAGTATCACATATATTTCGCTTAAATGAGTTAAATAAGTGTATATATAAATAGATTAGCTTAAGAAAGAATAGTAATCATGTATTTTTTCACTATGATGTATCTGTCACGTATTTCAATGAACTGAACAATTTGAAAAATCTGATATTCAATGTTATATATGTAAGATGTATATGCAAAAAGTATGGAACCTGTGAGCAGAGCTAATCCTTTTTGTTCTTGGTCTCTGCACCCAACATCCAACATAGCTTTCTTCATCGAGGACTTATGCCTGGAACCATCAGTATAAGGCGACATTAGAACACACAGAAATACACACGTGTATATGACCATAACCATGATTTTTTTTTCTAAGGAAGAACAAATATTGCCTCTTTTCTGTTCCCACTTTAGCATGTGTGTTTCTAATGGATTCACAGGGACATGTGCAATGACCTGCACCTGCAGTTTAACAAGCCAATGAAGAGGAAATCCTGGAGAACCAATGATTGCAGAAAAGAAACAGGCTATGTGTGAACTATGTAGTTAAATGAGACATCCATGGAGAACATTCAATACAATGTCATAATAAAAATGGTTAAAAAGAGGAGTCTCACTCAGTAAGCATCAGCATAAACATGAGCCAATTATACTTCCAAGGTTGGGTTTGGATGGAACTGTGCTTGGTAATTTCAAGAGCAACAGCAGAGATGCCATACTGGTGCAGATGCCAACAGTATGGGGTATCAATAATCAAAAGTAGACAAAATTGTCAATTAGAAGTTGCTACAGTCTGAACAAAATAGTTGCGCATACCAAGGAGTCCCTAGGAATTTCACTTGTCATCGATCTGCAATTTCATCGAAATATCTAGTCCCTATAGAATACTACAAGTCAATTACATTTGCATCAATGTTAGAAAAATAGAATCTTGGTAAGGAACGTACAAAATCTTTAAAGGAAGAACTAATCTTGCTAAACATTATTACCCAGACATATCAATATATAATTACTAAATAATAGTATGAGTAGTTTGGTAAAGCTACAGCAATTCAAATTCGACCAAACACCGGATCAATGCCTTATGGGAATGCACTACTGTTTCGATGCATCAATGGCCTACAACACCAGAGGAAGTACAAAATATGGACATATGCTGAAAAATAATACAGTATCTAAAAATTCGCAATTAATAAGCTTCCCATCAAATTTACATATTACTACTTTATCTAATAATAAGCACCCGTAAAATTGAAACTGCAGGTTGTCACAATCCATATAACAACTATATGCTCATTAGTCGTTAGGCAGAAACCTGTGTGAATTAGAAACAACAGGAAAGAAAATAACGTATTATGTTCTAGTGAATCCACTCCGCTCCTTTTCCTTGTACTCAATTAATTTATGGAACAGGAGAATAGAAGCTTCAGTAGCAGGGGGATACATTAAAGAGGAAAGCAAGAGAGTTCAGTGTGATATTAGCCTGCACGTTCGAATGCAAAAAAGGTACCTTTTTATATCCTGCTATTGCAGATCGATTATTTACAATGTGAAGTCCATAGACAATGGTTTAAAGCAAGCATGCATAAGAAAAGCAGTGAAACTGCAAACCTTGAATATTGAATCATCTAGAAATATCAATATATCATGACGTCGGAACAAATTTATTTCATAAGCTTTTGCCGAGACATTTGACAAAAGCAATGGTAATATTCTATGGTAGACTACCAGCAGACAACATTGTTTTATACGAAACCTAGGATTGAAAGAGTCTAAACTATTTCATATCAAGTTAGGAAAGGTCAAGGTCCTAAGCATCCAATATATAAGAAGGTCATGTATTTATGTGTGGGGAAAACAAGAAAGAATCAATCTAATTTCCTCAGCACCTCCAAATATATTATATCAGGTATAGTTCGAAAACGTGGCAGACTTTACATTAGGTTTTGTTCACCACGGCGTGCCTGCCTATCCTCATAGGACTGTGTTCTGGGGTGGCAACTGTGACTGTACCTTCGAGTGCGATTCTTATATGTTGTACCAAATAAACAACGGTACTACAGGAAGGTTAGTCTTTAGTTCCTTGCATTTATGTGCCCTTATGATCTAAATATACAGTTTTAGCCTAGCCTATCTGGGAAACCTGTGCTAAATAAATGGAAAAGTAAGAAAGAAATATTTCCTGGGCTTTAGAAGCATAAACAGACAACAATGCCACAAAGAGGCAAGGTTTCCTCGCATTCTGAAATGCTGCCATGAGGTGTTAAAAAGCAATGGACAGGAGCTGAATCAATTAGAGCCAATGAATGACTAAAAAGAGGGGTGTGTCCAAGGAATAGTTGTGGTGTAATAGAAATAAAGGTACATACAACTACTGCAGAATTGAGCATATTCATATGTAAACCAGGAAAAAATCAGAGAACAATCGAAGCAGCACAAAATTAGAGTTTTGCCAAAATTTAGAACTCATATAAATATGTAGTCTGGTTAGTTGGATTGAAATTACTAAAATAATTAGAATGCATGGTAGTTTTAGTGGACCATAATCTAAAATAGAGTATATTTTTATTGTAAAAATAGTCCAAGCAATCATCTCTTAGCAGTCCTTTAAGACAGTCTCCGTGGTAAAGTAGAAAACAAAAAGGGGGATCTGTGAGCGTACCTATGAACATAAACATAACCACATAGAAATCCTAGAGGACAAAAAATATCTCACTGTGGCTTGCCATGAGCGAGGACAAAAGTCACAGGGTCCCTGCTTCTACGAGTCAAGATACCTTAATGAAGGATAACCAATACAGAAACTATAGCAGAGACAATATGCGAGCTTAGCTAAATATTGATACCACATGTTCCCACTTCCCAGAAAGGGAGTAAACTCATCTAGCCAGTAGGTCATGAAAACATTAGTTGTGACCAGGCTGTAGCAGTAGGAAAAATCTTTCAATTCCATGGAGCTTTGCAACTTAGCATCAAACACCAAATCATGTTATCGAATAAGAAAACCTTGTCGGCATGCAATTCTCACTATATTCAAGATAGTAGACACATGCATCATGTACCTGTCAAGAAACAGAAGAACCAAAATAAATTGATATAAAATCACCAATTAATCCGTATAACACAAGCAAGGTGAAATGCAGAAAAATAATATTGCAGTGTATGCAAAACATTAAAATAAAATAAAATCCAGTAGCTCAGTAAATACCACTGATTTAGCAAGGAATGTAGTAAATTTAAGGGAATGTTAAAATTTACTTATTTACACACTGGTTTGACCACCAAAATAATTAGTTATAATTAGGATGCTCATGTACCAGTCATTGTGTAGTAATAAATGATCTTTCAAATACATCTGATTCAGTTTGACATCTTTAGTAATAAATGATCTTCCAAATTTGCAGGAAATCACTGAACACTTTCATAGAAGGTCCAAAAAGACAACCAATTAGCAGAGCATAGTTTTAAGCCATGTTCTGACAATGATGAGCCCAGAGCAAGAGAATATGCTACTGCTTGACAGCTAAACCTGAAATGCCCATATGACATAGAGCCAATCTGGTATGCAGAAGGAATTCTCTGTAATAAGTCAGGGCATCTGATAATTAATTGCACCCAAAGAAAATCCTAGAAAGCTAGGAGAAGAATATAAAAAAGCGCTTTTCTGTTGGGTTATCATATAATTGAATAGTACAAAACAGCAAATAAGCTGATATGAAGCTTACTAAATAACATCTTCCTTGGCACTATTAATCTCAAACCAAGCCAACCACCTGATGTTGTCCCTTGCCGCCGTTCATCTCTTCTAATGAAAGCTACAAAACACACACTAAGTACTTGAGCAAAGTAATATCAAACTAAGGATAAAAAAACATTGTGGGTATGCGAGTGAACACCCAATAGAACATACACATGGATTGGCATGAAAGACAGCAAGCAAGCATGAAGAACTGAAACCTTTATATGGAGGAGCAACCATGCCAATCTTGTTGCTCCAGCGAGCCGCCACCGTACTATTCCTTCCTAGGCAACACACATGCTAGTGGAGCTTGTTTCTTTTATAAGCCACTAATCTGCAAATATAAAATACTGAAAAGTTCATATATTGGCATCTTGTAGCATTGGTATTTCTTTTGCACACACTAATTAATTTGGAGTAATTCGGACCAAGTTCAATACAAAAATGTAGATTTGACCTGAGAGGGGAACCTTAGATCCCAGGGTTTACGTTCAGCTTTTGTGAGCAAATCTATAAAATACAACAACGCATAACAAAATTGTTTGAGTTCACAAAATTATAAAGGTCAGCAAAGTTTGCAACAGGAGCTAACAACCTTCACAAAATTCAGGACACATACTTGCAAAATCCTAGCTACTGCTTCCTCCTTTGGGTGAGGGAACTCAATCTTTCGGTGAACGCAGTCAATCGGGATCAAGAATATCTGCCCGATTTGTTGCGGCAACCACCTGCAGATCACAACAACTTTGTGTTAAGAATGTAGGGCTATTAAAAGTTAAAACATTGATTAGGTATTAATCATCTCTCAGATTATGGTTACCAGAAGCCTGCTTGCAGATACTGATTTAGAAATTAGATACAATTTCTCTATTTCCTCAAATTAATGTTTTGAAAAAAAACCATTTAGGCCAAACACACTACAAGAAAAGTTGCCATGGCCGACGAAGTTGAAGTCGCGCCGTGGTTGCTGGTGTACCATGGCCGACGATTTTGGTCCCTCCGTGGTGCATGTCAAAACTTTTTTTTTCTCGTTTTTGAGGCCACCTAGCCCGACGAAAGCGGCCAAAACGTCGCGTATGGTGGCCCGGGACGTGGTGCATCGCGAAT
>NC_061513.1:147229334-147288258 GCF_022539505.1 Lolium rigidum
GAGTTGATCCCACTACCACCCAGATATCGGCTCCACCGAGATTCTCCAAATTTAGTGGATCGGATGGTTCAGACTCAATCGAGCATGTGAGCCGGCTACCCGGCCTGTGGAGCACGATCTCGAGCATCGGATGAGACTACGCGTGAGGTTCTTTGCACGGACCCTCCACGGGATCGGCTTTCCCGGGTGGTACACATCGCTGCCACCGAGACTCAATCCGGACTTGGAAAGCCGGTTGGAGAGAGCAGTTCCATATGCGGTATTGATACGTCTCAGACGTATCGATAATTTCTTATGTTCCATGCCACATTATTGATGATATCTACATGTTATATGCACATTTTATGTCATATTCGTGCATTTACGGAACTAACCTATTAACAAGATGCCGAAGTGCCGGTTCTTTGTTTTACTTGCTTTTTGGTTTCGAGAAATCCTAGTAACGAAATATTCTCGGAATCGGACGAAATCAACGCCCGAGGTTCCTATTTTGCCCGGAAGCATCCGGAGACACACGAGAGCGCCGGAGAGGGGCCACGGGCCCCGGACGCATAGGCCGGCGCGGCCAGGGCCTGGCCGCGCCGCCCTATGGTGTCGTCGCCCCTTCGACCTTCGGCGCCGCCTCTTCGCCTATATAAAGGTCCCGGACCTAAAACCTCGATACGCGAAAAGCCACGGTACGGAAACCTTCCCGAGAGCCGCCGCCATCGCGAAGCCAAGATGCAGGGGACAGGGAGTCTACGTTCCGGCACGCCGCCGGGACGGGGAAGTGCCCCGGAAGGCTCCTCCATCGACACCACCGCCATCTCCATCAACACTGCTGTCTCCCATGAGGAGGGAGTAGTTCTCCATCGAGGCTCGGGGCTGTGCCGGTAGCTATGTGGTTAATCTCTCTCCTATGTACTTCAATACAATGATCTCATGAGCTGCTTTACATGATTGAGATCCATATGATGATGCTGTAATCTAGATGTCATTATGCTAGTCAAGGGTTTACTAGTGATCTCGGAACTCCTTGTCCCACGTTAAGTGCGTGTGGCAGGTGTAGGCAATGCTTATTCATATGAATGGCTAGTGAAGTGCTTATTACATCTCTTTATGATTGCATGTGTGTATCACAATTTGTCTATGTGCTACTCTAGTGATGTTATTAAAGTAGTTTATTCCTCTGCACGGTGTAAGGTGACGTGTGCATCGTGTAGTACTTGGCGTAGGCTATGATCATGATCTCTTGTAGATTGTGGAGTTAATTATCACTATGATAGTATTGATGTGATCTATTCCTCCTTCATAGTGTAATGTGGACGGTGTGTGCGCTATGTTAGTTCTTGGTTTATTTTGCGATGATCTATTCATGCTCTAAGGTTATTTAAATATGAACATTGAATGTTGTGGAGCTTGTTAACTCCGGCATTGAGGTGCTCGTGTAATCCTACGCAATGGTGTTCATCATCCAACAAAAGAGTGTATGTAGCACATATGAGAATGAGTCTATTTATTATGCGATCAATGTTGAGAGTGTCCACTAGTGAAAGTCTAATCCCTAGGCCTTGTTCCTAAATCACTGCTATCATTTGCTTGTTTCTTGTTTCTTTGCGTTACTATCGCATGCGTTACTACTGCTTGTTTCTCGTCTGGGCAAAGCACTTTTCAGGTGCCGTTGCCACTGCTCATACTTATTCATACCACCTGTATTTCACTATCTCTTCGCCGAACTAGTGCACCTATTAGGTGTGTTGGGGACACAAGAGACTTCTTGCTTTGTGGTTGCGGGGTTGCATGAGAGGGATATCTTTGACCTCTTCCTCCCTGAGTTCGATAAACCTTGGGTGATCCACTTAAGGGAAACTTTCTGCTGTTCTACAAACCTCTGCTCTTGGAGGCCCAACACTGTCTACAAGAATAGAAGCTCCCGTAGACATCAAGCTATTTTAACGGCGCCGTTGCAGGGAGGAAAGGTAAAAGGTACTCACACTCAGGATCTCAGGCTACTAAGCTATTTTCTCGCCGTTGTAAGTACTCGAAGCTATTTCCTTTAGATCCTGCAATTGCATCTTTTTGTTTCTTGTTTACACTAGTTTGGCATAATGGACAACAATGAGCTTCTTATTCTATTTCTGATTTAAGACATGGATGGTTTGATGCGAAAATTAAAAAACCCATGGAACATATTAGCATGAATACTTTGAACACCATTGTTGCTAATGATATGGAAAATTCTAAGCTTGGGGAAGATTTGGTTTTGATGAGCATGATCTTTTTAGTCCCCCAAGCATTGAGGAGAAAATTTTCTTTGATGATACTTTGCCTCCTATTTATGATGATTATAATGATAGTGGTCTTTTGGTGCCACCTACTATGGAGAGTAAATTTTGATTATGATTATACTATGCCTCCTATATTTGATGATGAGAATAATAATGATAGCTACTTTGTTGAATTTGCTCCCACTACAATTAATAAGAATTACTATGCTTATGTGGAGAGTAATAATTTTATGCATGAGACTCATGATAAGAATGCTTTATGTGATAGTTATATTGTTGAGTTTGCTCATGATGCTACTGAAAGTTATTATGAGAGAGGAAAATATGGTTGTAGAAATTTTCATGTTACTAAAACACCTCTCTATGTGCTTGAAATTTTTGAAGCTACACTTGTTTTTATCTTCCTATGCTTGTTACATTGCTGCTTCATGAACTTGTTTATTTACAAGATTCCTATGCATAGGAAGCATGTTAGGCTTAAATGTGTTTTGAATTTGCCTCTTGATGCTCTCTTTTGCTTCAACTACTATTTCTTGCGAGTGCATCATTAAAACTGCTGAGCCCATCTTAATGGCTATAAAGAAAGAACTTCTTGGGAGATAACCCATGTGTTTATTTTGCTACAGTACTTTATTTTATATTTGTGTCTTGGAAGTTGTTTACTACTGTAGCAACCTCTCCTTATCTTAGTTTTGTTGCATTGTTGTGCCAAGTAAAGTCTTTGATAGTAAGGTTCATACTAGATTTGGATTCTTTAGCAGAAGCTTGATTTCTTTGCTTGTCACGAATCTGGGCCTAATTCTCTGTAGGTAACTCAGAAAATTATGCCAATTTACGTGCGTGATCCTCAGATATGTACGCAACTTTCATTCAATTTGGGCATTTTCATTTGAGCAAGTCTGGTGCCTCAATAAAATCCATCTTTACGGACTGTTCTGTTTTGACAGATTCTGCCTTTTATTTCGCATTGCCTCTTTTGCTATGTTGGATGAATTTCTTTGATCCATTAATGTCCAGTAGCTTTATGCAATGTCCAGAAGTGTTAAGAATGATTGTGTCACCTCTGAACATGTTAATTTTTATTGTGCACTAACCCTCTAATGAGTTGTTTCGAGTTTGGTGTGGAGGAAGTTTTCAAGGGTCAAGAGAGGAGGATGATATACTATGATCAAGAAGAGTGAAAGCTCTAAGCTTGGGGATGCCCCGGTGGTTCACCCCTGCATATTCTAAGAAGACTCAAGCGTCTAAGCTTGGGGATGCCCAAGGCATCCCCTTCTTCATCGACAAATTATCAGGTTCCTTCTCTTGAAACTATATTTTTATTCGGTCACATCTTATGTACTTTACTTGGAGCGTCTGTTTGTTTTTGTTTTTGTTTTGTTTGAATAAATGCTTGTGTGGGAGAGAGACACGCTCCGCTGGTTCATATGAACACATGTGTTCTTAGCTTTTAATGTTCATGGCGAAGGTTGAAGCTGCTTCGTTAATTGTTATATGGTTGGAAACGGAAAATGCTACATGTAGTAATTGGTAAAATGTCTTGGATAATTTGATACTTGGCAATTGTTGTGCTCATGTTTAAGCTCTTGCATCATATACTTTGCACCCATTAATGAAGAAATACATAGAGCTTGCTAAAATTTGGTTTGCATAATTGGTCTCTCTAAAGTCTAGATAATTTCTAGTATTGAGTTTTGAACAACAAGGAAGACGGTGTAGAGTCTTATAATGTTTACAATATGTCTTTTATGTGAGTTTTGCTGCACCGGTTCATCCTTGTGTTTGTTTCAAATAACCTTGCTAGCCTAAACCTTGTATCGAGAGGAATACTTCTCATGCATCCAAAATCCTTGAGCCAACCACTATGCCATTTGTGTCCACCATACCTACCTACTACATGGTATTTCTCCGCCATTTCAAAGTAAATTGCTTGAGTGCTACCTTTAAATAATTCAAAATTTATCACCTCTTATTTGTGTCAATGTTTTATAGCTCATGAGGAAGTATGTGGTGTTTATCTTTCGATCTTGTCATTTACTTCAGACGTGACTTTCACCAATGGACTAGTGGCTCATCACGCTTATCCAATAATTTTGCAAAAAGAGCTGGCAATGGGGTTCTCGCAGCCCGATTAATTAACTTTCATTAATAATTCTCTTCACATGTTTTGCTCTGATTCATCAGTAAGCAAATTAATTTTGCAAATAGACACTCCTTCATGGTATGTGAATGTTGGAAGGCACCCGAGATTCGGTTAGCCATGGCTTGTGTAAGCAAAAGGTTGGGAGGAGTGTCATCTATAAATAATGAAACTAAAATACATGTGTAAACAAAAGAGAAGAGGGATGATCCACCTTCGTCTGGTAGAGATAACGTCCTTCATGGGAGCCGCTCTTGAAAGTCTGGTTGATAAGGTAGTTAGAGTGCCCACTACCATTCGTTGACAACAACAAACACCTCTCAAAACTTTACTTTTATGTTCTCTTTATGTTTTCAAAAACCAAAGCTCTAGCACAAATATAGCAATCGATGCTTTCCTCTTTGAAGGACCATTCTTTTACTTTTATGTTGAGTCAGTTCACCTATTTCTCTCCACCTCAAGAAGCAAACACTTGTGTGAATTGTGCATTGACTTCTACATACTTGCATATTGCACTTGTTATATTACTCTATGTTGACAATTATCCATGAGATATACATGTTACAAGTTGAAAGCAACCGCTGAAACTTAATCTTCCTTTGTGTTGCTTCAATGCCTTTACTATGAATTTATTGCTTTATGAGTTAACTCTTATGCAAGACTTATTGATGCTTGTCTTGAAGTACTATTCATGAAAAGTCTTTGCTTTATGATTCATTTGTTTACTCATGTCATTACCATTGTTTTGATCGCTGCATTCATTACATATGCTTACAATAGTATGATCAAGGTTATGATGGCATGTCACTCCAGAAATTATCTTTGTTATCGTTTACCTGCTCGGGACGAGCGAGAACTAAGCTTGGGGATGCTGATACGTCTCCGACGTATCGATAATTTCTTATGTTCCATGCCACATTATTGATGATATCTACATGTTATATGCACACTTTATGTCCTATTCGTGCATTTTCTGGAACTAACCTATTAACAAGATGCCGAAGTGCCAGTTCCCTGTTTTCTGCTGTTTTTGGTTTCAGAAATCCTAGTAACGAAATATTCTCGGAATTGGACGAAATCAACGCCCAGGTTCCTATTTTGCCCGGAAGCATCCAGAACACACGAGAACCGCCAGAGAGGGGGCACAGGCCCACCAGACGCCAGGCTGGCGCGGCCTGGGGGTGGCCCGCGCCCCCCTATGGTGTCGTCGCCCCGTTGACCTTCTGACGCCGCCTCTTCGCCTATAAAAAGGTCCCAGACCTAAAACTTCGATACGGAAAAGCCACGGTACGAGAAACCTTCCAGAGCCGCCGCCATCGCGAAGCCAAGATCTGGGGGACAGGGAGTCTCCGTTCCGGCACGCCGCCGGGACGGGAAGTGCCCCGGAAGGCTCCTCCATCGACACCATCGCCATCTCCATCAACGCTGTTGTCTCCCATGAGGAGGGAGTAGTTCTCCATCGAGGCTCGGGGCTGTACCGGTAGCTATGTGGTTAATCTCTCTCCTATGTACTTGTTATCACCAGATATTGGCCAAATCAGGAGATGGGCCGTAAGTGAGATGGGCTTGAAGGATATACGCGTGGAGGATCTCTGAAGCGGCCTGATATGAAGAAGTTGGGCTAAATTGCCCGTGTATCTGTATTATAGTAGATCGTGTCTTAATTTAGAAGTTAGAGTTTTACCCGTGCACGGTTAGGTGCACGCCTGAATTAGAAAGTCCCCCGGACTATAAATATGTATCTAGGGTTTATGAAATAAACAACAACCAACGTTCAACACAACCAATCTCGGCGCATCGCCAACTCCCCGTCTCGAGGGTTTCTTCCGGTAAGCACCATGCTGCCTAGATCGCATCTCGCGATCTAGGCAGACACGTTTATTCGTCGTCCACGCGTTGCTCGTACTGAAGCCTTTGTGATGGCGAGCAACATAGTTATCTTAGATGTGTTAGGGTTAGCATTGTTCTTCGTATCATATGCTCGTCGTAGTGCAACCCTTATACATCTAGCCGCCCTACACCTATCTTAGGCTGTAGGGGCGGCACCCCGCTTGATCATTGTTTAGTAGATCCGATCCGTTACGGTTGCTCCTTGTTCTTCAAGGATTAGTTTAATATCTGCAATAGTTAGGCCTTACAAAGGGTTGGAGGATCCAGCGGCATGTAGGGTGTAGTTTGCTAGCCCTAGACAGGACGTTCCGAGGATCAACCTCGTGTTGGTTTTTAGGCCCTGTCTAGGACCGGCTTACGATCACCGTACGCGAGCGCGAGGCCCAATCACGAGTAGGATGTTCCGATTATGCGGTGAAAACCCTAAATCGTAGTAGGTCGCTTCAGCTTTCTCTTGATCAAGCAGGACCACAATCCGATCGTACACCTTGTACGCATCATGGGTGGATCGGCTCTTTGAGCCGATTCACGAGACAGCCTCGAGAGCCGATCGAGGCTCGTATTTAACGTTTACGTGTATGCCATGCGTGAAACTAAGCGAGGCATCATCCAACACCTTCCTCGACCAGGTATAGGTCAGGTGGCACGCCCTTGCGACAACATCGGACGTGCGTGCGCGAAGGCTTTGCGGGCCGTCGCTCGGAGGGACCCAGGGCCGGCCGCCAGTCCTGGGAGATTCCGGCTCTACGGTGTTGCCCGTCGCTGCCCGCCGGTGGGTTTCTGACCGCAACACATTCTGGCACGCCCGGTGGGACAATCTTCGACATCCACCGCATCGCCATCTACATCCGAGATGGCGGAAGGCACTCCGGTCAAGTACGAGGATCTGACTGAGGAGCTCAAGAAGAAGCATGACGAGATCAAAGCAGTCCTCGAAGCCGACCTCATCGGCTCTTTCCACGAGAACCCGCTCCCATGGCATCGGGTGGAAGGGGTTCTCACCGAAGGCGCGCTCGATGGAGTGGACCTGTCCTCCCCGTCGGAAGAACGCACCGGGTCGTCGCGTCAGGAGATCAACTTCATGGTGGCTCATTCGCTGCACCGCCACTCTGAGAGCCTGGTGAACACTTTGGAGCGTGTCGCTCTGCGCGTGATCCAGGAAATCATGAGCCATCAGTATTCTCCCTCAGGACCAGCTCTGGGGACTTACCAAGGAGAGATGCCACTCCAGTCCCGTCCACCGCTGCCGTTCGCGTTGGCAGCATCCGAAGTGCCGAATTCATCGGCATACGTCGTCTACAAGATTGGTGGTGACCCTAGTGACTACCAATTCTTACATGAGGCGCCCAAGGAGATCCCGCACGGATACACGTGCGCATACGTGCCGAGCCGCAGAAGCGGGCACTCTCGAACCGAGCTGCAACGGCAGGGGACTTCGGAACAGCGAGGAGGAACGTCGGCAACAGATCTTGAGAAGCGTACGTGGCTAGCTAAGTACGCCACTCCGACAAACCTCCAGAGCTCAGCTCCTGCAGTTGGCTCAGAGCTGGAAAAGCAAGCATGGCTGGCTAAGTATGCCACCCCGGCGAATCTTCAGAGTTCGACGCCTGCAGCCATCACCGCGGATCAAATCTGTACAATTCTGAAAGACCAGTTCGGCATGATGCCGAAAAGGAGGACAATCGGCTATACCAAGCCGTACCCCAACGAGTACGAAATGATCCCGCTACCACCCAAATATCGGCTCCCTGACTTCACAAAGTTTAGCGGATCAGATGGTTCCAGCTCCATCGAGCATGTGAGCCGATATTTGGCACAGCTGGGCACGATCTCAGCATCAGACGAGCTGCGTGTGAGGTTCTTCGCACAGTCCCTCACAGGATCGGCTTTCGGGTGGTACACATCGCTGCCACCGAACTCAATCCGGACTTGGAAGCGAGTTGGAAGAGCGGTTCCACATACGATATCACTCGAGAGGCTTCCGAGGCTGGTATTGCCGATCTAGCACAAGTACGACGAAGCGCGGGAAACAGTGTCGAGAATACATCCAGCCGCTTCGGGACCGTTAGGAACCGATGCTATTCGGTTCACGTAAGTGAAAAAGAAGCGATCGAGTTGGCGGTGGTGGGTCTCTCATCATCGATCAAGGACGTGGCCTCCCAAGCGGACTACCCTTCATTGGCGCACATGGTGCGAAGCCGTCGGCATATGAACGAGCGCCACCCGGATGTCTACCGGGATAAATTCAAGCGCGCGGTGGTCCTGGTTGAGGCAGATGAAGATGAAGGTGCTGCGGGAGATCAAGAGGTAGCAGTGGCGGAATGGACTCGGGGGGCAAGCCCCGTGTCCTGTAAGTGGGTTAAGCCACAAGGTCCTCCAAAAGGGTTTGACTTCGATGTGACCAAAGCTGAGCAGATCTTCGACCTCTTACTAAAGGAGAAGCAGCTAAAGTTACCCGAAGGCCACAAGATCCCCACGGTGCAAGAGCTGAACGGGAAGCCATACTGCAAATGGCATAACACGTTCACCCACGCCTCCAACGACTGCAGGGTGTGGCGTCAACAGGTCCAAATGGCGATAGAACAAGGGCGGCTAATTTTCAGCCAGGACGCCATGAAGGTCGACACACACCCCTTCCCCGCCGTTAACATGGTGGAGTGTACTTACCATGGAGGGTGCCAGCCAGATTTCTCGTGCAATATCAACATGGTAGGACCTGGGCACCACTACGGTAAGGACGGAGATGAGGGCAGCTGCTCTCATAGCAAGGACACGAGAGGAAGCCGCTCCACGCGATCGGCTCCGCCACGATGGCAAGCGCTACATAACGAGAGGAGAAGTAAGGAACGTAAGATATCGGCGACCTCTCTCGATCACCTCCTCAACAAGTATGTGGGTCAATACGACCAACACCGGCGATACAACGACGATGATGAAAAAGATCGTACGGCTAGGGACGACAGGAGACGTCGTCGGCATGATCGCGACGAGGAGCGATATGAGCGCCACGCCAAGGAAAAGTCGAGGGAGCAAGACGACGTGGATAGGCACCGGGACTGCCCCTTCTTCGGACACTCGCTGGGATTCGGGAATGAGCCGATTGCCTACAATCGGCAAGCGCCCAGAATGTAAACAAAAGAAGAAGGATGCAGCTAACGTGTCTGTGTTCAAACGTCTAGGGCCTCTCCCGCCTAGGAACAAGCATGCTGAGTCCGCTCGGGTGGAAGATCTCGAGGAACTAGAGGACGATGATGAAGAAGAAGACAAGTATCATCGGCCAAGGTGGTGCCCTGATGGGATCAGCCCGTTCCCAAAAGCGAAGGGTTCAGCGTCTACGTGGGTTGGAGGAAGGCGAAAGGTTATACCTGCATATGTTGAGGAAGGTGCGGCCTGATCCGGCCGCTAAAATTCAGCGAA
Source organism: Lolium rigidum (assembly GCF_022539505.1). NCBI lineage: Eukaryota > Viridiplantae > Streptophyta > Magnoliopsida > Poales > Poaceae > Lolium > Lolium rigidum. The sequence continues at coordinate 147,239,049 of NC_061513.1, forward strand.
CCACTGGACGAAGAAGGTCGGCCACAAAGGAAAGAGTGGCGCCCTGAGACAAAGAAAGCCGATGATGAGACATCGGGCCGGCACAAGCTATGGTCTTCATCCTTCCAACGGAGTTTAGCGCTCCAGGATTAGACGAAGCACCTGTGGCACAACTTGACTGCGGCCCACGGCCGGTCATCTTTGAGAAGCCACGAGAAAGAAGCTACAGGCATCTGAAGGCCCTGTACTTGCGAGGTTACATCAATGGGAAGCCTGTCAACAAGATGTTGGTGGACACCGGAGCGGCAGTTAACATTATGCCATACTCCATGCTACGTCGGTTGGGACGCTCCAGCTCGGATCTGATCAAGACCAACGTGACACTGAGCAATTTCAACGGCCAAGCATCTGACGCACAAGGTGTTACGAACGTGGATCCGACCGTAGGAAGGAAAACCGTCCCTACGACGTTCTTTATTGTCGACAGCAAGAGTTCCTATGCTGTCTTACTAGGGAGAGATTGGATCCACGCCAACTGTTGCATCCCATCCACGATGCACCAATGCCTAATACAGTGGGATGGAGATGAAGTAGAAGTCGTCCACGCAGATGATTCAGCCGAGATTTCGACGGCTGGCATGAACGTTTGGGAGACATCAGGCCAAGAGCCACTCTCGGGCATCAATTTGGACGACTGCGAGCGCATCGACGTGACAAAGAACGGGGTTAGGCTGGTTTTATCCACCGGCCTGACCGTGTAACAAAGCAAGCATCGATGGACGAACGTGGCGATGCCGATCCAGGTGATCGGCCCCAAGGATCTATGGAGGAACATTGCAAAACCTTCATCGAGCAAGCAACATGGAGGCCGATTCCAGCAATCGGCCAAAATTATCCTCACCATTCATCCTGCCTGGGTTCAGCGTCGATCTAATGGGCAATGGGTTTGCGTCGGCTGATGAGCTGGAAGAAGTCAACATTGTTCCTAACCGAGCCGACGTTCACATATAGCGTCTTGGCTTACCACAGAGCCGATTTCAGCAGTTCCCTGACAGAATCGGCTCGGGGGGCACCTAATCGGATGAACATGTGCGATACATGTGCAGTGAAACATTGGGGGCCGATAGAAAAAATCGGCCCGTAAAAAAAAAAATTACACAAGACCTACCGGCTATGTGCTCAAGGCCCAGATTTTCGCCAAGATAGTGTTCAGTTCGACTTCAAGAGCTTCTGTTTCCTTGAAGGGAATGTACAATGAAAGCAGCCTCGGCTGCAATGAGCCGACAACCCTTTGCGCCAAGATCAGCAGTAACATCAGTTTGGCATGCAAGGCAGCCTCTTTCTCATTAAGCTGGTGGTGTTTCATCTACAACATCGGCGTTCAGTGGAAGAAATCTATCAATGGGGGCAAGTTTGGTCGACTCTTCATGGTGGCTATCTCGGATTACCGAGTTACCCGAGGCCGCAGCCTTTTGGTCGACCTGTGCATCTTCGCCGGTATTCTCGCCTTGATTAAGGCTCGGGGGGCAGCCCGCCCTAAAAGATCTTTGCTCTGGAGAGCCAATTTGGTTGGAATCGGCTGGCTCTACATCGCAACTATTCTGAAGAGTGGTGCTTTTGTTACAAAGTTATCTGTTTTAGCATCCAAGCTGATTCAGCGACAGTTCCAGGTTTCTCTTAAAGACGCCTGCTCAAGACCAAATCGCCGGCCTACTGCGATCGGCTGTGCTATCATCATCAGCAGAGCTGGCTAACTTGGAGGGATGACTGAATTGGCCTGTCTCGCGGATTATCGTGAGAGACCGATGCGTTGCCATCGGTCATTAAGCATTGATTAGGCTAACAGTCGACAAAGTCAGATGAGGAAAAATCGGCTAAATCAGCATAGAGGACATCGGCAAAATCAAAGGAAGTTTTTCATTGATAATAAGATTTCTTACAAAGAGAAGCCGATTGTTCAACAAAGAGGAACATGATTACTACTGCTAATCCTATGCTAGTAGGTCCCTACTCTAAGGGCTGTTGCTGTCTTCGCCGTCGCTGGGGTAGTTGCCGTCATCGCTGCTGTCGACAAGTTCCTCGTTGCTGCTACTGTAACCTTCAGCGGAGGCTTCTTCCTCGTCATCATCGTCGTCCTCATCTGACCAAGCCCAGCCATGGATGCGCTTTGGCGGCGGTTCGTCGGAGGAGGTGTCGTCCTCCTGGTCCTTCTTCATGTCGGAGGAGATGTCTTCGTCTTCGTCATCCTCTTCTTCTTCATTGGTGATGGAGGTGAATTTACCCCGGAAGGGAGGGTCGTCGTCGTCGCTCTCCGCTTCCAGTGCTCCGTCAATCAGGAATCGGAGGTCATCCTCCCCGTCAGTTAGGGGCATGGCCCCATATGACCAGACGAGGTCCTCGCCCTCTGGCACGAAATCGAAGTCCCACTCCCGCTCGTCCCAATGCTTGGGAGCGCGCCGATTGTATGCCTCCATCTGGTTGTGCCTTGGAAACGACTCGCTTGAGGAAGAGGATTGGAGAGAAACGGAAGAGGAGGAAGAGGACGACATGGCTATGGAAGGAGAGGTTTTTGGCTGACGGCTAGTCTGGAGCAGAGGGATGAAGAGGTGAACTGTTCGATGCGGTTAAATAAAGAAGATGGAGTTTAATGTTCGAACAGTTTTCGAGAAGGTGGTGCCAAAAAACTGTCAAATCGTGCAGAGAAGTTGGGAAGGCAAGTCGTCATGATGAAAAATACCGCGACGGCTCTCGCTCTTCCACGACATGACCCCTCGGAGGAAACAGCAGTGGTTTTGAAATTATCATTACCAAAACCGAGGGGCATGTGTTATCACCAGATTTTGGCCAAATCGGGAGATGGGCCGTAAGTGAGATGGGCTTGAAGGATATACGCGTGGAGGATCTTCGAAGCGGCCCGACACGAAGAAGTTGGGCTAAATTGCCCGTGTATCCGTATTATAGTAGATCGTGTCTTAATTTAGAAGTTAGAGTTTTACCCGTGCACGAGCTAGGTGCACGCTCGAATTAGAAAGTCCCCCGGACTATAAATATGTATCTAGGGTTTATGAAATAAACAACAACCAACGTTCAACACAACCAATCTCGGCGCATCGCCAACTCCCCCGTCTCGAGGGTTTCTTCCGGGTAAGCACCATGCTGCCTAGATCGCATCTCGCGATCTAGGCAGCACACGTTTATTCGTCGTCCACGCGTTGCTCGTACTGAAGCCTTTTTGATGGCGAGCAACGTAGTTATCTTAGATGTGTTAGGGTTAGCATTGTTCTTCGTATCATATGCTGTCGTAGTGCAACCCTTATACATCTAGCCACCCCTACACCTATCTTAGGTGTAGGGGCGGCACCCGCTTGATCATTGTTTAGTAGATTCGATCTCGTTATGGTTGCTCCTTGTTCTTCAAGGATTTCTTTAATATCCGCAATAGTTAGGCCTTACAAAGGGTTGGAGGATCCAGCGGCGTGTAGGGTGTAGTTTGCTAGCCCTAGACAGGACGTTCCGAGGATCAACCTCGTGTTGGTTTTTAGGCCCTGTCTAGGATCGGCTTACGATCACCGTACGCGAGCGCGAGGCCCAATCACGAGTAGGATGTTCCGATTATGCGGTGAAAACCCCAGATCGTAGTAGGTCGCTTCAGCTTTCTCTTGATCAAGCAGGACCACCATCCGATCGTACACCTTGTACGCATCATGGGTGGATCGGCTCTTTGAGCCGATTCACGGGATAGCTCGAGAGCCGATCGAGGCTCGTATTTAACGTTTACGTGTATGCCATGCGGGAAACTAAGCGAGGCATCATCCAACACCTTCCTGACCAGGTAGAGGTCAGGTGGCACGCCCTTGCGACAGCATCGGACGTGCGTGCAGAAGGCTTTGCGGGCCGTCGTTCGGAGGGACCAGGGCCAGCCGCAGTCCTGGGAGATTCCCAGCTCTACGGTGTTGCCCGTCGCTGCCCGCCGGTGGGTTTCTGACCGCAACAGTACTTCAATACAATGATCTCATGAGCTGCTTTACATGATTGAGATCCATATGATGAGCTTTGTATCGCTACTAGTTGTGTGCTACTCATGTGATGTTATTAAAGTAGTCTATTCCTCCTGCATGGTGTAAAGGTGACTAGTGTGTGCACCGTGTGGTTCTTGTCGTAGGCTATGATCATGATCTCTTGTAGATTGTGGAGTTAATTATCATTATGATAGTATTGATGTGATCTATTCCTCCTTCATAGTGTAATGTGGACAGTGTGTGCGCTATGTTAGTTCTTGGTTTATTTTGCAATGATCTATTATGCTCTAAGGTTATTTAAATATGAACATCGAATGTTGTGGAGCTTGTTAACTCCGGCATTGAGGTGCTCTTGTAGCCCTACACAACGACCGGTGTTTGTCATCCAACAAAAGAGTGTATGTAGCACATATGAGAAAGAGTTATTTATTATGCGATCAATGTTGAGAGTGTCCACTAGTGAAAGTGTAATCCCTAGGCCTTGTTCCTAAATATCGCTATCGCTGCTTGTTTACTCGTTTTATTGTGTTACTACCGCTGCGTTACTACCGCTTGTTTACTCGTCCCGGGCAAAGCACTTTTCCGGGTGCCGTTGCTATCTGCTCATACTTATTTATACCACCCGTATTTCACTATCTCTTCGCCGAACTAGTGCACCTATTAGGTGTGTTGGGGACACAAGAGACTACTTGCTTTGTGGTTGCGGGGTTGCATGAGAGGGATATCTTTGACCTCTTCCTCCCTGAGATCGATAAACCTTGGGTGATCCACTTAAGGGAAACTTGCTGCTGTTCTACAAACCTCTGCTCTTGGAGGCCCAACACTGTCTACAAGAATAGAAGCTCCCGTAGACATCAAGTATCACTTAGAGGCTTCCGAGGCTGGCATTGCCGATCTAGCACAAATACGACGAGAGCGCGGAGAAACAAGTGTCGAATATGTCCAACGCTTCGGGACCGTTAGGAACCGATGCTATTCGGTTCGTGTGACCGAAAAAGAAGCGACCGAGTTGGCGGTGGTGGGTCTCGCATCACCGATCAAGGATGTGGCCTCCCAAGCGTACTACCCTTCATCGGCGTACATGGTGCGAAGGCTGTCATTATATGAACGAGCGCCACCCGGATGTATACCGGGATAAATTCAAGCGTGCGGTGGTCCCGGTTGAGGCGGATGAAGATGAAGGCTCGCGGGAGATCAAGAGGTAGCAGTGGCTGAATGGACTCGGGGCAAGCCCCGTGTCCCGCAAGTGGGTTAAGCCACAAGGTCCTCCAAGGGGGTTTGACTTCGACGTTACCAAAGCTGAGCAGATTTTCGACCTCTTACTTAAGGAGAAGCAGCTAAAGGTACCCGAAGGCCACAAGATCCCCGCGGCTCAGGAGCTGAACGGAAAGCCATGCTGCAAGTGGCATAACACGTTCACCCACGCCACCAACGACTCCAGGGTGTGGCGTCAGCAGATCCAAATGTCGATAGAACAAGGGCGTCTAATTTTCAGCCAGTACGCCATGAAAGTCGACACACACCCCTTCCCCGCCGTTAACACGGTGGAGTGCACTGACCCTGGGAGGTGCCAGCCAAGTTTCTCGTTCAACATCAACATGGTAGGACCTGGGCAACACTCTGGTAAGGACAGAGACGAGGGCAGCTGCTCTCATAACGACGACAAAGAGGAAGCCGTTCCACGCGATCGGCTCCGTCACGATGGCAAGCGCTACATCACAGAGGGAGAAGTGAGGAATGTGCGATATCAGCGACCTCTCTCTGATCACCTCCTCAACAAATATGTGAGTCAATACGACCAACGCTGACATTACAACAACGATGACGAAAGAGATCGTCTGGCTAGGGACGCCAGGAAACATCGTCGGCATGATCGCGACGAGGAGAGATATGAGCGCCACGCCAAGGAAAAGTCGAGAGAGCAAGACGACGTGGATAGACACCGGGACCGTCCCTTCTTCGACACTCGTTGGGATTCAGGAATGAGCCGATTGCCTACAATCGGCAACTGCCCGAATGTAGACGAAGAAGAAGGATGCAGCTAACGTGTCCGTGTTCAAACGTCTAGGGCCTCTCCCGCCTCGGAACAAGCACGCTGAGTCCTCTCGGGTAGAAGATCTCGAGGAACTAGAGGACGATGATGAAGAAGAAGAAGATAAGTACCACCGGCCAAGGTGGTGTCCTGATGGACTCAGCCGTTCCCAAAAGCGTAGGGTTCAGCGACTACGTGGTTTGGAGGAAGCCCAAAGGTTATACCTGCACACGTTAAGGAAGGCGCGGCCTGATCTGGCCGCGAAAATTCAGCGAACCCTGGACGAAGAAGGTCGGCCACAAAGGAAAGAGTGGCGCCCCAGACAAAAGGGAGCCGATGATGAGACATCGGCTGGCACAAACATGGTGTTCATCCTTCCGACGGAGTTTAGTGCTCCAGGATTAGACGAAGCACCCGTGGCACAACTTGATCTGCGGCCCACGGCCGCTTATCTTTGAGAAGCCACGAGAAAGAAGCTACGGACACTCGAAGGCCCTGTACTTGCGAGGCTATATCAATGGGCAGCCTCGTCAACAAGATGCTCGGTGGACACCGGAGCGGCGATCAACATTATGCCATACTCCATGCTAGGTCGGTTGGGACGCTCTAGCTCGGATCCGATCAAGACCAACGTGACACCGAGCGATTTCAACGGCCAAGCATCCGACGCACAAGGTGTTCTCGAACGTGGATCCGACCAGTAGGAAGGAAAACCATCCCTACGATGTTATTTATTGTCGATAGCAAGAGCACCTATGCTTGTCCTCGCTAGGGAGAGATTGGATCCACGCCAACTGTTGCATTCCATCCATGATGCACCAATGCTTAATACAGTGGGATGGAGATGAAGTAGAGGTCGTCCATGCAGATGATTCAGCCGAGATTTCAACGGCTGGCATGAACGTTTGGGAGACAACAGGCCAAGAGCCACTCTTAGGCATCAATTTGGACGACTGCGAGCGCATCGACGTGACGAAGGACGGGGTTAGGCTGGTCTTATCCACCGGCCTGACCGTATAGCAAGAACAAACCTATGGACGAACGTGGCGAGGCCGATCCTTGGGATCGGCCCCAAAGATCTATGGACAAACATTGCAAAACCTTCATTGAGCGATTCAATTAACATGGAGGCCGATTCCAGCAATCGGCCAAAATTATCCTCACCATACGCTCTGCCTGCGTTCAACGTCGATCTAATGGGCAACGGGTTTACGTCGGCTGATGAGCTGGAAGAAGTCAACACTGGTCCTAACGGAGCCGACGTTCAAATACGATGCCTTGGCTAACCACAGAGCCGATATCCGCAGTTACCTGGCAGATTCGGCTCGGGGGGGGCACCTAATCAGATGAACATGTGCGATACATGTGCAGTGAAATATTGGGGGCCGATAGAAAAATCAGCCAGTAAAAAAAAATTCAGCCGATGCACGGACATCGACTTTAGAACTAAGAAACAAAGCCGATGCACAGCCATCGACTCTAGTACAAATTACACAGGATCTACCAGCTGCGTGTTCAAGGCGCAGATTTCGACCAAGTCGTTCTTCAGCTCAGCTTCGAGGCCTTCTGCTTCCTCGAGGGGATGAACAATGAGAGCTTCCTCAGTTTCAATGAGCCGTTGGCATTTTGTCTGCAATATCGGCTTTCAACGGTGGAAGAGGCGACCGGCTCTGGTGTTTCTCGCCGTCGGTTTGGCCAAGCCGAGCCGAGGAGAGGATGGAGCTGCCACTGCCCTTTTTTGGTGGAGTTTGGGAAACGGCAGGTTCGAGAGCTGACCCTTTTCTTGGAAGCCGACGGTGGCAAGTCCGGCTGTCCCGAGTTGCCTGAGTTCGAGGTCCTTCGACCGAACCGTGTGTCCTCACCGCCGTTCTCGCCTTGACCGAGGCTCGGGGGGCGGCTGACTTGGTAGAAGCCGATTGGGGTGTCATCGGCCGACCACGCATCATAACCTTCTTCAAAGGTGATGAGTTCTTGCAGGAGAGGATCACTGGAGCTGGTGGGAGGAATTGAAAGGGGGATCCATCATCATTGACAAGCTCTGGGCCATCTTGTTGCTGCAAAGAAACAGAGCAGGTTTTGGCACCTGTTCTGCAGAAGTATCAGCTTCATCGTCAAGTTGTTTCAGCTACGGTCCTAGGGCTCTCCTGAAGGCATGGGTCTTCCACATCGTCCACCAGATCTCAAAGTCATCAGTCGAAGAGATGAAGGATAGATTGTGAGAGTCCGATGTGTTGCCATCGGCTCATTGAGCATTGACCAAGTTGACAGTCGTTCCTTAGTCGAAGAGATGAAGGATAGATTGTGAGGGACCGATGTGTTCCCATGGGCTCATTGAGCATTGGCTAAGTTGACAATCGGCAAAGTCAGTATGAGGGGAAATCGGCTAAATTAGCATAAAGGAAATCGGCAAAATCAAATTGGGGGAAATTCTTCATTGATAAACGGGATTTCTTACATAAAAAGCTGATTTCTCTCAAAAGGAAGTACCAGGGGATACATTGCCCCATCTACTACTACTGATCCTATGCTAAGGGTCCTATCTATGGGCCGTCGCTACCCTCGTCGTTGCCGTCGTCGCCGCTGTCGGCGCTACTCCCGGCGGGATCGTCGTCGCTGCTGCAGCGGCCGCCGGCAGGGCCCTCGTTGTCCTCGTCTTGCTCGTCAGCGTCGTCGTCGTCGCTGTCGAAGTCGCTGAGGTTCCCCGGCCAGGAGCAGAAGCGCTTGGCCGGCGGTTCATCGGAGGAGGTGTCGTCCTCCTCCTCCTCCTCCTCGGAGGAGGTGAAGTCGTCCCAGGAGAATCGATCGTCATCGCTCTCCTCCTCCGTTTCCCCGTCGGCAAGGAAGCGGAGGTCACTTTCCCCGTCGGTCGAGGACTTGTCGTCCTCAGACCCGGACGGAAGAAGTCGTGGCTGGACTCGTCCCCGTCTTTGATGGCGCGGCGGATGTTGGCCTCGTGGGCCTCCTCCGGGTCCCACTCCGGCGTCGGCTCGCGGGAGGAGGAGGACTCGGGTGGAAAGACCCGACGAGGCGGAGGAGGAGAAGAAGACATGGTGACAGAGGAGGGCTTTTGGAGTGCTAATGCGAAGGGGATGAAGAAGTGAACTGCAGGATGCGGTTAAAATAAAGGGATATAGTGGAGATTCAACGCCACAGCAGTTTCCGAGGAAGTGGTGCCCAAAGAGAAAAAAAATTGCTAGGTCACGCGGAGGAGTGCAGGAGGCAAGGCATCATGATGAAGGATACTGCGACGGTTCTGCTCTGCCACGACATGACCCGACGAAGAAAAAGCAGAGTGATTTTGGAATTGTCATTTCCAAAACCAGGGGGGCATGTGTTATCACCGAGAATTTGACCGGATCGAGAGGTGGGCCGCGATTAAAGATGGGCTTGAAGAATATACATGGAAGAAATACATGAATCGGCCTTATATGCAAAGTTTGGGCTAGTTTGCCCGTGTATACGTAATATAGTAGGATACGTGTCGGTTAGATAGAATTTGGCTCGTGCACGGTTGGGATTATTCCCACGTTAGAAAGTCTACGGACTATAAATATGTATCTAGGGTTTATGAAATAAACAACAATCACGTTCACCACAAACCAATCTAGGCGCATCGCCAACTCCCTTGTCTCGAGGGTTTCTTCCGGGTAAGCATCATGCTGCCTAGATCGCATCTTGCGATCTAGGCGATGCACGTTTATTCGCTGTTCATGCGTTGCTCGTGCTTGAAGCCTTGTTGATGGCGAGCAACGTAGTTATCATAGATGTGTTAGGGTTAGCATTGTTTCATCGTATCATATGCTTTCGTCCAGTGCAACCCTTAGACGTCTAGCCGCCCTTACACCTATCTTAGGTGTAAGGGCGGCACCCCGCTTGATCATTATTTAGTAGATCCGATCCGTTATGATTGCTCCTTGTTCTTGAAGGATTAGTTTAACATCTGCATAGTTAGGCCTTACAAACGGGTTGAAGGATCCAGTGGCGCGTAGGGTGTAGTTTGCTAGCCCTAGACAGGATGTTCCGGGGATCAACTTGATGTTGGTTTTTAGGCCTTGTCTAGGGTCGGTTTACGATCACCGTGCGTGGCCGCCAGGCTCAATCACGCGTAGGATGTTCCGATTATGTGGTGAAAACCCTAATCGTAGTAGGTCGTTTTAGCTTTACATTGATCAAGCAGGACCACCATATATTCGTACACCTCGTACGGATCATGGGTGGATCGGCTCCTTGAGCCGATTCACGGGATAACCCGAGAGCCGATCGAGGCTCGTATTTAATGTTTACGTGTATGCCATGCAGGAAACTAAGCGAGGCACATCCATCACCTTCCGACCAGGTATAGGTCGGGTGGCACGCCCTTTCACCGGCATCGGACATGCGTGCCGAGTCTTTGCGGGCCGTCGCTCGAGGGACCAGGGGCCAGCCGCGGTCACGGGAGCCTCCCGGCTCTACTTGTGTTGCCCGTCGCTGCTCGCCGGTGGGTTTCGACCGCAACAACTGCTTACTACAATGGCGATGAGGGGGCGATTCTTCTTTGCCGCTTCCTACACCAGCGTGGTCCGGTGCTTCACCTCGGCTGCAAGAGCAAACAACAGGAAAAACATCAGTCATCTGGCTCCAAAGAATGCTTGGAGACTCGACTCGCCCCTTCAGCCCAAGTCGACCCTCGAGGACTAGGAGGAGGCCATACTCCACAAGAGTTTCACTTACCACATGAAGATCGCCAAGAGCTCGGTGCATCTCGGCAAATGTCAGGGAGTCCATTGGCATTTGGCTGGCCGTGCGCAGCTCCTCTCCGTCTTCCAGTCGGGGAGCGTGCATCGCTGCCTCGGTTGATTATGTGTCCACCTTGGGCGCGGGCGGATCGCTAGCCCGTGCCAGGTCCGCCGCCATCTTCGTTCGCCGATCCTTGTGTGAAACTGTCGACGCTGCGCCAGAGCCCCTTGGCGCCCTGGCACCCTTGGGGACCAGCTTCTCCTTGAACACCGAGGTCGCCACGTCAGGCGACTCGGCCTCGGAGCGCTTTGACACCGCTGTCCCCTCGGCCTCGGTCGCGCCCTTCGCCGCCTCGGCTTCGGTGGCTTCCTTCGCTGTTTTGGCCTCGGTGGCCTTCTGTGCCGCGTTGGCCTCGGCGGCTTCGGCGGCTTTCCTCGTCGCTGCCGCTTCCTCCTGTGACGCCGTCGAGCGCCCGGCCGGCTTCATCGGCCACTCTCTTTGACGCCGCGGCCTCGTCGGCCGCCTTCTTTGATGCCGCGGCCTCGTCGGCCTTCTTCTTCACCTCCGCCGCCTTCACCTTGGCCCTGTAGGACGCCACGGTCAACACCAACCTCATTGCCGAACAACCCGAACAGAAAAGGAGCGTGTTACTTACTTCACCGTTGGCATCATCTACTCACCCCTTCAGCCCAAGTCGACCCTCGGGGACCGGGAGGAGGCCATACTCCACAAGTCGTGTCACTTACCGAGATGAAGATCGCCAAGAGCTTGGTGCATCTCGGCAAGCGTCGGGGAGGCCATTAACATCTGGCTGGCCGTGCGCCGCTCCTCTCCATCTTTCGGGCGGGGAGCGTGCATCGCTGCCTCGATTAACGATGTGTCCACCTCGGGTGCGGGCGGATCGCCAGCCCGTGTCGGGTCTGCCGCCATCTTCGTTCGCCGCTCCTTGTGTGACACCGTCAACGCCGCGGCAGAGCCCCTTGGCTCCCAGGCACCCTTGGGGACCAGCTGCTCCTTGAACATCGAGGTCGCCACGTCAGGCTACTCGGCCTCGGAGCCCTTCGACGCCGCGGTCCCCTCGGCCTCGGTCGCGCCCTTCGCCGCCTCGGCTTCGGTGGCTTCCTTCACTGTTTTGGCCTCGGCGGCCTTATGTTCCGCGACAGTCTCGGCGGCTTCGGCGGCTTTCCTTGCCGCTGCTGCTTCCGCCTGTGACGCTGTCGAGGCGCCAGCGGCTTCGTTGGCCACTCTTTTGACGTCGCGGCCTCGTCGGCCGCCTTCTTTGATGCCGCGGCCTCGTCGGCCGCCTTCACCTTGGCCCTAGAGGACGCCACGGTCAACACCAACCTCATTTCCAAACAACCCGAACAGAAAAGGAGCGTGTTATTTACTTCACTGTCGGCAGCGACTTCACGCCTGGGCAGACCCTCTCCTCCACCCTGATCGCCGCCCCGAGCGGGCGTTGGAGCGCCATTCCGCCCTACAGGACGGTCTGCCGCAGTTGCTTAGGCCGTGGCTCGTCAGGGCGAGCAGCGGCTGCTTTCCCCTCAGGCGGGGAGGTCGTCTCCTCCTCTTCTTCCTCGGTGGGCTCCTTCGGGGATGTATGCGAGGAGGACGTCGCCCCTCTCTTCAAACCACGGGCATGGCCCGTGGCCTCTTGGCTGAGCGCTTAATAGTCGGACTCCATACGGTCGCCCTCATCCTCCTCTACCTCCTCGTCTCCCTCCTCACCCTCGATCATCTCCGTTGGCTCCTTCCCGGCGAGTGGAGGCAGATGATTGGTAATCTTCTGCCATCGCTGCATCATAAACAGGGAATAAGCAGGTCGCACAAAGAGCTACTTTTACTCGCCACGAGAAAGTTAGTCGCCACTCACCGCGGGTGCAGGCTTGTCCACCTAGAAGGGCTATAACTCGGTGTTGAATGAAGTGAACGTCGTCGTGGTGATTTTGGTGAGCACCTTCCAGTACTCCGCCTCGGTCCACTCGGTGGTGCTGGATCGGGTGCAATCGCACAGGTAGCGGCCCCCGCTCCGCAGGGGGATCAACCGTCGGGCGAGCCAGTAGTTGTAGAGGTTCGCGGCCGTCAGGCCCGCATCCTTCAGCGGCTGGATCACCGTCCGCATCTCCCTCACCACCTCCTCCTACTCGCGAGGCAACGACCGCACATTCAGTCGGCGCGGCACACTTGGCTCCGGCGAGTACTGCGCGATGGGGACATCGCCCTTGGGCGTGTGCTCCTTCACGTAGAACTAGAACTTGCGCCATTGCGCATGCGCCTTCTTCGCGAGCTCCATGTCGATGAAGGCCTCCCCGGATTTCACTTGGAAGGTGATCCCGATATTCGGGATGAGCGAAGGGTCGCTCTTGCTCACCCGAGCCGCCCACCTATGGAAGATGGAGACCCACAGCGGGAAGTAGGGCGGGCAGCCCAGATAGCACTCGCACAGCGCCACGAACAGAGAGATCTGCTGGAGGCTATGCGGGCCGAGGTCGGAGATCTTGATATTGTAGAAAGCGAGGAGCTGGCGCAGGAAGTCCAAGCTCGGCACCGTGAAGCCGCGGTCGAGGAAGCTCATGAAGATCACGAACTCCCCCGTTCGTGGCAGCGGCTCCGTCTCGTTCGCCGCCGGCACCCGCCACCTCTCACGGGACATCTCAGGGATGATGCCCGCGGAGATGTATGGGATGAGTGCCTCCTTGGTCACCTTGGATATCGTCCACCCCTTTGCCGCCATTGCACTAATCGAAGTAAGAGCAGGGATGGATTGGGGATCGCACGCAGAGAGGTGGAGAAGCAGAGGGATGAAGAAGAAGAAATGGGGCGGAGTGACCATCACTAGGTCACGGGCTAGCCTTATATACCTCCTCACTCACCTCGGATAAGGAAGAAGATCCGCCGTTCAATGCTGTTCCGCAATCGGGGCCGGAGGATCAACGACCGAGATTCGTGGCAGAGTTACCTGCGTGGCTGTTAACTAGCCGTTACCCATCACATCAAATCCAACGGTCAACTGTGGAGCAACGGTTTATGCCTCGGTCAACGTGAAACTAGCCGTTGCGATTGCCACGCGCGTCTTTCGGACGATACTCGCCCGACCGACCCATGACGACCGGCTTACACCAAGCGGCTCTTGCCGACCGGTTCACTAAAGATTATTTACGCCGACTGGACAACTCCGACTGGCTCGTTTCGACCAAGGACTGAGGTCCAGTTTGTTTCTTTTGTTTCAGGAGCTCGTCGCCGATTCGCCACGATCCATCGCCAAGCCTCTTCGAGCCATGCCTCAGGCCCCTGCCGAATCCACGGCGCGCTCGGGGACTACTGATGGGGATATGCCCAAGGGGGGTGTCTGTTATCACCGAATTTAGCCAAGGCGGGGAGATGGGCCGTGATTGAGATGGGCCTAGAGGACGTGCGGATAAAGTGTCTCTCGAATCGGCCTCGTGCGGGAGTTTGGGCTAGATTGCCCGTGTATACGTACATTATAGTAGGTCACGTTTTAATTAAGAGATAGAGTTTAGTCGTACACGAGTTAGGTTTATTGTAAAGATAGAAAGTCTATGGACTATAAATATGTACCTAGGGTTATTGAGAAGGAGGACGATCACGTTCACAACAAACCAATCTAGGCGCATCGCCACCCCTTGTTTCGAGGGTTTCTTCCGGGTAAGCAACATGCTGCCTAGATCGCATCTTGCGATCTACGCAATATCGTTTATTCGTTGTTGGTGTTGCTCGTCATCGAAGCTTTTTTGATGGCGAGCAACACCCTTATCGTGGATGTTTTGGGGCTGACGTCGATACTTTCATGATATGCTTGCTTAGCTACGCTACCCCTCAATATCTAGCTGCTTTTGCACCTATCTTGGGTGTAAGGGCAGCATCTTGCTTGTTCTTTATTTAGTAGATCCGATCTGTTATAGTTGTTCCTTGTTCTCCAAGGATTAGTTTGATATCCGCATGGTTAGGCCTTGCAAACGGGTTGAACGATCCGGTAGTGCGTAAGGTATGGTTTGCTGATCCTAGAAGGGATTGTTCGGGAATCGACTTCATGTTGGTTTTTAGGCCTCTTTTAGGACTAGTTTTCCATCATCTTTCGTATCTGCTAGGCTCAACTACGTGTAGGATGTTCCGGTTATGCGGTGAAAACCCTAAACTGTCATAGATTGATTTAACTTTGTATTGATAAAGCAGGATCCCCATGTCATCGTAAATCCAACGTGAAACATGGGGCAATCGGCTCTTTGAGCCGATTCACAGGGTAACCTGAGAGCCGATCGGGCTCGTATTTAATGTTTATGTGTCTGCCATGCAAGAAACTAATCGAAGCAATCCATCACCTTCCTGACCAGGTATAGGTCAGGTGGCACGCCCTTGCATTAGCCAGGACGTGTGCCGGAGCATTGCGGGCTGTCGCCCGAGGGACCAGGGCCCACCAGCAGTCCTGGGAGCCTCCCGGCTCTCCGTGTTGTCCATCGCTGCTCGCCGGTGGGTTTTGGTCGGCAACACATTCTGGCACGCCCGGTGGGACATTCTACAGCAACTATGTCAAAATTTGCAGCTGAGATGGCGGACGAACCAGTCACATACGAAGATCTGCCTGAGGAGCACAAGAAGAAATATGATGAGATTAAAGCCGTCTTCGAATCTGATCTCATCGGCTCTTTCGCGAAGACCCGTTCACGTGGCATTAGGTGGAAAGGGTTCTCACCCGAAGGCGCTCTCGACAAAGTAGATCTGTCTAACCCTTCAGAGGAACGCACCAGAGCTCTGCGCCAGGAAGTCAATTACATGGTGGCTCATTCTATACACCGTCATTCTGAGAGCCTGGTGAACTCCTTCGAGCGCATTGCGGTTCGCGTGGTTCAGGAAATCATGAAGCATCAGTACTCTCCGTCAGGACCTGCCCTGGGGACGCACCAAGGAGAAATACCGTTCCAGACCAGACCGCCGCTGCCATTCGCGCTTGCAGCTCCAGAGCTGCAGGGTTCACCGTTGTACGTCGTCTACAAGGTTGGAGGCGATCCTGGCAATTGCCAATTCCTCTATGAGCCACCTAAAGAGGTCCCACATGGATATGTGTGCACATACATGCCGGACTGCAATAGCTTGGCGCGCACGAACCAGATTGCACCAGCAGGGATTTCTGGAGCGGACGCCGATAAACAGGCGTGGCTAGCTAAATATGCCACCGGAACGAGTCATGAAAGCTCGGTCCCTGCAGCTCATACCGTGGAACAAATCAGTACAATCTTGAGAGACCAGTTCGGCATCCTGCCAAAGAGGAAAACAATCGGCTATTCCAAGCCGTACCCCGACGAGTACGATTTGATCCCGCTACCACGTAAGTATCGGTCCCTGAATTCTCAAAATTCAATGGATCAGAAGGGTCTAGCTCAATTGAGCATGTGAGCCGATATTTGGCACAGTTGGGCATGATTTCAGCATCAGACCCGTTACGTGTAAGGTTCTTTGCACAATCTCTCACGGGATCGGCTTTTGGGTGGTACACCTCGTTGCCACCAAACTCAGTCCGGACGTGGAAGCAAGCTGGAAGAGCGAGTTTCATGTCCAATATCACTCAGAGGCTACCGAGGCTGGCATTGCCGATCTGGCACAGGTACGGCAAAGACGCGGAGAAACGGTGTCGGAGTACATCCAGCGTTTCAGGACTGTTAAGAACCGATGTTATTCGGCTCGTCTAAATGAGAAGGAAGCGGTCGAGGTCGGCGTGTTGGGCCTCGCAGCGCCCATCAAGGATCTGGCTTTCCAAGTGGAGTACGAGTTCAGCTGGCGCACATGGTCCGAAGTTAACATTGTATGAGCAGCGCCACCCGAATTGTACCAAGACAAGTTCAAGCGTCCGATAGGCCTGGTCGAGACAGAAGAAGTTGAGGATTCTCCGAGGAGACCGAGGAAGTGGCCGTGGCCGAATGGACTCGGGGGCGGTTCCCGTGTCCTGCAAATGGGTGAAACCACAAGGGCCTCCAAAGGGGTTTGACTTCGATGTAAGCAAGGCTGAGCGGATATTCGATTTATTGCTTGAAGGAAAAACAGCTGAAGTTACCCGAAGGCCATAAAATCCCTACGGCGCAAGAGATGAACGGGAGACCGTCTCGCAAGTGGCATCATTCGTTCACCCATATCACCAATGATGCGCAAAGAGTTGCGTCGGCAGATCCAAACGGCGATAGAACAAGGCCGTTTGATCCTCGGCCGATTTGCCATGAAAGTGGACACGCACCCGTTTCCGGCGTCAACATGGTGGGAATCAATCACTCCACGAGGCATCAGCCGGGTTTGTCATTTGATGTTAACATGGCGGGGCACTGTACACCACCGTGGCAAGGATAAAGAAGAAAGCGGTCACTCCCGTGGCAAGGAAAAGGAGGAGGCCGGTCCACGCGACCGCCCCGATATGATGACAGACGGTACCTCACCGAGGAACAAGTGAGAAGCGTGCGATATCAACGACCACTCTCCGCGCATCTCCTTAACAAGTATGAGCGTCAGTATGACCGACGTCGGCGGTACGACAGGGAAGACGAAAGATATCGTCGGTCTGACGTAGACAATGGAAGATATCGTCGGTATGATAGAGACGACGAAGGATATGAGCACCGCGCTAAAGGGAAATCAAGAGAGCATGAGGACATGGATAGACACTGGGACTGTCTTTTCTTTAAGCACTGCTGGGATTCAGGAATGAGCCGATTGCCTACAATCGATAACTGCCCGGAGTGTAGACAGCAGAAGAAGGACGTAGGAGAAGTTTCAGTTTTCAAGCGTCTAGGGCCTCTCCCATCTCAGAACAGACGAGCTGAGTCATCTCAAGAGGAAGATTTTGAGGAGTCAGAAGATGAAGAAGAAGAGAGATACCACCGGCCAAGGTGGTGTCCTGATGGACTCAGCCACTCCCAAAAGCGTAGGGTTCAGCGGCTACGTAGCTTGGAGCAAGCCGAGGCGCAATACCCGCACACGTTGAGGAAAGCGCGGCCCGATCTGGCCGTGAAAATTCAGGCAAACTTTGGACGAGGAGAGTCGTCCACGAGAAGAAAGAATGGCGCCCCAAGCAAGTAAAAGCCGATGTGAGTGCATCGGCTGGCACAAATATGGTGTTCATACTTCCGTCGAGTTTCGTGCTCCGAGAACCGAAGAAGTGCCGATAGCACGGTTTGAGCTGCGGTCCACGGCCGTTATCTTCGAAAAGCCACGAGAGAAGGGCTACAAACATTTGAAGGCCCTGTACCTAAAAGGTTATATCAATGGGCAGCCTGTCGGCAAGATGTTGGTTGACACGGGAGCGACAGTCAATATAATGCCATACTCCATGCTATGGCGTTTGGGACGCTCTAGCGCAGATCTGATCAAAACCAACGTCACACTAAGCGACTTCAACGGCCAAGCATCAGCGACGCAAGGCGTTCTGAACGTGGATCTAACCGTAGGCCGAAAAACCATCCCAACGGCATTCTTCATCGTCGACAGCAAAAGCACCTACACTGTCCTGCTAGGGAGGGATTGGATTCACGCTAACTGCTGCATTCCATCTACAATGCACCAGTGCCTGATACAATGGGATGGAGATGAAGTGGAGTTCGTTCATGCAGATGACTCGATCGAGATCTCAATAGCCGGCATGAATATTTGGGACACGGAAGACCAAGAGCCGCTCTCTGGAGTCAGTTTGGACGGCTGTGAGCGCATCGAAGTTACAAAAAATGGGGTGAGGCTGGTCTTATCCACCGGCCTGACAGAGTAGCAAGGGCAACATCAATCGACGTACGTGGCAAGGCCGATCCCTGCGATCGGCCCCAAAAAATAAAAAAGCAATGATCTCACCTCAAGCATGTCACGTAGTCGTAGTAAGGAGACTCCCACCCGTAGCGGAGTACAAATAAGTTGATAACCTTCATTGAGCAATGCAATCGAAAAGGAGGCCGATTCCAGGAATCGGCCAAAATTATCCTCGCCATACGTTTTGCCTGTGTTCAACATCGATCTAGCGAGCGACGGAAAGCTAGGGTATGGGTTTACATCGGCTGATGAGCTAGAAGAGATTGACATTGGTCCTGGGGGCCACGACCAACATTTATTAGCAAAAAGTTAGATCCGCATCTGAGGGGCCTCATGATAGCTTTGTTGAAAGAATACCCAGATTGTTTTGCCTTGGATTACACAGAGATGCCCGGGTTAGACAGGAGCATCATTGAACATCGGCTCCCTCTTAAGAAAGGATTTCGGCCGTTCCAGCAGCGAGCACGACAGATGAAGGCCGAAATTTTAGAAGAAGTCAAGAAAGAGATCGAGAAGATGTTGAGCGCCGGGTTCATCGAGGCCATGCGGGTATGCTTGAGTGGATATCTAGTATCGTACATGTAGAGAAAAGGACGGCCGATGGCGCGTCGCCATAGATTTTCGGGATCTCAAAGAGCCACTCCAAAGGATGAGTACCCAATGCCGGTAGCCGAGACATTGATCAATGCAGCCGCTGGTCATAAGGTTTTAAGTTTCATGGATGGCAATGCCGGTTACAACCAAATTTTTATGGCTCCAGAAGATATACACAAGACTGCATTGAGAGTACCAGGTTCGGTGGGCTTGTTTGAATATGTAGTCATGACATTTGGACTGAAAAATGCCGGCGCAACATACCAATGAGCCATGAATTATATCTTTCATGATCTGATCGGCAAGTTGATGGAGATTTACATCGATGACGTGGTAGCCAGTAGAAGGACACCTGGAGGATTTGCAACGCATCCTGGACCGAACTAGAAAATTCGGGCTAAGAATGAATCCAAAGAAGTGTGCTTTTGGTGTGACGGCCGGTCAATTCTTGGGCTTCTTGGTTCATGAACGAGGAATTGAGATCGGCCTGAAAAGTCAAGAGGCAGTACGAACAATGAAGCCACCCACCATGAAGAAGGAGCTCCAGTGTCTCATCGGCAAAATCAACTTCGTCAGAAGGTTCATCTCCAACCTGTCAGGGCGAATCGAGCCGTTCATGGGATTGGTAAAAATTAAAGCTGATGAGGAGTTTATTTGGGGGCGAGCAACAGCGAGCGTTTGACGAGATTAAAGAGTATCTAACGAAGCCACCTGTGTTGGTTCCGCCCCAGCAAGACAGGCCATTCTATATTTACTTGTCAGTAGCCAGCACTTCCATCGCCTCAGTAGTGGTGCAAGTTTATGATGGCCTGGAGAGAGTCGCTTTCTACCTGAGCAGAAGGATGTTGGATGCAGAGACTGGGTACCCTGAGATCGAGAAGTTGTGCCTCTGCCTATTTTTCACCTGCACCAAGCTTCGTCACATCTTTCTGACAGCAGAAATTGTCATCATATGCAAATCAGATGTCATCAAACATATGTTGTCGGCCCCTATGTTGAAAGGCCGACTCGGTAAATGGATGTTTGCATTATCGGAATTCGATCTCCGATATCAGCCTGCGAAAGCAGTCAAGGGACAGGCGTTGGCCGATCTTATTGTTGAACGAATCAACACTGATATAGCAGCATTGTCTGTGCGTGCATGGGCCATGTTTTTCGATGGATCGGCTTGTGATGATGGTTGTGGCATCGACATTCTACTGTGTCGCCCCTGGGGGCAACATATTCCTTCTCCATCAGGCTATCTACCCCTTGCACCAACAATGTCGCTGAGTATGAAGCAATACGCAAGGGAATGGAGTTGCTTTTGGAAGCCGGGGCCGAAGCGGTGGAACTTTTTGGAGACTCCAAATTAGTGATTTCCCAACTCACGGAGGAATATAAATGTGAGAGCGAGTCGCTCTTCCCATTATGGATGCAATGCCGTGAGTTGATGACACAATTTAGGTACATAAACTTCAACTGGATCCCGAGGTCGCAGAATACCGAGGAAAACGATCTCGCACAGATGGCGTCAGGCTACAAAGACGTAGCGGGTGGAGCCGATGTCCAGGTACAGTTCATGGAACCGGATGACTGGAGAGCCGATATCTTCAATTACTTGAAAGATTCGGCTCGGGGGGCACCTAAACGGATAAGGTACAAGGCCATGAAGTATGTCCTTATTGGAGATGACATGTTCTACAGGACTTTGGAAGGATTACTTCTCAGATGTCTAGGACCAGCCGAGTCAAATCGGCTCCTACACGAGGTACACGAAGGCGCCTGTGGAACTCATCAATCGGCTCATAAGATGAAATGGTTGATCAGACGATCGGGGTTTTATTGGCCCACCATGCTTGAGGATTGTTTTAATTACTATAAAGGGTGTCAAGCATGTCAGAAGTTTGGGAAAATTCAGATGGTACCCGCATCAGCAATGAACCCCATCATCAAGCCTTGGCCATTTCGAGGTTGGGGCATGGATATGATCGGCAAAATTAATCCTCCATCGAGCAAAGGCCATGTGTGGATTTTGGCCATCACAGATTATTTTACTAAATGGGTGGAGGCCGTCCCTATGAAGTCAGTAGCATCGGCCGCTGTTATCAATTTTGTGAAAGAACATGTCATTCACAGATTCGGGATTCTCCAGACTATCACGACCGATGGAGGTTCGGTTTTCATTTCTCGCGAGTTTAGAGAGTTCTGCGAGGACATGGGAATTAAGTTGATCCGATCGTCCCCATACTATGCTCAAGCAAATGGGCAAGCTGAAGCGTCCAACCAGAGCCTTATCAAGCTAATTAAGAGGAAAGTCGACGAACACCCTAGACGTTGGCATGAGGTATTGTCAGAGGCTTTGTGGGCTTATCGTATGTCATGTCATGGAGCGATAAAAACCTCGCCATACCATCTGGTCTATGGACAAGAAGCCGTGTTTCCCTGGGAAATCACGGCTGGGTCGAGACGTGTTACGTTTCAAAATGACTTAACAACTGAAGAATATGCAGCCCTGATGAGTGATAGCATTGAGGATCTAACGGAACTTAGACTTTGGTCGCTTGAGAAAATTAAAGAGAACAAAGCCAAGGTAGCTCGCGCATATAATAAGAAGGTGAGACCAAAGGAGTTCCACGTTGGTGATCTGGTATGGGAAGTTGTATTGCCATTGGGGACTAAGGATAAAGTGTATGGTAAATGGTCTCCAAATTGGCATGGGCCGTACAGGGTCGACCAAGTTTTAAAGGGTAACGCATACATGCTCGAGGAGCTGAGCGGGGTGAAATTCCCAGTGGCTGTCAATGGTCAGCATCTCAAGAAATATTTCCGGAGTATGTGGGATGACGGACAGTGAATAATATGGGGGCCGATGCATGAAATCGGCCAGTAAAAAAAATTTATACAAGGACATACAAGGGACAGCCGATGCACAGACATCGACTTTAGAATAAAACAGCCGATGCGCAGCCATCGACTTTAGAATTGCAGACTGTTATAAGGGTCACAGATTAACGTTTGGATTTGGGGATCTTCTGAATCTGGCCTTAACTGACGATTTATGATAAAAGACCGATGCGTTGCCATCGGGAAAATCAAATATGAAAATCGGGAAAATCAAACTAAAGCATTCTTCATTGATTTAAAGAGGATTTTTACAAGAAGAGCCGATTGCTCACAAAAGGAGGATTTGCTGCCTAATGCACTATTACTACTAGTCCTATTCTAGTAGTCCCTAATCTAGGGGCCGTCGCTGCCCTCGTCGTCGCCGTCGTAGCTGTCGTCGGCGCTGCTGCCGGCGAAGTCCTCGTCGCTGCTGCCGAAGCCGTCGGCAGGCGCTCCTTCTTCCTCGTCGTCGTCGTTGTCGTCCTCCGACCCGGCGCGGAAGCGCTTCACCGGCGGGTACTCGTCGGAGGAGGAGTCATCTTCCGCTTCCTCCTCCTCGTCGGAAGAGGAGAAGCCGTCCGAGGAGAAGAGGTCGTCGTCGCTCTCCTCCTCCAACCCCCCATCCACAAGGAACTGGAGGTTGTCCTCCCCGTCGGTCAAGGAGGCGTCGTCCTCTGACCCGTCGGTGAAGATCCAATCCCTCTCATCCCACCACTCTGGGGCGAGGGCCTCGTACGCCGCCATCAGGTCGAACTCCGTCTCCGGCTCGCTGGAGGAAGAGGATTGGAAGGAGAGGCCCGAGGAGGCAGAGGAGGAGGAGGAGTCCATGGTGCAGAGGAGGGTTTTTTCCGATTGCTAATGCGGAACAGGGGAATGAAGAGGCTAATCGCTTCGATGAGGATAAATAAAGGGAATATTAGGGGAGATGATTCAATGCGTGGGCAGTTTTCGAGGAAGTGGTGCCAAACCGTCAATCGTGCGGTATACGAAGTTGAGAAGATGAGGCATCATGATGGAAGGATACGAAGCGGTTACTGCTCGCAACGCGTGACCCGACGAAGAAAAAACAGCAGTGGTTTTGGAATTATTATTGCCAAAACCAGGGGGGCATGTGTTATCACCAGAATTTAGCCAAGGCAGGAGATGGGCCGTGATTGTGATGGGCCTAGAGGACGTGCAGATAAAGTGTCTCTGAATCGGCCTCGTGCAGGAGTTTGGGCTAGATTGCCCGTGTATCTGTACATTATAGTAGGTCACGTTTTAATTAAGAGATAGAGTTTAGTCGTACACAGTTAGGTTTATTGTAAAGATAGAAAGTCTACGGACTATAAATATGTACCTAGGGTTATTGAGAAGGAGGACGATCACGTTCACAACAAACCAATCTAGGCGCATCGCCACCCCTTGTTTCGAGGGTTTCTTCCGGGTAAGCAACATGCTGCCTAGATTGCATCTTGTGATCTAGGCAGTATCAGTTTATTCGTTGTTGGTGTTGCTCGTATGCGAAGCCTTTTTGATGGCGAGCAACACCCTTATCGTGGATGTTTTGGGGCTGACGTCGATACTTTCATGATATGCTTGCTTAGCTACGCTCCCCCTCAATATCTAGCTGCTTTTGCACCTATCTTGGGTGTAAGGACAGCATCTTGCTTGTTCTTTATTTAGTAGATCCGATCTGTTATAGTTGTTCCTGGTTCTCCAAGGATTAGTTTGATATCCGCATGGTTAGGCCTTGCAAACGGGTTGAACGATCCGGTAGTGTGTAAGGTATGGTTTGCTGATCCTAGAAGGGATTGTTCCGGGAATCGACTTCATGTTGGTTTTTAGGCCTCTTTTAGGACTAGTTTTCCATCATCTTGCGTATCTGCTAGGCTCAACTACGTGTAGGATGTTCCGGTTATGCGGTGAAAACCCTAAACTGTCGTAGATTGATTTAACTTTGTATTGATAAAGCAGGATCCCCATGTCATCGTAAATCCAACGTGAACCATGGGGCAATCGGCTCTTTGAGCCGATTCACAGGGTAACCTGAGAGCCGATCGGGCTCGTATTTAATGTTTACGTGTCTGCCATGCAGGAAACTAATCGAAGCAATCCATCACCTTCCTGACCAGGTATAGGTCAGGTGGCACGCCCTTGCATTAGCCAGGACGTGTGCCGGAGCATTGCGGGCCGTCGCCCGAGGGACCAGGGCCCACCAGCAGTCCTGGGAGCCTCCCGGCTCTCCGTGTTGTCCATCGCTGCTCGCCGGTGGGTTTTGGTCGGCAACAGGTGCATCATCAGTCTCACTCGCCACAGGAAGGAAGGCCTAGAGAGTGTTCTAGTCGGCAAAGGCGACTGAGCCTAAAACCCTGGTGCGACTAGGCCTAAATCCCGGAATGGCGATTGGACTGAAGGCCCAGGCGACTGGAAAGCGAGATTACTTGGTTATGGGATAACAGATCCCGACTTTGTAGCAACTAATATGATTCGGATACGATTTTTAGTTATCCTCATGTAACCCTAGATCGGGGGTGTCTATATAAACCCTTGAGCTAGGCCTTAGGCAACACACCTTCAGAGATCGAATCTCACCTCCATAGCTGTCGGTATCCCTGCCGACTGAGCCACCCCATTGTAATTCTACACTGAGTAATAGATCTAGCAGGACATAGGCCTTTTACTCTCTGGAGGGGCTAAACCTGGGTAAAACCTTGCGTCTTGTGCACCTCACTCCGCAGATGGCTACGTCGCCTTGCTCCCGCATCAACGAAGTGCTGCACCCTGTAGCACCTGCCGTGGTCATATCCACGATAGTGGGAGCATGAAGGAATTGGAAAATATTGTTCACCGCAGAGGACAAGTCTGGACGTGTAAGGGTCAAATATTGTAGAGCTCCAACAATACTCCTGAACTAAATGCTATCTTCAGCTCCAAACGGTGTCCATCTGCGAGAGATAAATTATCAATACTAGAGAGCGGTGTGGGCCATGTAGTACTTTTAGTCATACCAGCTTGAGAACGAAAATCAGTGGTATAATTTTATTGAGAGAGAAACAAGCCACCGGGTATTTTCTTGTGTTCAATGCCCAAAAAGAAGTGTAAGTCACCAAGATCTTTGAGAGAAAAAAATCATGAAGGAGAGCCGAAATAGCATGATCTGAAGAGTTGGACACAATAATCTCATCAATAAATCAGAACAAACATGGTGATACCTCACTTGTGGTAGATGAAGTGCAAGGTGTCGATCAGATTTGGAGGAAATAAG
Source organism: Lolium rigidum (assembly GCF_022539505.1). Lineage (NCBI taxonomy): Eukaryota > Viridiplantae > Streptophyta > Magnoliopsida > Poales > Poaceae > Lolium > Lolium rigidum. The sequence continues at coordinate 147,264,298 of NC_061513.1, forward strand.
TCGAAGAGAAAGGATCTTGGGGCTGAGCTTGGGTAACTATGCCCGAGGACCTTGTTTGAGACCATATAGTGCCTTGTCAAGTTTGAACCTAGGAGATTGTTTCATGTAAGCATCCTCTTCCAGAATGCGATTAAGAAACACATTCTTGACATCCAATTGACGAAGGCTCCACCCAGGAGAGACCGAGAGTGCGAGGACATGGAGAATCGTAGAATCTCTGGAAACATGGCTGAAGGTGTCTTCATACTCAGTAACATAACGTTGTCTGAAGCCCTTGGCAACGAGGCGTGCTTTATACCATTTAATGGTGCCATCTGCATTTTTCTTTATGCGATAAACCCAGTTGCAATCGATCAAATTCTTGTTCGAACTAGGTGGCACAAGGTGCTATGTATTCTTGTGAGTTAAGGCATCATATTCATCTTTCAATGCTTGGTGCCACTTAGTATCACCCAAAGTTTCAAAAATATTTCTTGGTTCTCTTGTAGAGGTCAGCATGCCATATCGTATGCTGTTTTCTGTAAGTAAAATGGAGATAAGTTTTTGGCCAAACAATTATGAACAGGTCCTATTGGAGTACCATCTTTGAGGTAGTAAAAAATCAGAAATCAAAATCCATCCATACCTATACCTAACAATAAAGCAAAAAGGGGTTCCGTCGTCCATTTTTTTAATACCCCATATATTCGCAAGTTAAAAACATAACGGTTCGTGATCCGTCGCCTCACTCTGCCTGCACGCGCAGGTGGGGCAAGCCCAATGAGCGATGAAAAACAAACTCTTATGTCAAGACTTCCCATAATTTGGGAGAATTGGTTATTTACCCAAAACTTCACCATCCTTGGATCATCTACCCAAAGTTCACTGTACAATGATAAATTACCCATCAAGGACTTGAAAGCAAAATAGGAATTATAGCAGGACCCTAACTGGAGCTGGCTATGAGAGCTCGTCACGACGCGTAAGAATAGGATCGATCATCAGATCGAACCCCACCAGTTCATCATACGGTGCCTCGAGTCAGCGCCGTTCCCGGCGACTGACCAATCACCTCGGCGCCCAAAGACGCCTCGCAGCCGTCCCGACGCCGTCCGACCTTCATCAGCATCGTCCGATCGCGATCGCCGCCGTTGTCGCCGTCCGCCTATACGTCCTGGCGACGTGCGCCTTGATCATACTTCCCAGCGCCGTGTACCTCCTGTATGTCAAGAGTTAGGACATAGGCAAGCTGGCTGCCCTTTACTTGGTACAAAGAAAAGGTACAACACTGTAATTATGCAAATATTTGTGCCTAACCCTTGTACAATTATATGTGCTTTCAACTTACAATGTGCTTCTTCTGGTAGGAAAAGTAGAAGCAAGAGAAATACAGGACCATGGGATCATGCAAGCAAAAGTAAAAATGGAAATCCTTCAACACCTACGAGTCCTAGACCGAACATTAGGAGGTTAATATTTTTCATGTCACTGTTTCAATTTTTAGCACATACAACTTCTGACATTTTTTCCTCTTTTAATAGCCAATCTGCACGTAACAACTCAACACCTACAAGGACCGATGTCCTTACCCAGCCGTCGGCGAGTCCCAGGCCGTTCGCAAGGAGGTGAATATATCTCGCCGAATCATTTCATTTTAAGCATGAATTTTGTGACATCTTATCCCACTTTTACAGCCAAGCTGTACATAGTCCTTCGACACCTATGAGGACGTATACTACTGATCAACCATCAATAAGCCCTGGAAGTGTTACAAGAAGGTGATATATTGCATTGCCAACTCATCTTTTAGGTAGCCTTTGCATTATTTGTGACATCTTCCTACATTTTGAAGCCAACCCGCTCTTTTTGGAGATGGAGGATCCCAGCTAGAGTCCACAACATATCCAGCAAGGACTCCGACAAAAGCAACGACGCAGGCTGCCAAGAAGATTACTCCTAGGAAGAAGAGGAGAATAAATTAAATCTCGTTGTTTTTCGATCGTTTTGTGATGTGTGAACTTGACTATACTTTAAATTTGCTTGTGATGTACACTTCTCGCAACTCTATTTTCTTTGTTGCTGAACTTGTCATATTACAGATTTTTCTATATATATATGCCTATGAATTCAATCCATGGTGAACACGTATTGGTTTACATGGTATACGTGGTGGTGAGTGTCCAGTGAGGGTATACAAAAAAATAGCTAGCCAATCATTTGTTTCAGATCCTAGATGCTGGTACTATTGACAACAGAATGCACGCCTCGCTGGTACATGATTATGGTTTTCAGTTTGTTAGCAGGTGGATGTCGTCCCAGAGCTGAACGTTTCGTGACCTGCTCCAGTTAGGGTCCTGCTATAATTCCTATCTTGCTTCCAAGTCCTTGATGGATATTTTGCCAATGTACAGTAAACTTTGGGTAGATGATTAAGGATGGTGAAATTTTGGATAAATAACCAGTTCTCCCGGATTTCTATCGGACGTAGCTACACGGTGCTATAGCACTGGTTAGTCTTCAGTGGTGCCCTCCCCGAAAATAGAAATAAACAACCACCATGTTCTAATACGTTCCAAAAATAGAAAGTTGTGGTCCCGGGTTCCTTGACCACCCTCTTTTTTTAGATAAAAGTCATCACAATGCCCGACTTTAAATTAATAAAGCCCTTACGTTCATACAAAGATTGAAACACGCTGCGGCATACAGCTTAGCCAAGAGTTTAAGCGGGGGACAAACATAACACATCTAACAAACTCCTCACAAGGGGCAGGAGGTGGCACAGAAGTTCGCGACGAGCCAACCCTACTTGATCTTCTTTAGCTTGTGTGTCCTGGTCCCACGGCAGCGTAAAGCTCCCTCAGCTTGTTCTCCAACCGCCGGAGGCCCTCCCGATCGCTTGCTTTTGCCTTGACGGTCCAGAGCTGTAGAAAAATAGCAGTTTTGAAAATAACGTTAGCGGGATGGTTAATAACTTTTTTCTCAATGGTAAGCTTATTACGAATGTTCCAAAGAGTCCAAGACTGGGCTAGGAAGAGGAACCAAAGGAGTCTACGGGTCCTTCCCGCTAGGCTAGAGAGGATGGCATGGAATTGAGGAAAATTCCTAGGGTTCCAGGTACAGTCTAAAATCTGTCGGATGGCGCACCAAGCAAACTTAGCCAGAGAGCAAGAGAAGAAGATATGCCCAGCATCTTCCACAGCACCGCGGAGCGAACAATTTCCCGTGGCCGGACCATGTCTTGTCGCAATTTGTTGACTAGATGGCAACCTATCCAGGATGAGCTGCCAGGAGAAAATCTTGATCTTCAGGGGCACTTTAGCCTCCCAGACATCCTTGTGGAAAGCCACTGACGCCCCTTGCGACAGTTTGGTATACAACGATTGCACCGAGATTTTGCCCGAAGGGTCAAGGTGCCAGAGGATCCTGTCTTTGTCGTTCGTGAGGACGATGGTATCCGTGAGCGCCCCAAGCGCGATCCACTATCGCCTTCCCTCCGGATTGAGTGAGCGCCGGAAGGTGATATTAAGAGCACCGGAGTCTAGCACAGCGGCCACCGAGAGCGTCGGGTTCTCGCAGATACTGAAGAGGTTGGGGAAGATCTCCTTGAGGGGGCGGTCTCGGATCCACCAGTCTGTCCAAAAACACGTTCTCTGCCCATCGCCAATCATGTGCTTCGCCCCAAGTTTGAAGAAATGCTTTATTTTGTGCAAACTTTTCCAAAATTGCGAGCCACCTTTTCCGGAGCACTCGAACAGGTTGTCGGCGTCGCGGTATTTGACTCTGATGATTTTAGCCTAGATGGAGACATCGTCTTGGTAGAGTTTCCAAACCCACTTGGAAAGTAAGGCAATGTTCATCTTTTTGGAATTGAGCAGGCCTAACCCTCCTGTGGATTTTGGGCGGCAAACCGTAGGCCAATTCACCATATGGTATTCCTTCCCAAAAGAACTTTGCACGATGATAGTTGAATCTAGCATGAATCTCGTCATGCAAGAGAAAAAGGCCCATAGCAAAGATGGGGATACTATCTAGGCATGCATTCGAAAGGATAAGTCTTCCTCCTGAGGTAAGAAGCATGCTCAGCCATGGCTCAATTCTTCTAGCAAGCTTGCGCACCAAGAACAACCATTATTCGAGGCAAAGCTTCCTGTCCGAAATAGGGAGGCCAAGGTACGTAAACGGGAAGGATCCACGTTTACAGTTGAATTTGTTCACAACTCTCTGTTGTTCTTCAAGAGATTACCCCATCACTATGACTTCCCTCTTGTGGTAATTGATCTTTAGGCCAGACATATCTTCAAAGCACATCAGCAGGAATTTGAGGTTGGCAATATTTTCTTCCGAGTTTTGGATGAGTGTCATCCGCGTATTGGAGATGGGAGATCCCTCCAGTTATCAAGTGGGGCACCACACCCTGTATGTGTCCTTCAACCCCAGCTGCAGTAAGAATCCCTAACAGTGCCTCGCCAATGAAATTGAACAAGAGGGGGGATAACGGGTCCCCTTGATGCACCCCCCTTTTGTTCCGGAAGTAGGGGCCAATCACGCCGTTGATGGAGATGGCTGTCTATCCTCCGGAGATCAACTGAAGCACTCTGTGGATGTATGCCTCTTCAAAACCCTTGCAACGAAGAACCTCGGCCAGGAAATCCCAGTTTACCCGGTCGTAGGCCTTCGAAAAGTCGATTTAAGGGGAATCCCACCCAGCTTCTTTGAGCGGAGTTCATGAACAATTTCGATGAGAGCCAGGGGGCCTTCTAGCAAGTTCCTCCCCTTGATGAAAGTAGTCTGATTCAGACTGATGGTTTTATGGGCAATAGGATCCAACTGGTAGGCAAAATCCTTCGAGATGATTTTGAAAATCACGTTGATTAGAGCAATTGGGTGGAATTGGGAGACTAAGTCTGCCCCAGGTACTTTGGGGATCAGGGTGAGGATGGCAAAATTTAGCCGAGAAATGTCTATGCGTCCCAGCATAAAGTCATTGATGATGTGCAAAATACCAAGCTTGATGTTAGGCCAGAAGCGCTTGAAGAACAGGACAGGGAAGCCGCTAGGGCCTGGAGCTGTGTCGGATTTCATCTCCTGAACGATGGAATCCAACTCTTTTTCTGAGAAGGTTATCATCAGCTGATTGTTTTCCTCGTCCTAAACTCGAGATTTGTTCGGCCAAGTCAGGGGGGAAAGGCTACAGTTACGGCTCCCGGCCGATCCGAGCAGGTCGCGATAGAAGTCATAGATAGCTGTTTGAATAGCTCTGGGGTCATTCGTGATTTCATTCCCGATGTTTAGAGCGGAGACCGTGCACTTTCTTCTCCTACCGTTGGCCACTAGAATCTTTGAGCCCATTCATCTTCGTCCAGGCCACTAGAATCGGCCCTCACATCCAACTGTAAGATCTGAGCCATCAGGTTTTCTTTCTCGCACTTGTTAGCAATGCCAAGGTTGCGGGCCCACCCACGAAGATGTTGACACAAGCCGACAAACATGAATTTCCACCAATCAATAATGTCCCGACCTCCCACTTTGGCCGAGAGCTTGGTCCAGATGTTGTGGAGCATGGGGAGGAAATCCGGTCTTTCGATCCATCCCGTTTCAAAGAAGATCCGATTGCTTCGCACCGGAAGCCCCTCACCGGTGTCGAAGATGAGAGGAGTATGATCTGAGCCAAGTCTTGTCTCCGCTCTAAGAATGCACAGAGGGAAAAAGCCTTCCATAGACGAGGAAATGAAGACACGGTCCAGGACCGAACGGACAGGGTTGATTTGTTGGTTTGTCTAGGTAAACCGCGCCCCCGAGCGCGGGATTTCCCTAAGTGCCCAAGCTGCGATGTGATCGTTGAACAGATCCACGAGTCTCCAGTTAAGGTTGTCGTTGTTCTTGTCGCAGGCAGCTCTGATGAGATTAAAGTCTCCACCCATAAGCAGGGGAGTGTTGGATCTAGCCACCTTGGCCGAATATTCATGAAGGAAAGCCCTGGATCGCCCGTGATTCGCAGGGCCGTAAATCCACATAATCATCATGATACGCTTGGACGCACGGTGGAGGATGGTAGTGCTGAGGTAGTATTGACCCATATCTACCACTCCTACCTCAAAGACACTATCGCGGACGCCCATGAGCATCCCCCCGGAGTGCCCATTGGCCGGTAGCTAGCACCAAAAATTCTTGTCTTCAACCTCCAAGCTGCGGAGTTCCAAGTCGGTGAAGTCCTGTTTGATGGTTCCCTGGAGGATCACAATGTCTATCTTGCGTTCGCGGAGGTAGTCTTTTAAGAGAGTGCGTCGCCCCCTGCTACGACCAAACCCTCTGATATTCCAAAATAGGCATCTCATTTGGATAACCTGCCTTGAGCCCGTGCTTGGCGGGTTAGCGGTCTTGGTCCTACTGGGTATTGCTTCTTGGACACTTTCCTCTTTTTTGGTGGATTCTCACTTCTTCCTTGTTCGGGATTGTCCTCGTAGACTTGTATCACATGCCCTTCCTGCGGTACAAGGGATTCCTTCTCAGCATGTATCTCTTCATGCGCCTTAGCAGCTTCCACCTCTGTTCTGTGTTTCGCCGCAGCCAAGTCTGCTTGCGCAAGCTCCCTAGCTTGCAGCAAAGAGATAACCCTCTCGGGAGGGCCCAAAGAGGAGGATGGGAAGATGACGCATCTATCTTTCACCATAGAGAGCAGCTTTGCTATAGGGACAGATTGAAAGGCAGTAAAACTAGAGGAGTCGATTGTACCTAGCATGGCGCTAGACGGGGCGTCCTTGTCGGTGGCGAGGAGAATGGATCTGGCCAGCACAGATTCGTCCGCCGTGCCAGCACTGCGGGCGCGTTTCCTTTGAGCTTTTGATGGGGTTGCTTTGGAGCAAGGTGCGCGCATGCACCACCGCCGCCCCTAGCGCCGGGATCGAGCTCTCCGCCAGCAGCACTTGGGGAGTTGGAGTAGCGTCCTTGATGGCCGGGGCTTGGTGAAGCGAGGGTTTCTAGAGTTCGTTCCCAGACTTGTCGTCTTCCACCGCGAAGACTTGAGTGCCAGCGGCCTCTAGCATGAGCTTCCTTGACGGGCGGTCATGATTGCTTTTGCTGCGTCTCTCGCTGGCGCGCAGCGCCGACGCCGCGGACTCCCCAGAGACCGGGCTGTGCCATCCTATTTCTTTTCTGTCCTCAGAGCCCAGGTTCAAGGCTTTTCCTGGTGTCAAATATGACTGTCCTTCGTCAGTTTCTTCATTGAGGGTGGACAGGGAGGTAGAGAGTTGCAGTTGTTCCAGCTCTGAGAACTTTGGGGATGAAGCAGGTGGAGAGGCGAGCGCTTGATTGGTGATCTTGGCCACAGTGGGGAAGATGTCACCTTTAGCCGTGAGGTTGGATCCGTACTGGTTAAAAGCTGAGGCTGGAAGCGAGATATTCTGCGATTGTGTGTTCTCTGGGCGGTAGATAGATGGCGAGTAGGGGGAGTTGATCTCAGAAGAAGCAGCCTGCGGCGCAGACTTCCTGGCTGGGCCTTCTTTTCCTCCTGCCGGAGCTGAGGCGGGAGAGTCATTGGCCTTGTCATTGTGTCTTTTGCGGCGTTCATCCCACCAGTCTTCACCCGTCTCTTCTTGCTCTTCTTCTTTGTCATCCACTCAGTTTTTTGCAGGTGGGGAAGGGGGCTCGTTATTTTGCTCGCTCAAGGTGCGCTTGGGGACGGGAACAATGTGGATCTTGAATCCTTGAATATTGACGAACAGAGTGATGTGCTCTTGCAGCTGAACAGACGATTAATTGGCATCCGAAGGACATCTTGATGGGGCCGTTGGGGTGCTCGAGGGACGCCACGTCTACCGCAATAGGCCGTCCCACTTCAAGGGTGCTGAGGAGGAGGTGGTCTGCGTGGCGCAATGGAGGAGGCACACCAATCAGATGAACCCAAACCTCTTCCAGCTTTTCCACCATCTGCGGGTCGTCCGTGGGGATCGTGACAATCGCTTTGATCTTCCACATTGGTAGGGTGATGCCGCCACCACGAATCGCCATGCGCAGGCTCTCTTTGGCGGGGAAGATGGCTGAGAAATCTGAGGCATTGATCTTGCACACCTGCCAAGCCCAGTTGTCATCCACCAAGTCTTTAAGCTCTTCTTCCAGTTGTTCTTCCTTGAGACCCTCTTTTTCCAGAATGATCAGGGCAGTGTTGAGTGCGGGTTGGAACATCTCCTCTTCAGGAACCTCACAGCAGAAGAAACCCTTGCGTTGCCCTCCGAATCCAGCCCAGTAGGGATCCAGGCTCTTGGAGAAGATGGCGTACATGGCCGTTGGGTGAACGTGCTTCTTGCATTTCACACAGAATGCTTCCGCCGTGCAGTCCGCTTGGACATGTCCTTGATTCCCACAGTTATAACATGTGATGTGAGTTGCATCTTGGCTGGGAGCACTGCTGGAACCTCCAGCAGCCAAACCAGATGTAGCCAGGGCAGGACCCGCCCCTTGCGGGATCCTTGGCGCCCGCTGGTTACGCTTCTGCCCTCCACGGGTCAGGTTGCCCCCGCGCGGTCCAGTTGGGGGAGGTGGAGGAGGGGAGGAGGGTATTGCGGGTGATCTGGGCGGCGGTGGTTGTAGCTGGTGCGCTCTCTATCTCTTGCTAGGTCTCGATGAGCTTGCTGTCGCCGGTGCTCCTCTTCCTCGCGCTCCAGACGTTGACGAAGCTCACGATCCCTGGAGCGGGCGCGGTTGTCCTCGATGGCCTCGAAGGGGCGCTTTCCCCGGTAGTGCCGCTCGCGGTCCATGGGGGACAGGGTCCAGAGGAGCTCGCCGGAGATTGGGTCGGTGGAGGAGCGGAGAGATTTGGCTGTGTGGATGTTTCTGCGGACGTCATGACTGGGGGCTGGAAAACCTAGATCTCGATCTATGGTTCCGACGCGAAGCCAGAGCCACTTGTAAGCTAACGGCAGCGGGGCAGAACCGTCCCTAGTCCATATTTTGCCCTCAACGGTGATCTCAGCCGTTGGTCCCAACCCTAGGGACATGTGGGAGCGATCCACGCTGGACTCTCGAGAGGTGGGCTGCGAACCGTGTATCTGGTCCAGGGGCCGTCGGCCCACCTGGCCCAACTGGCCCAGGAACCGCTGGGCCGCCTGGGCAGCGTCTCCCGCAACCTCCGACGTTGGAAACCATAGCTCCACGTCGCCGAAGGCCGCCGCCGCCAGTGCGACACCGCCGGCCAGCAAGGGGACGGACACCGATCCGATGCGGATCACCTGAGAAGGGTCCTGGAAGATGGGCGAGCTCGCCCGCTCACCTTGAGACGGGAGAGGGGGAAAGTCCACGCTGCCCGGAGCAGTGGATGGCGGCGGTGGCCGTCCGCCCGTCAGAGCCACCGCGGAAGCCGGAGATCTAGAGCTCCTGGAGGGAACGGCCATCGGCGACGATGGCTCCCCCAGCCCAGGTCCCGAGAAGAAGCAGCCGAGGGAGATCTGGGAAGGGCGAGGAAGGGGGTTGTCCGCTCCGTCGTCGTCGGAGCTTTCCTCCTCCGACGAGGAGACGAGAACAGCGAACCTGTCACTGGTAGAAAAATGGCCTTCCGTCCAGCCCCATTAGTCGCCAAAATATAGGAACCGCGACTAATGGGGTCTTTAGTCGCGGTTCGGGTGGCGAACCGCGACTAAAGAGCTGGGCCCAACGCGCTCGCTGGCCAGCTGGTGGACGGGAGGGGCTTTAGTCGCGGTTGGCCTGGCCAACCGCGACTAAAGCCCCATCCCTATAAAAGGGCCTCAACTCACAACACTTAGCCATTTGGTGCCACTTCTCTTCACAAGCTTCACAAGGGGGTGTAGGTTTGCTTTTGGTTCCTCTTATGCACACAAGGTGTTTGATAAAAATGCCCCAAGAGCATGAAACAAACATGATATGAAGTGTTGGAGCCACACTTGAGCTTCCTTATTTATTTTTTCCTCCTCGATCGCGCTTAGCAACTTGAACCTTTCATGTGTCATTGATAAAATATGCATGTGTGTAGTTCATTGTTTAATTTATATTGTTTGTAGCTAGTTAGTTTAACAAATGCATGATGGTTAATTATATATTTTATATTATAATAATGCAGATGAATCGGCAATGGATGTACGGTAACCGACTCTCCGGCGAGTTCACTACGGTTTTGAAAGATTTCCTCGTAGTGGCTAATGCGAACAAGCAGGGGGGTTTTGTTATCTGTCCATGTGTTAAATGTAAGAATCATAAGGGTTACTCTTCCTCAAGAGATGTTCACATGCACCTGCTTCGGCATGGTTTCATGCCAAGCTATAATTGTTGGACCAAGCATGGAGAAAGAGGGGTTATAATGGAAGAAGATGAAGAAGGGGATGATTTCATCGATGAAAGCTATCTTGCTCATTTCGGTGATACTTTCATGGAGGATGCTTTGAAGGTGAAGGGGAAGGTGAAGAAGAGGCACGTGATGAGCCCGTTGATGATCTTGGTCGGACCATTGCTGATGCACGGAGACGCTGCAAAACTGAAAAGGAGAGGGAGAATTTGGATCGCATGTTAGAGGATCACAGAAAGGCGCTGTACCCTGGATGCGATGATGGTCTGAAAAAGCTGGGCTGCACACTGGATTTGCTGAAATGGAAGGCACAGGCAGGTGTAGCTGACTCGGCATTTGAAAACTCGCTGAAAATGTTGAAGAATATGTTTCCAAAGAATAACGAGTTGCCCGCCGTACGTACGAAGCAAAGAAGGTTGTCTGCCCTCTAGGTTTAGAGGTTCTGAAGATACATGCATGCATCAACGACTGCATCCTCTACCGCGGTGAATACGAGAATTTGAATGAATGCCTGGTATGCACTGCATTGCATTATAAGATCAGAGGCGATGACCCTGGTGACGATGTTGAGGGCCAGAACCCAGGAAGAGGGTTCCCGCCAAGGTGATGTGGTATGCTCCTATAATACCACGGTTGAAACGTCTATTCAGGAACAAAGAGCATGCCAAGTTGTTGCGATGGCACAAAGAGGACCGTAAGTCGGACGGGGAGTTGAGACACCCCGCAGATGGAACGCAATGGAGAAAGATCGACCGAGAGTTCAAAGATTTTGCAGGCGACGCAAGGAACATAAGATTTGGTCTAAGTACGGATGGCATGAATCCTTTTGGCGAGCAGAGCTCCAGCCATAGCACCTGGCCCGTGACTCTATGCATCTACAACCTTCCTCCTTGGTTGTGCATGAAGCGGAAGTTCATTATGATGCCAGTGCTCATCCAAGGTCCGAAGCAACCCGGCAACGACATCGATGTGTAACTAAGGCCATTAGTTGATGAACTTTTACAGTTGTGGGGCAGAACTGGTGTCCGTGTGTGGGATGAGCACAAAGAAGAGGAATTTGACCTACGAGCGTTGCTTTTCGTAACCATCAACGATTGGCCTGCTCTTAGTAACCTTTCGGGACTCGTCAAATAAGGGATACAATGCATGCACGCACTGCTTACATGAGACTCGAAAGTGTACATTTGCCAAATTGTAAGAAGAACGTGTACCTTGGGCATCGTCGATTTCTTCCGAAAATTCATCCGAAGAAGAAAGAAAGGCAAGCATTACAACGGTAAGGCGAGATCACCGGCCGAAGCCTGCGGAACGTACTCGGTGCTGAGGTATTTGATATGGTCAAGGATTTGAAAGTCATCTTTGGAAAGGGTCCCGGCGGACAATCGGTTCCGAAGGGAGCTGACGGGCACGCAGCCATATGGAAGAAGAAATCTATATTCTGGGAGCTAGAATATTGGAAAGTCCTAGAAGTCCGCTCTGCAATCGACGTGATGCACGTTACGAAGAATATTTGCGTGAACCTCCTAAGCTTCTTGGGCGTGTATGGGAAGACAAATGATACAAAGGAAGCACGGCAGGACCAGCAACGTTTGAAAGACCCTGATAACCGGCATCCGGAATGGTTTCAAGGTCGTGCCAGCTACGCTCTGACCAAAGAAGAGAAGGTCATCTTTTTGGAATGCCTGAGCAGTATGAAGGTCCCGTCTGGATTCTCGTCCAATATAAAGGGAATAATAAACATGGCGGAGAAAAAGTTCCAAAACCTGAAGTCTCACGACTGCCACGTGATTATGACGCAATTGCTTTCGATTGATTTGAGGGGGCTCCTGCCGGAAAATGTTCGAGTAAGCATTGTGAAGCTATGTGCATTCCTCAATGCAATCTCTCAGAAGGTAATCAATCCAGAAGTTCTACCACGGTTACAGAACGATGTGATCCAATGTCTTGTCAGTTTCGAGTTGGTGTTCCCGCCATCCTTCTTCAATATTATGACGCACCTCCTGGTTCACCTAGTCGATGAGATTTCCATTCTCGGTCCCGTATTTCTACACAATATGTTCCCCTTCGAGAGGTTCATGGGAATATTAAAGAAATATGTTCGTAACCGTGCTAGGCCGAAGGAAGCATCGCCAAGGGCTATGGAAATGAGGAGGTAATTGAGTTTTGTGTTGACTTTGTTCCTGACCTTAAGCCGATTGGTCTTCCTCGATCGCGGCACGAGGGGAGACTAAGTGGAAAAGGCACGATCGGAAGGAAATCAACGATATGTATGGACGGCCATTCTCTCGATCGAAGCACACCACACGGTTCCGACCAATTCCAGCTTGGTGGCTCCGTACTTTGAGAAACACAAGAATATTTTACGCTCGGACAACCCTGGGAAGCCTGAATCCTGGATTAGGAAGGCCCACATGGAGACTTTCGGCAGTTGGTTGAGAAAACATTTAATGAATGACGATCATGTTGTAGATCAGTGGTACATGTTCGCCAAGACACCATCTTCGACTATAACGACTTTCCAAGGGTACGAGATAAATGGGAATACATTTTACACGATCGCCCAAGATAAAAAGAGCACCAACCAAAACAGTGGTGTCCGCTTTGATGCAGCAACCGAGAATGGGCAAAAGGTCACATATTATGGTTACATAGAGGAGATATGGGAACTTGACTATGGACCCTCCTTTAAGGTCCCTTTGTTCCGGTGCAAATGGTTCAAGCTAACAGGAGGTGGGGTAAAGGTGGACCAGCAATACGGAATGACAATGGTGGATTTCAACAATCTTGGTTACCTTGACGAACCATTCGTCCTAGCGAAAGATGTCGCTCAGGTTTTCTATGTGAAGGACATGAGTAGCAAACCGAGGAAACGGAAAGATAAGAAAACGATCAGTACATCATGCGATGATCCAAAGCGCCACATTGTTCTTTCAGGGAAAAGAAACATCGTGGGAGTGGAGGACAAGACAGACATGTCGAAGATTATAATATGTTTGCTGAAATTCCGCCCTTCAAAGTGAACACCGACCCAAGCATTAAGTTAAATGATGAGGATGCTCCATGGATACGGCACAATCGTAAGCAAGCGGGGACACAAGGGAAGAAATGATGTGTAATAATTTATTGTACCAAACTTTGTTGAATGGATCATGTGAATTATATTACCCGTGATGTGTTTGGTGTCCATTTTCGAATGATTCGATTGATTCGAGAAACCACACCGATGATACATGAAATTTGGAGTGATTTAGTCATACTCCTGCCTAGGCGTATAATATGCATACTCGTAGTCTTCATAGCCGCCGCCGTTGTACTGGTAATCGTCGCCTTCTAAGTTGCCGCCGTCGTCGTCGCTGCTGTCGTCGCTGTCGTCGGGCGGCGCTCGTGGCTCGAAGCGAGGGTACCGCAGGCGGGGGATATCGCCTGCCGTGATGTAGTCCATGACGCTCGCAGAGTCCGGCCGTACCACCATAGCCGACGGCCGGCCTCGTGGAAGTTCCCAGGAGGCATACCGTCCTCCTCATACCTGGCGAGCGCCCTCTCACGCCGGTTGATGAAGAAGGTGTCCCAAGTATGCTGGTTATCGGGATGCCAGCAGGGATTCATCCGCTGCTCCGGCGTGAGGTCCAGGTAGTAGTGGTTCGTGATGGCCGCCCGGCGCGCAGTAGCCTGAGGGATGGGAGGGACCGGCACGCCGCCGGCGCTTAGGCTCCAGCCGGCGGGGGCGCGGTAGCCCGGTGGGCAAGGGTAGTTCGAGGCGCAAAGCTCCTCCACCTGCTGGTAGGTTAGAGTGGTTGCGGTGAAAGCCATGAGAGAGTGATGAGAGATTGTAGAGATCGACGTGATAATGCTGGCCAAGCCGGGCTACATATATGTAGTGAGAAATGGCGGGAAAAATGGGAGCGGGAAGACAGGAGGCGGGAACAAAGTGGCGGGAAGAAAGTGGCGGGAAGAAAGTGGCGGGAAGAAAGAGGCGGGAAGAAAGAGGCGGGAAGACAGGGAAGAAATGGCGGGAAGACGAGGCGGGAAGAGGGGGTCGGCGGAAAGAAAGAGGCGGGAAGAACTGGTGGGAAGAACTGGTGGGAAGAGGGAGGCGGAAAGAATTAGTTTTATTTTTCTGAATTTTTTGATATATTATTTGAATTTTTAAGATTTTTAAATGAATTAGTTTTATTTTTTCTGAATTTATTGATATAATATTTGTATTTTTAACATTTTGAATTGAATTAGTTTTATTTTTCTGAATTTTTTGATATATTATTGGTATTTTTAAGGTTTTGAATTGAATTAGTTTTATTTTTCTGAATTTATTGATATATTATATGTATTTTTAAGATTTTTAAATGAACTAGTTTTATTTTTCTTTACTTTTTGATATATTATTTGTATTTTTCAGATTTTGAAATGAATTAGTTTTATTTTTCTGAATTTATTGATATATTATATGTACTTTTAACATTTTGAAAAAGAAAAGTAATTTGAAAAATACCTTTAGTCGCGGTTGGCCTCGCCAACCGCGACTAAAGGGTATTTTTCCGCGGGAAACGAAAACCCGGCGAAAATACCCTTTAGTCGCGGTTGGGGTGGCAAACCGCGACTAAAGGTACCCCTTTAGTCGCGGGTTGCCACCCCAACCGCGACTAAAGGGGGGTCCTATATATACTGGCGGGCGCGAACGGCCGCGCCAGTTCTTCTTCTTCCTCTCGTTTTCGCCGCGCGCCCTCGTCACTCCGTCGCCTGCAGAGCCGCGCGCCCTCGTCGCTGTCCTCGCCGTACGTCGCCGCACCCGCGTCGTCGCCGCCGTACGTCACCGCGCCCTCGTCGCGCCCTCGCTGTACGTGCCGCGCCCGTCTTCCTCCGTGCGCATGCAAACATACCGCCGGCGCCGCGCGTGTAAAAAACAACCGCCGCCGCGCCGCCGCGCCCTCGAGTCCGTAGAGGGGCGCCGCCGCCGCCGCGCCCTCGAGTCCGTCCGTAGAGGGGCGCCGCCGCCGCGTCGCCGAGACCTGCAGAGAGCGAGAAGGAGAGAGAGAGATCTGAGGGAGAGAAGGCCGGGGGCCGCGGGCCGTTTTTTTTTTAGTTTTTTTCTTGTTAATTTTAAAACAAAAAATAACTAAAATTTGACTTAAAAATGATTGTGTAAAAAAAGAACTACAATTTGACTTAAAAAAACTAAAAATTGACTTAAATTTTTTGTCTCAAAATAAACTAAAAATTGACTTAAAATTTTGACTTAAAAAAGATTGTGTAAAAAAGATTGTGTATAAAAGATTGATATAATGATTGTGTAAAAAAGATTGTGTAAAAATGATGTACTGATTGTGTAAAAAAGATTGTGTAAAAAAGATTGTGTAAAAAGAACTACAAATTTGACTTAAAAAAGATTGTGTAAAAAAAATTAAATTTGACTTTAAAAAAACTTAAAATTGACTTAAAATTTTTGTCTCAAAAAAGAACTAAAATTTGACTAAAAAAAACTAAAAATTGACTAAAAAAACCACCGTACGTGCTCGACACGCGGACCCGCCGTGCTCGTCGACTTTTCTTCCCCGTACCGTCGTCCTTCCGCACCGACGGCGCCCACCTCGGCATGGGAACGCGCTGCCGCGGTGACCAGCTACCACCGCGCGTATACGGAGGGGGCCGGCAGAGCTTGTCGCCCCCTCCGTATATGCGCGGTGTTTTTTTTTGGGATCGAGAGGGGGCGGCGAGGGTTATGTGTCGTCGGCACCGCCACCGCCCTTTCGCCACCGGTTCGCCACCGCCACCGGTCTCTCGGTCACGCGGTCACTGCGAGGTCGATCGTCCGCATATAACACGCGTCCCCCCTCTCGCCTCCTCGTCGCCCTCTCTCTTTATATGTAGAAGAGATGTGATAATGCATATACACAATTAATTTGTTCTTACTACATGTTTTCGGGATCGACATATGGCGGACGATAGAGCTGACCCGATTATGGACAACTATGATCCGGACATCGAAGACCATATGTTCGGCATCATAAACGGTGATATTCTATATGTGCCGACCGGACAAGAAGAAGATGATATCTCTTCTTATCCGAACCTTGACGGTGAAGATGAAGGGCGCCGTCACCAAGATGATGCCGAAGAAACGTCGATAAACGACGATCTTCAATTGGAAGTAGCAACCACCTCCGGCGCCGAGGTATATATATACATTGGAAGTAGCAACCACCTCCGGCGTCGATACAAACTAACTGATTTGAATAAATATGTGTGTACTAACGCGCGCGACTCTCTTTCTTATTTTAGCCCTCGGCCGGATCGTCGAAACAATCGAGTACGTCGTCAAAGTGTGGCGCAACCAAGACGATGAAATAAGGAGAAACATGCACCATCGAGGTTGTCGACAGTGCAACCGGCAGGCCGCTGGAGCCCCGCAAGAACGCCACCAAGTTTGTGTTGCGGTCAGAAACCCACCGGCGAGCAGCGACGGGCAACACAGTAGAGCCGGGAGGCTCCCAGGACTGCGGCTGGCCCTGGTCCCTCGAGCGACGGCCCGCAAAGACTCGGCACGCACGTCCGATGCTGGTGCAAGGGCGTGACACCTGACCTATACCTGGTCAGGAAGGTGATGAATTTGCCTCGCTTAGTTTCCTGCATGGCATACACGCAAATATTAAATACGAGCCTCGATCGGCTCTCAGGTTGTCCCGTGAATCGGCTCAAGGAGCCGATCCACCCATGATTCGTACGAGGTGTACGATCACATGGTGGTCCTGCTTGATCAAAATAAAGCTAAAACGACCTACGACGATTTAGGGTTTTCACCACATAATCGGAACATGCTACGCGTGATTGAGCATAGCGGCCACGCACGGTGATCATAAACCGACCCTAGATAAGGCCTAAAAACCAACATGAAGTTGATCCCCGGAACATCCTGTCTAGGGCAAGCAAACTACACCCTACGCGCCACTGGATCCTTCAACCCGTTTGTAAGGCCTAACTATGCAGATATTAAACTAATCCTTGAAGAACAAGGAGCAATCATAACGGATCGGATCTGCTAAATAATGATCAAGCGGGTGCCGCCCTTACACCTAAGATAGGTGTAAGGGCGGCCAGACGTCTAAGGGTTGCACGTACGAAAGCATATGATACGATGAAACAATGCTAACCCTAACACATCTATGATAACTACGTTGCTCGCCATCAACAAGGCTTCAGCACGAGCAACGCATGAACAGCGAATAAACGGTATCGCCTAGATCGCAAGATGCGATCTAGGCAGCATGATGCTTACCCGGAAGAAACCCTCGAGACAAGGGAGTTGGCGATGCGCCTAGATTGGTTTGTGGTGAACGTGATTGTTGTTTATTTCAGAAACCCTAGATACATATTTATAGTCCGTAGACTTTCTAACGTGGGAATAATCCCAACCATGCACGAGCCAAATTCTATCTAACCGACACGTATCCTACTATATTTACGTATACACGGGCAAACTAGCCCAAACTTTGCATATAAGGCCGATTCATGTATTTCTTCCATGTATATTCTTCAAGCCCATCTTGAATCGCGGCCCACCTCTCGATCCGGTCAAATTCTGCGTGATAACACATGCCCCCCTGGTTTTGGAAATGACAATTCCAAAATCACTCTGCTTTTTCTTCGTCGGGTCATGTCGTGGCAGAGCAGAACCGTCGCAGTATCCTTCATCATGATGCCTTGCCCTCACAACTTCCCCGCGGGACCTGGCTAATTTTTCTTTTGGGCACCACTTCCTCGGAAACTGCTGCGGCATTGAATCTCCACCATATCCCTTTATTTTAACTGCATCGAGCAATTTGCTTCTTCATCCCCTCCTCATCCTCCGTTCCTCTGTAGTACTCGAAAACCCTTCTCCCACCATGGACTCTTCCTCCTCCGGTCTTTCCTACCGGTCTTCCTCCTCCCGCGAGCCGACGCCGGAGGACATACGCGCCCCGGAGGAGTGGGACCAGGAAGACCACGCCTCCTCCGTCTGGTCCGAGGACGAAAATTCCTTGACCAGCGGAGATGAAGACCTCCAGTTCCTCGCTGATGGGGAACTGGAATCGGAGAGCGAGGACGACTCGTTCTCCTGGGATGGTTACACCCCCTCCGAGGAAGAGGAGGAGGAAGACGACGATGACGACTCCCTCGAGGGTTACCCGCCGACGAAACGCCTCCGCACCTGGTGGGATGACGACGACAGCGACGATGATGAGGAGGATGAAGCTCCCGTAGAGGGCTACGGGAGCAGTGACGAGGAGCCCGCCAGCAGCAGCGCCGACGAGAGCTCCGAGGATGACGACGAGGGTAGCGACGGCCCGTAGACTAGGATCTACTAGTACATGCCTAGTAGTAGTAGCAGATTGGTCAATAGACCTTCCTTTTGTTCTTCCTCCCTTGAGCAATCGGCTCTTTCTTTGTAAGAAATCCCATTATTAATGAAGAAAACATTCCCCTGTTAATTTTGCTTTCTTGTCAACTTTGCCGATTGTCGAACGAAGTCGCTGTACAGAGAGCCGATGGCAGGGCATCGGCTTGCATTATAAACGTGATTTGAGGCCCAAACAGTTGCCTATTCACACGGTCAAACAGATCCAGCCCATGTCCAAACCATCCTCCAACCTTAAACGCGCAGATTCAACTCCTCAGCAAATCCACTAGGAGATTCATCTCAAATATCATGATCTCTGGTCTGAAACCGATCTGTTAATCTGCTCAGTCGAGCTTGTTCCTCTAGAGTCGATAGCAATGCGTCGGCTTTTATTATTCTGAAGTCGATGTCCGTGCATCGGCTGTACTAGCACACTGTTGTCTTCGCATATTTCCTCAAGTCGATGTCTGCGCATCGGCTGTTCATCATGAGAATTTTTTTTTACTGGCCGATTTAAAATCGGCCCCCATATCTTACTGCCCATCATCCCACATGCTTGGGAAATACTTCTTGAGATGTTGGCCATTGACGGCCACTGGGAACTTCACACCATCCAACTGTTCAAGCATGTAGGCATTGCCCTTCGTAACCCGGATGACTTTGTAAGGACCGTGCCAATTAGGAGACCATTTGCCATATGCTTTATCCTTGGTTCCTAGTGGCAACACGGCTTCCCATACTAAATCACCAACTTGAAACTCCTTTGGTCTCACCTTCTTATTGTATGCACGAGCTACCCTGGCTTTTTTCTCTTTAATCTTCTCCAACGACCAAAGTCTAAGTTCTGTTGCATCCTCAATAGTGTTACTCATCAGGGCTGCATATTCTTCCGGCGTCAGGTCATTCTGAAACGTGACACGTCTCGATCCAGCCGTAATTTCCCAAGGTAATACGGCTTCCTGCCCATAAACAAGCTGGTACGGCGAAGTCTTTATAGCTCCATGGCATGACATGCGATAGGCCCACAAAGCTTCCGACAATGTCTCATGCCACACCCTAGGGTTCTCGTCAATCTTCCTCTTAATCAGCTTGATCAGGCTTTGATTGGATGCTTCGGCTTGCCCATTGGCTTGAGCATAGTATGGAGATGATCGGATCAGCTTAATCCCCATGTCATCGCAGAACTTTTTGAATTCTTTAGAGAAAAAAACCGAACCTCCATCGGTCGTGATGGTTTGGGGAATCCCGAACCTATGAATGACATGTTCTTTGACAAATTGGATAACATCTTCCGATTTTACCTTCTTCATAGGAACGGCCTCCACCCATTTGGTGAAGTAGTCTGTAATGGCCGTAATCCACTCGTGGTTTTTGCTCGACGGAGGATGGATTTTGCCGATCATATCCATGCCCCAACCTCGAAATGGCCAAGGCTTGATGATGGGGTTCATCGCTGATGCGGGTACCATCTGAATTTTCCCGAACATCTGACACGCTTGGCATCCCTTGTAGTACTTGAAGCAGTCCTCAAGCATGGTGGGCCAATAAAACCCTGATCGCCTAATTAACCACTTCATCTTATGAGCCGATTGGTGAGTTCCACAGGCGCCTTCATGCACCTCATGTAAGAGCCGATTAGACTCAGTTGGTCCCAGGCATTTGAGTAGTAACCCTTCCAACGTCCTATAGAACATGTCATCTCCTATAAGGACATATTTCATAGCCTTGTACCTTATCCGTTTAGGTGCCCCCCGAGCCGAATCCTTCAAAAAATTGAAGATATAGGCTCTCCAGTCATCCTGTTCCAGGAACTGCACCTGAACTTCTGACCCGTCTGGTATGTCCTTGTATCCCGACGCCATCTCGTGCGAGATCATTGGCGTCGGTATTCTGAGACCTTGGGACCCAATTGAAATTGATGTACCGAAAATGTGTCGGCAGTCTCACGACATTCCATCCAATATGGAAAAAGTGACTCACTCTCGCACTTGTATTCGTCCGTGAGTTGGGAGATCACCAACTTCGAGTCTCCAAAAGCTCCACCGCCTCGCCCCGGCTTCCAAAAGCAACTCCATTCCCTTGCGCACCGCCTCATACTCAACAACATTGTTGGTGCAAGGGGTAGATAGCCCGATGGCGAAAGAATATGTTGCCCCCCGAGGCGACACGAGCAGTAATGCCGATGCCACAACCATCGTCACAAGCCGATCCATCGAAGAACATAGCCCATGCACGTACGGATAGTGCTGCTATATTAGTATTAATCCGTTCAGCTATAAGATCGGCCAACGCTTGTCCCTTGATCGCTTTCGCAGCCGATACCGAAGATCGAACTCCGACAACGCAAACATCCACTTACCAAGTCGGCCTTTCAAAACAGGGGCCGACAACATGTGCTTGACAACGTCTGACTTGCATACGACGATGATCTCTGCCGTCAAAAGGATATGATGAAGCTTGGTGCAGGTGAAGAACAGGCAGAGACATAGCTTCTCGACTTCAGGATACCGTGTCTCCGCGTCCAACATCCTTCTGCTGAGGTAGAAAACGACCTTTTCAACACCCTCATAGAGGTGGAACACCAGTGAGGCGATGGACGTGTCAGCTACTGATAAGTAGATATAGAATGGCCTGTCTTGTTGGGGTGGAACTAGCACAGGCGGCGTTGTCAGATACCGCTTAATCTCGTCAAACGCCTGCTGCTGTTCTGCCCCCCAGTGAAACTCGTCATCAGATTTAATTTTCACCAACGCCATGAACGGCTCGATTCGTCCTGACAGGTTAGAGATGAATCGTCGGACGAAGTTGATCTTGCCGATAAGCCGTTGGAGCTCCTTCTTCGCGGTAGGCGGCTGCATGGTACGCACTGCCTCTTGACTTTTCAGGCCGATCTCAATTCCCCGTTCATGAACTAGAAAACCTAGGAACTGACCGGCCGTCACACCAAAGGCACACTTCTTTGGATTCATTCTCAGTCCGAACTTCCGAGTTCGGTCTAGGATGCGTCGCAAATCATCCAAGTGTCCCTCCATGGAGACAGATTTGACCACCACGTCATCGATGTAGATTTCCACCAACTTGCCGATCAGATCGTGAAATATATAATTCATGGCTCTTTGGTACGTTGCACCAGCATTCTTCAACCCAAAGGTCATGACTACATATTCAAACAAGCCTACTGCCCCCGGTACTCGAATGCGGTCTTGTGTATATCTTCTCGGAGCCATGAAGATTTGGTTATAGCCGGCGTTGCCATCCATGAAGCTCAACACCTTGTGGCCGCAGTACCGCATTGATCAACGTTTCGCCACGTGCATCGGATATTCATCTTTTGGAGTGGCTCGTTGAGATCTCGGAAATCGATGGCCACACGCCATCGGCCGTCCTTCTTCTCTACGGAACGATACCGGAGATCCATTCGAACATACCTGCATGGCCCGATGAACCCGGCGGCCAACATCTTCTCGATCTCTTTCTTGACCTCTTCCAGAATTTTGGCCTTCATCCGACGTGCTCGTTGTTGGAACGGCCGAAATCCTTTCTTAAGGGGAGCCGATGCTCAATGATGCTCCCTGTCTAACCCGGGCATCTCTCGTGTAATCCCATGCAAAGCAATCTGAGTATTCTTTTAACAGAGCTATCATCTAACTCCTGAGATGTGGATCTAACTTCTTGCTGATAAAGGTTGGCCGTGGCTTATCCCCAGGACCGATGTCGACTTCTTCTAGCTCATCAGCCGATGTAAACCCATACCCTAGCTTTCCGTCACCTGTGAGATCGACACCGAATACAGGGAGAACGTGTGGTGAGGATAATACAGGCCGATTGCTGGAATCGGCCTTCATCTTGATTGTAACCAGGATTTTTGGGAAGCGCCGGAACCGATCGCGTGGAGCGGCTTCCTCTTGGTCCTCGTTATGAGAGCAGCTACCCTCGTCTCTGTCCTTACCAGGGTGGTGCCCAGGTCCTACCATATTGATGTTGAACGAGAATCTTGGCTGGCACCTCCCGGGGTAAGTGCAATCCACCATGTTAACGGCGTATGCCGGTGAACTCGGCACTTCTGGTGCTGCCAACGCAAATTGCAGCGGTGGTCGGGACTGGAGTGGTATCTCTCCTTGGTGAGTCCCTAGAGCTGGTCCTGACGGAGAGTACTGATGCCTCATGATTTCCTGGATCACCCGAAGAGCGACACGCTCCAAAGTGTTCACCAGTGCTCTCGAATGGCGGTGCGGCGAATGAGCTACCATGAAATTAATCTCCCGACGCGAGAGACTCGGTGCGTTCTTCGACGGGGCGGACAGGTCCACTCCATCGAGCGCGTCTTCGGTGAGAACCCTTTCCACCCGATGCCGTGTGAGCGGGTTCTCTCGGAAAGAGCCGATGAGGTCGGCTTCGAGGATCGCTTGACCTCGTCATACTTCTTCTTGAGCTCCTCGGCCGCATCCTCGTACGTGACCGGAGTACCTTCCGCCATCTCGCATGTGGATGGCGATGCGCTTGATGTCGAAAAGGGTCCCACCGGCGTGCCGAATCGTGTTGCGGTCGAAACCCACCGGCGAGCAGCGACGGCAACACAAGAGAGCCGGGAGGCTCCCGGGATCGCGGCCGGCC
This sequence comes from Lolium rigidum, assembly GCF_022539505.1. NCBI lineage: Eukaryota > Viridiplantae > Streptophyta > Magnoliopsida > Poales > Poaceae > Lolium > Lolium rigidum. The sequence continues at coordinate 147,287,553 of NC_061513.1, forward strand.
CCGGTCCCTCGAGCGACGGCCCGCAAAGACTCGGCACGCACGTCCGATGCCGGTGCAAGGAGCGTGCCACCCGACCTATACCCGGTCGTGAAGGTGATGAATTTGCCTCGGCTTAGTTTCCCGCATGGCATACACACAAACATTAAATACGAGCCTCGATCGGCTCTCAAAGTTGTCCCGTGAATCGCTCAAGGAGCCGATCCACCCATGATTCGTACGAGGTGTACGATCACATGGTGGTCCCGCTTGATCAAAATAAAGCTAAAACGACCTACGACGATTTAGGGTTTTCACCACATAATCGAACATCCTACGCGTGATTGAGCCCCGGCGGCCACGCACGGTGATCATAAACCGACTCCTAGACAAGGCCTAAAACCAACATGAAGTTGATCCCGGAACATCCCGTCTAGGGCTAGCAAACTACACCCTACGCGCCACCGGATCCTTCAACCCGTTTGTAAGGCCTAACTATGCGTGATATTAAACTAATCCTTGAAGAACAAGGAGCAATCATAACGGATCGGATCCGCTAAATAATGATCAGCGGGTGCCGCCCTTACACCTAAGATAGGTGTAAGGGCGGCTAGACGTCTCAAGGGTTGCACGGACGAAAGCATATGATACGATGAAACAATGCTAACCCTAACACATCTATGATAACTACGTTGCTCGCCATCAACAAGGCTTCAACACGAGCAACGCA
>NC_061513.1:147288358-147477308 GCF_022539505.1 Lolium rigidum
GGCAAAACGTCCAAGTGTACATCGACGATGTCGTCATAACAACAAAGCAGGGCTCAACCTTGATCGAGGACCTCAAGGAAACTTTCGACAATCTCGATAGATTCTGCCTCAAGCTGAACCCGACGAAGTGTTCTTTCGGCGTGCCTGTAGGAGAACTTCTCGGGTTTCTAGTGTCAGCAAGAGGGATTGAGGTTAACCCAGAGAAAATTCAGGCCATCGTAACAATGCGGAAACCAACCAAGTTAAAAGAGATACAACAGCTAACGGGGCGAGTCGCAGCTTTGAGCAGATTCGTCGCCAGGTTGGGAGAAAAGGCATTGCCATTTTACGCCTTGATCAAGCAAGAAGAAAAGTTCCAGTGGAACGAAGAAGCAGACAGAGCCTTTGAGGACCTCAAGCGCACAATCTCGAAACCTCCAATATTGGTGGCGCCTAAGGAAAAGGAACCTCTCCTGTTATATATCGCAGCCACACCTCAGGTGGTTAGTACGGTACTTGTGGTTGAAAGAGAAGTAGGGGAACTTCACGGAGTCCAGAGGCCGGTATATTTCATCAGTGAAGTTTTATCACCTTCAAAACAGCGATACCCGCATTATCAGAAGTTGGCATATGGAGCGTTCACAATGGCAAGAAAGTTGCGACACTATTTTTCGGCACATCCGATAATAGTGGTGAACGAGGCGCCATTATCAAATATACTTAACAATCCAGAGGCTACGGGTCGTGTCTCCCTTTGGGGAATAGAACTTTCCCCTCGGGACATCACATATGAAAAAAAGAAAAGCAATGAAGTCGCAGATCTTACCAGACTTTGTCGCAGAGTGGATGGAGCTGCAAAATACGGGACCTCCAGATTTATCAAGAACCTGGACCATGAACTTCGATGGGTCCAAAAGGCTAGAAGGAGCTGGAGCAGGCGTGATATTAGTGTCACCTCAAGGAGATAAGATGAAGTATGTGTTGTGGATGACGTTTCCTAACGCGTCTAATAATGAGGCAGAGTATGAGGCACTCATACATGGGATGAAGATGGCGAAAGCTTGTGGCGCAACCAGATTAAAAAAATTCGGCGATTCCCAATTGGTGGCTCAACAGGTGATGAACCAGTGCGATGCAGTCAATGACAGCATGATAGCGCACAAAGAGGTATATAACGAACTCGAGAAACTCTTTGATGGGTGCGAAGTGAATCAAATCAGCAGGCTCAGCAACGATGAAGCCGACGTTTTGGCAAACATCGGGTCGCAGTGCTTAGCAATACCACATGGAGTTTTTTTGGTAGGAGATAAATGAAAGATCAACCAAGGTGAGGAAACAGCCAAAGAAAAAGGAGAAGTTGGAGAAAGACTCGGGGGCTCCAGTAACATCAGAAGCAAGTATATCAGGAGATGAAGAGGATCCACATGAGGTAATGGTGGTGCAAGTTCCTTGGATGCAGGTTTACATGGCATATATCTTAAGGAAAGAAATACCCGACGATCCGGTAGAAGCAAGGCGAGTTATTTGACGGTCCAAAGCTTTTACTGTGGTAAAAGGAGAACTATACAAGCAAAGTATATCAGGAGTATTGCAACGATGTGTTACACCCGAAGAAGGCAGAATTATCTTGAAGGATGTGCATGAAGGAGTATGTGGACACCACGCAAGCAGTCGAGCTATAGCCGCAAAAGTCTTCAGAGCAGGATTTTACTGGCTAAGCACAATAGAAGATGCTAAGGACATAGTTCACACCAGCGATGCGTGCCAGAGATTCGCGGCAAAGCCCCATTCCCCGGCAGCAGAGTTAATGCCAATACCCTTGTCATGGCCTTTTGCACAATGGGGTCTCGATATGGTGGGGAAGTTACACAAATTGTGGCCAGGAGGATACGTATATATGCTCGTGGCTGTCGACAAATTTACCAAGTGGATCCAGGCAAAACCAATAACCTCGCCAGATGCAGCATCAGCAATAAGTTTCGTCAAGGGCATCATTTTTCGATTCGGCGGCCCTCATAGCATTGTCACAGACAATGGCAGCAATTTTACCTCCAAGGAATTCAAGGCGTATTGCGCAAAGGTAGGCATCAAATTACACTTTGCATCGGTTGCACACCCGCAAACTAATGGTCAAGTCGAGAAAGCACAGATTGATAACACCTCTGGAGAAGGCTCGATCCACTTGGCCCGAAGAGTTGCCTAGCGTATTATGGAGTATACGAATAACACCCAATACAGCGACACAGGAAACTCCATTTTTCTTGGTGCATGGGGCCGAGGCAGTGCTCCCGATAGAAATAAAACGTAATTCTCCGAGAGTGCGGAATTTGACGAAGAAACTTCGAGAAAGGCATTGGAGGATGATGTTGATGCACTCGATGAAGCTCGAGATGAGGTACTGTCAAGAGTCACCAAATACTAGCAAGATCTGAAAAATTACTACAGTCGACGTCTGCGACCAAGGTCTTTCCAAGTTGGCAACTAGTTCTTCGGCTCACACAAGACAGCCATGAAAAATTCGAGTCACCATGGGTAGGCCCATACATCGTCACTGAAGTAATCAAAGGAGGAGCATACAGAATAAAGGATAAGAAAACAGGGGTTGCAGAACCAAACCCTTGGAACATGGCGCAGCTTAGGCGTTTTTACGCATAAGACACAAAGATAGCTATCCATGTAAACATACAATGTACTGAAACGCCCGCGAGTTTTCAGACGCACTCTTTTCCTTTCAGGGCACCGAGTGGGGCTGAAAGGTTTTTAATGAGGCGGGCTCGCAGTGCTGCAATATAGTAAAGATATTGGTGATATACATCTTTTTCTTCGACAGGATCGGGGGCTCATTACCCGGAAAATTATATACATATAGAAATTCTTACAATATATAAACTCGCAACATATTTGCCTTGGTCTAAATACCTCGCAAAACAACAAATACGAATACAATAGCCACCGAAATACTCAGGGGCTAGAGGGAGTAAAAAATACATTGTCTTTACATACATTTTGCTTCAATATATGGAGTGAAAATCTATATCAAGCTATCGATACTTATTCTATTGGATTCGGTAGGAACATCTAAGGCATCAGCATAATGGTGCTCCCGAAAAAAGTCAGCATCCATCCACAAAAGATCATCAATCATTTCTTCGGCTGTGGGAGTTATCTTTTTGTTGATCCTGTCGACGTACTGCTTTTTATCCCTCACTTTGGCATGGCAGATACTGACAATGTTCTTCAAGCTTAACTTCGGGTAGCAAATCTTCAGAACAATTAAGGCAAACCGGGCGCCAGCTACCAGCTGAACTTTCACAAAATTGTGGATCTGCTCTACGCTTTTGAACTTATCCATCAACTGAGGAAGGCCCGCAGGTTGTGTGTTTCGGGGAAACATCGATTTATATATCATAGCCAAGATGTTGGCACAGGAGTGCAGGAAGTCTCTGACCTGTGAAGCACGATCCTGGAAACGAACAATCTGGGGGCTACGGGCCATGTCTGTCCAAAAGGTGCTGCCACTTTGTTGGGAAAGCCGAAGAAGAACCTCGACTCGAGCTTTTACACGTTGATCTTCATCGTCGGCATCGATAAAGGAACCTGAGAGGAAATGTGGAAATTGGAGTAAGAGCAAGAAAAAAGGAGAAGGAAAAGAGAAACCATGGATGCATACCCGACATATCTTGAGAAGCGTCGATCATAAGATCAAGCATATAATTTTCGCGTTCGGATGCACGCAAAGCTTTGGCAACGGCGTCGTCTTTTAACTTAAGAGCTTCCTGTGCCTGTTGAAGGGCAGCCCGCTCACGCTTCGAAGATTTTCGTGATTGTTCCGTTACCACAAGTGTTTGCGTCTTCATCAGTTGAAGTTGGTGTCGAAGTTCATTCAAATCTCTCGAGGGATCAGCATGCGATGATTCTTCAATGAAGTCACCACTAGAAGTTTTCTTCGAGTAGGAGGTAGCAGGCAACGCACCCGAGGAACCAGGTACCGCGGTATAGTTGTCAGAAACCAACTGGAAAGAAAATATTGACATCAATCATTTAGCAAAATAGAATTCCATTAATTGTCAAGATATCTACACGTTCATTACAAAAGATTGGCTCCTAGTGAACCAATGGTAAGCTGTCGCAAGCTACTACTACGGCGGCAGCGTCAAAAGGAAAAGAAAAAGAAAAAGACAGAGACGAGATGGTCTACTTGACTTCCGTCTTTGAAGTGCTGGTAGAACCAGCAGGCTTTGGATTGAAGAAGTCGATAATCTTCTTCGAGTGGGCCTAGCGTCCTTCGCCATCTCTTTCCACTTGTCCTTGCCAACTTTGAGGGAGTCTCCAACTTTGGCCCAGTCGACTTTTTGGCCGCTGTTGGCAACCAGAGCAATAGTTCCTTCAACGCCGATCTTCAAATGTTCGCGTCGATAGGCCAGCGCAAGGTCTTCCTTCGGCAGGAAGCGCTTGACAAGGGCAGAGAACATCTCTGGCTGGCTCTCCTTGGGGAAGAAGTGCGGGAAAAGCCGCGAAAAGGCGGCCCTCGATTCGTCGAGGTTGGTGCGCGCCAGGTCGCCCTGCAGTTCAAGGATGGAAATAGCATCGAGTAGATGATCATTTTTTGGTTCCAGCAGCTCAAACCTCTCCTCGTTCCTCCCTGCTGTAGCAAAATACATGGTCATGATCAGCTAGGAGGATAAAACACGGAGAGCTGTCAGGCAAAAGGAGTAACTTACGGAAAAAGCGCCGGCTTTGAGCTTCAATCCGATCTACAATGCCTTTTTCCTGCGCAATCTGCTCTGTGATATTGCCGCTTAATGAAGTTTCTGCCTTGTGAAGGCGTTGGTGAAGTTCTTCAACAGAAGCAACATTAGCTTGGGCTTTCTCAAGAGCTTCCTCATTAAGCTTTAGCTTGGCTTCGAGAGCCTCAGCGCGTTCTTCGGCTTGCTGAAGAGAGGCTGAGGAAAAGTACAAAGGTGAAGTTTTATTTGACAAGGGTCAAAAGAGAAAAAGCATCTTATGAAAAACAAGTTACTCGGGAGGTACCTTTCAAAGCGTTGGCCTCGTTGCGGAACCCAATAGATTGGGAACCAAGGCGGATGAACTGATCCATTATAGGCTGTCGAAAAACAAGTGAAGCAAGAAAAAATCAGGAAAAGTACAGTCGAAGATAAGGAGAGTATAAAAGATCGGGATAAATAAGGAAAAGCACGACAAGACGCAGAAAAAATAGAGTACAAGAGACACTTACATCATTCACCAAGGAAGTCGAGGAACTCCCCAAAAGAAGCGCCCGTTCATCGCCAGCCCCGACCTTTTGTCTCTTCGGAGAAGGTGCTCGATGGCTGGGTGGTGGAGTCGACGTATTAACAATTTGCTGGGGAGGAGGCGAAGAATCCGCGGCAGCAAGGTTTTGTTCGGAAAGGATCACGGTGTTGGACGTGCTCGTTGGAGCCGTGCCAGTAACCGCGAGTTCTTCTTCTTCCTCTTTTTTGCCACTGACGACATAGGAAAGTAAATATAACAAGTAAACAAAGGTCATATTGAAGATAGTACTAAGGAAACTTACGAGCTAACTGAGCCTGCGTCACCGTATGGGTCGAAGGCACCCCCATCTTCAGGAGATGTTTCTTCGGCAGCGGGTCCATTAGGCTTGGAGGCGCCAGAATATTCAGTTTCAATCCTCTTCCTTTTGTTCTTGGGAGAAACAACAGGAGGAGGAGAGTGCATGGACTCAGAAGCATCTGATTCCGTGACTTTGTCAGAAGAAGCCGCGGATTTGTGAGATCTCGCGACTTCAGTTTCAGGGGGAGTAGATTCTTGCGACTCATCATTAATGATGGTTCACTCATCTACTTCTCCACCTTCAGGAAGGGGAGGAAGACAAGAAAGGATTTGGTGGTTCTGTCGAAAAATTAGCGAGTAAATACGAAAAGTGATAAGGTAACAAGATAGCAATCGACAATTTAAAATATAACCCGATGAAAAGACACTTACTTCGGGAAGGGCGTGGCTAGCACTATATGGCTCCACGCGGCACGAGGTAGGAACCTCATCCTTCTTGCTCAGCGAGGAGAAACGTCGAATAATCTTCTCCAGATCTTTTGTGGAAAGATCCTCGGATATGCGATCAACATCTTCTGCGACAGTGTACGCCCAAAGGGGGTTTTTGCGAGCCTGTAGAGGCTGCACCCGGATCTTTAGGAAATGGGCGGTAATTTGGACACCTGACAGTTCTTCACCTTGGGTGTTCTGGATTTGGTGGATGCGCTTCATCAGAGCATCGGTGGCAGCCTTTTCTTCGGCAGTTGCTTCAGCATCCCAAGATTTGCGCCTCAGAATTTCGGCAGCATTGTCAAAGGGAGCAATGCCGTACTCTTGGCCACCGATGGTTTTGTCTTGGATATATAGCCACTTTTTGCGCCATCCTTGGACGGAGTCGGGAAACTTAACGTCAAAATAATCCACGTCGGATCGGACGCAGATGCAAACGCCGCCTACATTGTAGACGGCGCTGCGAGAGTTGTTTCGCCGGAGGTAAAAGATACGTTTCCACAAGCCCCAATGAGGATGGGACCCGAGGAAACATTCGCAGAGGGTTACAAAGATAGAAATATGGAGGATGGAATTTGGGGTCAGATGATGCAGCTGGATCCCATAAATGAAAAGTAATCCACGGAGGAATTCGTGGATGGGAACGGAAAGGCCTCGGATGATATGGTCAATGAAAGTTACCCGGTAGCCCATTGGCGGTTTTGGGATGCTCTCGTCGCCGGGGAAGACGAGGGAGGCCTTCTGCACCAATCCGAGCTTCTTCAAGCCCTTCTTGTCTTGGTTGGTGAGCTTGGATCTCTCCCATCCATGGATTTGGGCGTCCTCCATCGCAGTGGTTGTGCAGGTGGCGGTGTGCTTCGATAGCCTCACGCGCGACGGCATAGAATGAGCTTTTGGGTTAAGTGAGGAGGTTTGGTGGCGTGAGTATGTGAGGGCGCACGGCGGCAATGGCAACGGAGGAGAGAGATTGGAGATTCGAGCGGCGTAGAGAAAGGGATTTTCTGAGGAAGGAGAAGGTTATTTATAGCAAGCTAGCGAACCGCCGCGTCGTTGGATGCAGGAGGAATGGATCCAGGGCCTTACACGTGGAACAAAGGGTAAGATGGTCTATTCACTATGAAGCAACTAGACAGGCGCTACAGCGCGTGTGCCAGTAAAAGCGGAGGACGTGTGCCCCCACTTGCACAACGTGTCTATTGCCACAGAAGTTTGGGTCGACAGGTCAGCGATACAACAGCTCTCGCACCTTCCCAATACAGTGATCGTGGTCATCGTCAACACTGATGTCACCTTAATTAAATTTTTGGCGGATCTCCTTTGAAAAATATCGACATGGCAAATGTCGAGAGCCTTTGACCGAATACAAGCATTTGCTCAAATGCTCGAGGGCTACTCTTATCAGAAGTTTTGTTTGAACTTCTGGTAAGAGGATAGTGTGGCAAGAGAAATATAGGGTTGTTCAAAAAGAAAGGGAAAGTTGAGCCTACAACCAAGTATAAATACTTGGCTGTAGCCTCGGGGGCTACTCCCATCGGGAGCGCTGGCCGCGCACCCGATAAAATAAAAATAGAGAGGAACTCGAGATTTATGAAGACGTCGAGACAAAAAGTAATGCAAGTTGAGCCTACAACCAAGTATAAATACTTGGCTGTAGCCTCGGGGGCTACTCACATCGGGAATGTTGGTCACGTACCCGATGAAATTGAAGGAGCAATAGTGAACATATTGCAAGTTCTTACACAACTCTTCATATACTCCCATCGGGAGGGCAAGATAGAAAGAAATATCGACATATCATATGACTCGAATAAATGTGCTATTCCAACAGCCGAAAAATATACTCGACAAAATATTCTCAGAGCGCCACTGTCGCGATTTAATCTCTGAATGCCGCAATACTTTGCGAAGGTAAGACCCCAGGATCCGTCCTGCGCGGCGTGGCATCGCACCTGAATGCGCTCTGCTACTTTTTCCGTATCTGCATATGCGAAGAAAAATCCTAACGGACGCGTTAGGTACTCGATAAAATATGACTGGGGTTCGGCATCTGGTAAGACCTTAAGCAGCACATGTCGAACTAACACCAGTATACCGAGATCATGTCCATGGACTTGATCTTGAAGTAGGTTTTTGCGGGATTGCCACAAGAGCAGTTAACTGGTACCTGATCCGTCAGATGAACCAGCCCCAACTACCATGATCCCTGTACAATATATGATTATAGCTTGAAGAGATTATGTGTTCATCATAATGAGGGAGATTTTCCTTGATTCTTTGATTCAAGTAAAATCTCGGGGGCTACTGACATAGGCATCCCCAATGGGCCTGCCGAAGAAGGCACCCGGGGTTTACTGAAGGCCCAAGACCCGAAGATTGTAAAGCCCGAGAGCCCAATTGAGTATGTGTTTGGAAAGATAGAGTTGTATTAGGAATAATAACTTGTAAATACTACGGGACAGACTCAAAGAGTATCCCGGTGTTTGTAACTTGTACATCACGAAACCCTCGACTCCGCCTCCTATATAAGGGGGAGTCGAGGGAGAAATAAATGATCGATTCATTGTCCACACAACCCTAGTTTTCCAACAGTCGAGTAATTTTCTGGCTGAAACCCTCGAGATCTACTTGCCCTCTACTTTCCGCAAAACCCTAGTCTACAACCTGTAGGCATTGAAAAGTTGATACCTTGTCACCCGGCGATTGGCCGGTTTCTACCACCACGGAGCGCGACGAGAAGAGGGCCCAAAGCCTTGGAATAATCTCCACCGACGAAGGGAACGTCATTCTCCCAGGTGCGACTTCGCGGCCCAATCCCCCCGCCGGTTTTTACTGTGATGTTCTTATCCTTCTTGTACCGAGGTCTTTCGCTTCCTGCTCACGAATTCCTCCATCGCCTCCTTCGTGTGTATGAGATCCAACTGTGGAAGTTGACCCCCAATTCAATTCTTCACCTTGCTATCTTTATCACCCTCTGTGAAGCCTTCTTGGGCATTGAGCCCCATTTTGGTTTGTGGAAGAAAATCTTCTTCGTGAAGAGATACAACTGCAGTGGCGGGTCTTTCTTCATTGGTGGAGTTGGGTTCGTCGTCCGTAAAGAGCTTAACTACTTCAATTTTCCAATGAAAGAATCCGTTCAAGGATGGAGGTTGAAGTGGTTTTATATCAGAGATTCATCAACGACCAACACCCAACTCCCCCGATTCACCGACGTTCTGGAGGTTGTGCCTAAGAAGTCTTGGAAGAATATCCTTTCACCCGATGAAAAACCAACAGTCGATAGATTATTCGAGAGATTCCTTCGGATCAAGGAATCCGACGGCCAAACCACGATAGGTACCGAGGTAGCCGCTGTGTTCTTAAAACGTTGGGTCCACCCAATCATGTCTAGGGCCCACCCGATGTGGTTGTATTCGGGCCCCAAAGACGAGACCAGAGTTAATGTTGCTGAGTTATCCGAGAAGGAGCTGCTCGATGAAGTTAGACGCCTCACTCTCTTTAGTCAAGAAGACTCGATCCCACTAATATCTCCCCAACCGCCATTCGACGCTGACCATCTACCAAAGGAGGTAAATCTTTCTTCGTGTCCTCAATAACCTGTTTCTTTCATCTTCACAGTTTTTATTATCCTTTCTTGATTCTTTCGACAGATCCCTATAGCTCCCAAACGTTTGCAGGACTTGTCGAATGATGCTTCTGAGAAAAGAGACTCTCCAGTCCTTGTAGAATCCCACACTGAAGGAAATATAAACCCAGAAGATGAACACGATCATCCAAGGAATCCTGAAGCTTCTTCCATCGATCCTCAATCCCTTGCTGACGATATAAGTGATACAGCGGGGTCGATCCATGATGACAACGCTGATCGCGCTGCCTTTGTTGATGCAGCTGCGGAGAAGGCCGACACGCCGCCCTCAAAGAGATCATCCGGCGGCTTTGCCGATGAAGAAGATATTTTTGATCTCTAAGTCCTTATTACTTTTTCTAAAATTAGATTCTGATGATGTCCATCTGTACTCGAATTTCATTTTGTCTGTCTCACACCCTTGTAGTGACGAGGGTTTCATCGAACCTCCTCCCAAGAAGGCTAAGACGAGCACCAGCAAGCCGGATCCAGCAGCCTCTGAGGCTTCGACTCCTGCTACAGTCCCAGTGGCTCAAATTTCGACAGCTTCTTCCCTCTCCAAAGGGAAGGAGATTCCTTCGACTGTCGCAACTATGACTTCTCCTCCTGAGAAACCTGTAAGTCTTCTCCGCCTCAATAATATGTCCATCTCTGGTAGCTCCCGAGTAGGTCTTCATTAGATTATACATTTCTAAAGATTATTTTTGTTGTTTGATAATAGTCATCTTTTCCTATTTCCCCAGGATTTACGAGTTGTTATCTCTTCTCTGGAGGCCTTCGCCTCCCAATATACTTTTCTTGAAACTGATAAAGCTCGGCTGCAAAAGGAGGTCGAGTCTTCTTCTTCAAAGCTAGAAGGCGCAATTAAAATTGCTGCCGAGGCTCGCCAGATTGCCGATTCCTTGAAGGATGAACTCGAGAAGCTGAAGAGGACGCTGAAGGATGAAGAAACATCAAGGATTTCCGCTGAAGCTCAAATGAATGAGAAGGATGATCTTCTCCGCCAATGTGTTCTGGCCTTGCTCGGTAATCCTCATTTGGCTTTCTTTTTGATTCACCCTTTATCGATTCAATTTATAGTTAACAAACTCTTCCTTTTCATTTTTTGCAGAAGCTGCCGATATCCCTGCTGAGGCTTTGGACAAGCTCCCGAATAATTCTCCTACAAATGCTTTGTCGCTGACCCTTGAGTCTCACAAGCTTGTTCAAGCCCTCCTCCAGAAGAATAAAGGAGCCATGGCGAGGATGCACTCGATGATCTTTCCCAAGGTCGACCAGAACAAAACTCTGGAACAGCTAACTGATGCTTTTGCTGTCGACACGAAGGAAGTTATCGTGGTATTCAAACGCACTTCGCGCACCTACGGCGCCCTCCTAGCTTTTCAGCTTATAATGGGTCATGGTTTCAAAGCCGATATTGAGGAAATGTCCAAGGAACTGCCGAAGGAACAAGATAGGTGACTTGTTGATTTGGGTGACTTTAAAAGCCCATCGCTTAAGTGTGCTCGCCAGCTTCTTGAGTTGGTCTCGACAAAGAAATCATCCACTGGCCCAAGATTGTCAAACCAGATCGAAGCTCCTTTACTTCATTTTTGTAATCTTGCTTGGTTAAAACAATTTCCTGTCATAAGACCTTGTGATTGTAACAAATTCGTACTGGCAATGTTGCCAGTACCCTCCTGTTATAATACTTTCATTTGCACGCTCCCGATGGGAGTAAATTCCAATGATGAACCCATATAATCCATCGTGCTCTTAATAATTTTTGCAGATGTTTCCTGTACCCTCGTTTACCGACCATTCTTCGGGTGCTTCTTCTGAGAAAGATCGACTCCAACGCATGAAGGATCGAATCGCTCAGATGGAAAAGGATATGCGTAGTACTTATGCCTTGGCCGCTATTATCAGGAAGAAGAACGAATTGGCGGCCGACGCAGAACGCTATGCTCTTGCTGAATTGCCTCTTTCCATTGTTGTCGAGGTAAAAGTGCATTTGGCATGGCCCGTTCATCATATCTTCGGGAGATATATACGGCCTCTGGAACCTTGGACCATTATTTTGCCTATTTTGACGGGGACCATCTCGCTGCTCACCACTCTTTTGATAATCATCTCGATTGTTTCCTTCATTATTTCCGCAGAAGCCGGCCGATATTTGGCCGGGACCGTTTTGATCTGAATACTGGCGAGGAAAACGTCGTCTATTTTGAAAGTTTCTGTTACGATCCTCCTCGGGCGACCTATGTCGCTTGTTGTTAACAGCATCCTCTCCATCTGCCCAACGATTAGCTATCTCCATGAGTGCTGCTATATATTGTCTTTGGATTAGTCCTTCCGAGGTCTTCGATGAAGTCCTTCCTTCGGATCCCACCGACAAAAGCATCTATCGCTCTCTCGTCAGATACATTTTCTGCCGAATTTTTGATAATATTCCACCTCCGTATGTACGCCCTCATCGACTCGTCATACTTCTGTCGACAGGCTCTCAACTCCTCTATTGACGCAGGTTTCTAGCACGTGGACAAGAAATTCTTTACGAACAGGTCCTCGAAGGTTTCCCAAATGTCGATAGATCCAGGTGGTAACTTCTTGATCATGATCGAGCTGCGCCACTTAGATACACCTGGATACTTTGCATAGCTGTCGCCTTAGTTCCACCCGTCAACTTTACTGTCTCCAGGTAATCAACCAACCAATCCTCGGGATCTTGCAATCCTTCGAATTTCTTATAACTATCAGGCAACTTGAAATCTGACGGTACTCGCATTTTGCGGACTCGTCGAGTGAAACAGGGGAGTCCACATAGATCTTCGTCATCTACTTCAGGTGATTGCTGACGTTCTCTCCTCTCTTGTCGCGCCCTGTCAACCCGTGTCTGCGCCACTGTGTCTCTAGCCGACGTTCTTGGGGGTGGTTGGACTGTCCCTGCAGGTCGTGGACTATTCTACCTTGCGGCACCTTCGGGAGGTGTGCTTGTACTTGCAAACGACGTCCCCATGACTCCGACTCCTGCCAAAGCCATGTTATACAATGCCTCTCTTGGATCTCCTGCGGGTGGACTATTCGCCAGTATAAAGGCCTGTGTCGCCATATATCCTACTTCCGGGGTTTTTGGGATAATGTTCCCTCTTGTGTCGATCGACATGAAGGACATGTCGAGGTTTTGGATTAAGTTCTCCCTGTCGGCCTCAGGTATATTTTGCAGCCGAGATCTTGCTCTATTTCGAGCTGCTCTGTGACTATCTCCCGAAGTACCTGATTGTCGGCTCAACTCCGCCCTTTGCCTGCTTGACTCGGCAGCTGCCTCCCGTCTTCTATTCAGGTCAGCTGTCTGTTTTTCTAATTCTCGTCCAACACGGGCGAGTTTGTATTGGTATGCTTGCAATTCTTTCGCCATAGCAGTTGTGCTCATTGGTTCCGTACCATCCATGGCTCTTGCGGCTCTGTCCCACGCTGCTTGTGGAAGTTGAATCCTTAGGCGCGGTGTAGGCCCGACATATTTAGTTCCTAAACCTCGCCTGAGATCGGCGGGATCGACATATGGGTTTCCCGCATCGTCGAAAGCCTCTGATGTCTCCAGCTCTGCTCGGCTTGCCTCCTCAATGGCATATACTTGGTGATGTGTGGAAGCTTGATTGTTGTCGATATTGGTGACACCGTCATATAGATCGGCGAAGACCTCACGAATAGGAGTAGATCTGTCGATGAAATCGAAAGCGTCGACGCTGTCGGAGTCGCTGCTTATATTTGAGTCCGCAGATGACCTGACGGATATGTTGCTGAAGATCTTGATGAGTTCACCGCTTGATGCAAGCTTGGTGGAGATTGTCGACGAAATCTCTTCATCGCCAGACTCGAACGATGAAACCGATCCAATGAACCGGAACCAGCTGCATCCGATCTCGCCGAATCCGATCTTGCGAGACGATGAGATCCTTCCCTCCCGACGCGGAAGTGGAACTTTCCGAACGCCATGTCCATGGGCTCCGCCAGATACGCATATGCATCCATACGGGAGGGTGGGTGAGGAACAAAATCGACTAGAGTGGTTTCGATCTGTTTACCTCGATCCGTCGCGTTGCTTGCTACCGAAGATGTTGATGATGTCGAACGTGCCATCGAGATCAGAACCTTGTCGCCTCTAATTCCCACAGACGGCGCCAATTGATAAGGGATTAACTTATCAATGCCTACGACTAGGGTTTAGTTGGAAGTAGAGGGCAAGTAGATCTCGAAGGTTTCAGCCGGAAAAGTACTCGACTACTATGAAAACTAGGGTTGCGTGAAACAATGAGTCGATCCTTTCTTTGTCCCTCGACTCCCCCCTTATATAGGAGGCGGAGCCGAGGGTTTCGTGATGTACAAGTTACAGGGCCCCATGCACCGTCCCGTAATAATTACAAGTTGATATTCCTAATACAATTCTATCTTTCCAAACTATGTAAAACCTCGGGTCGTGGGCCTCCAATAAACCCCGGGTACCTTCTTCAGCAGGCCCATTGGGGATGCCTATGTCACTCGGCAAGACTGTTTTCCTGTTCGAGCTGGGCGTCCCCAGTCGCAGTACGTAGTCATTTGCACGAGTCGCTGCTTCGGAGGCAGATGAGAAAGGTGACTGACCATGTGCTGTTTTAGTAGCATGCCGCTCGTTGTGGCCCGGAGGGCCAATCGCTGGCTGACCCCAAAGGAGGTTCTTGTATCGGCGTTTTTCCCTGACGAGCCTTGGGTCCGTTTTGCGGAGTCCCCGATCGTGGTACTTGGCTTTACAAGTCACCGATTCTGAGGTAGAGGAGGGAGAGTGGGTGCTGTATAGCATAGCAATAATCGGTTACTAGGGCCCATGGGGCTGGTCGGGCGAGCGACCCTACTGATGGATCCAATCGTTGTTTTCACTTTGTGGTGTAAAGGGCGGTGACTGGGCCAACCCTGGTGTTGCGACTGTCCTGTCAGCCGCTACTCTTTTGAACAGAGTTACTTAGCTGTTTCTGGATTGCTCTTTCAGTAGAAGCAAGCAAAAGTCTCCCGGTTTCGGAGTGGCACAAGTTGGCGTCCAGCTCGCATCGGTGACGTGGGAGATATATATGGCGATTAGGTCGGCGGTTTGGAGATCTAATGGAGTGAGCAATATCTTTATTGATGATCTTATGGTGTGTTACATGGCGAGTTACGTGTTGAAGTGGCGAAGGAGGTTGACGTTCCACGGGCGCTCGACCTCCCAGGTGAGCGGATTGCCATCGTCATCCTTTCGCACGTCCGTGAGGTAGTAGGCGTTGTTGCCAAGCACGCGGCTATCGGCGAATGGCCCCTCCCAAGGCGGGGATAGCTTGTGCATTCCTTTCTTGTCTTGGATTAGCTTGAGGACGAGGTCGCCTTCCTGAAAGGAGCGACTGTGGATGCGGCGATTATGATACCGCCGGAGACCCTGCTGGTATATGGCTGTTCTGGAGAGGGCGAGTTCTCTGTCCTCGTCGAGGAGGTCAACTCCGTCCTGACGGGCGAGCTCGATTTCTTTCTCCGAGTAGTTTACGATGCGTGGCGAGTCGTGGTGGATGTCCGGGGCATGACGGCTTCCGCTCCATAGACTAGGAAGAAGGGCGTGTAGTCCGTCGACCTATTTGGAGTCGTACGTATGCCCCATAGTACTGAGGGTAATTCTTCCGCCCAGCATCCGGCGGCACGTTCCAGGGGAACCTCCAGTCGTGGCTTGATTCCGTGGAGGATGCTCTGATTGGCTCTTTCTGCTTGCCTTTTCGACTTGGGATGCGCGACTGAGGCGAGGTCGAGTCGGATCCCGTTATCTTGGCAGAAGTCGGCCATTTCTCCTTTGGCGAAATTCGTGCCGTTGTCGGTGATGATGTTGTTCATGTAGCCGTAACGGTATATTAGCTCCCGGAGGAACTTCGTCGCCGTTTTTCCGTCACACTTCTTGATGGGTTTTGCTTCTACCCACTACGTGAACTTGTTGACAGCGAGGAGTAGGTGGGTGTAGCCTCCAGGGGCTGTTTTGAATGCCCACCAAATCCATGCCGCAAACAGCAAAGGGCCAGGTTAGGGGGTGGTCTTGAGCGCGGAGCCTGGCATGTGCGACTGGCTCGCGTATTTCTGGCACCCGACGCACGCGCGGACGAGTTCGACTGCGTCGGCATGTGCGGTTGGCCAGCAGAAGCCGTGCCGGAAGGCTTTGGCTACTATCCAGCGGGCCCTGCATGATGGCCGCAATCTCTTGCGTGTATGTCGTGTAGGATTTTGCGACCTTCAACCGCAGGGACGCACCGCTGGAAGATTCCGGTGACGCTGGGCTTGAGGGATTTGCATCGGCGTACGATCATGCGTGCCTCCGCCTCGTCCATGGGCAGTACTTGTCTCTCGAGGTAGTTCATGTAGGCCTCCGTCCAGTCACCAGCGTCAGTGGCGACTGCGACCAACACGGAGTCGGGTGCTAGCGGCTCGGCGATGTCGACCTCACGAGGCGAACGTAGCGAGGGGCGATTGAGGATGTCGAGGAAGATGCCCGGTGGAGGGGGTTGCCGCTTGGAGCCGAGCCTGGAGAGTGTGTCGGCCTCCTCGTTATTTCTCCTGTCGACCCACTCGGCGACGTATCCGGCAAAACTGGAGCCCGCCTGATCGATCGCTTGTTTGTAGGTGATCATGTTGGCGTCGGTGGCATCGCAGGTTCCAGAGGTTTGGCTGGCGACTAGGTCGGAGTCACCAAAGCAGCGCAAGCGTGATGCGCCCATCTCCTTGGTGATCCGCATGCCATGAAGGAGTGCCTCGTATTCGGCCATGTTGTTGGTGCAGGGCTCGAATTGTAGCTATAGGACGTACCGCATGATGTCTCCTTTCGGGGAGATAAGGAAGATGCCCGCTCCGGCCCCTTCGAGGTTCTTGGAGCCGTCAAAGTAGAGGGTCCAATGCTTGATGTCCGCTGGGGAGGTTGGTTGCTGTGCCTCCTCCCAGTCGACGAAGAAATCTGCCAGTGCCTGCGACTTGATTGCGTCGCGGGGCTCGTACGTGATGTTGTGGAGCCGAGTTTGACTGCCCACTTAGTGATTCTACCAGTCGCGTCCCGATTGAGGATGATGTCAGCGAGTGGCGTCGATGCAACGACCTTGACGGGGTGCTCGTGGAAGTATGGAGCGAATCGCTTCTGTTAGTGCAGGTAGCGCTGTTTTGACTCGGTGAGGACTTCGGTGATGTAGTACACCGGGCGCTGCACGAGTTGCTCTTTGCCTTCTTCCCTGCGCTCCACTACCATGACTGCACTTACGGCACGATTGGATGCAACAACGTAGAGGAGCATGCGTTCTTGTAGCAGTGGGGGGGGGGGGGGCAGGACAGGTGCGCTTTGCAAAGCGTGTTTCAGGGTGTCCAGAGCTTTTTGTGCTTCCGCCGTGTAATATCCCAGTATTTGGGGTTACAAAAAGAGAGGAAACAGATGTGTGCATTGCATTCATGCATAGAAAATCCGGGGAATTTTCGCGCTTTCACATAAAACTTGTCACGATGAGTCGAAGTTTCACTTAACTTGCTGGAATTGAAGCAGATCATCAAGTTAAGCGCTATAAACTTCACTGTGATCATTGTTTAAAACCCATCAAGGTGATCGAGGGTTATCTTACGTCAGTGGAATTGAGTTAGTAGTAGACGTGAGTGCAATAAACTTCGACATGACCTTGGTTAAACTATTTGATTTTGGGGAACACAATTGGAATTCAATTTAAATATGAGTGATAAGAATTTAAACTAAAATTGGAATTTGAATTCTAGACAAATATATAACATACAACATGTTTAATCAAACAAAATATAAAACTCAAAATAAATAAAGTATTTAACATTTAATTACATCATCCAATATTACAAGGTTCATAAAGACAAGTAATTCATGATTAAGGATATTCTACAACAAGGAAAACATTTCTTTATTAATATTAACACAATAATACAAAGTCTTTACAAAAATAATAAAGAATAAAAATATAGTTACAATTACAAGTATAAGAAAAGAAAATCAAATCCTAAACTAAACTTGAAGATCATCATCTCTTGTTTAAGTAAGACCACGCAAAACAAACAAAGAAAACAAGAAGAAATGGTAATGCCAAGTGGCTATGTTAAAAATAAAGAGAAATGGAAGAGGGAGATATTTTCTCAGCCGTGCCTATCCCCAAGGGGAGATGCATCTACCCAGGACATGCAACAGAAGCAAGCAAGCGACACAGCACAAGGTTGCATATGTGTGTTGTCAACCACATGGAGTAGATGGGCAGGGTATATATATTGTTCTTCTTGCAGCACACAGCTGCCCAAGCACCCCATCTTTCTCATACCCATCGACCAGCCAAGAACAACCAAGTACAGCATAAGTTCTTCATCCAGGCCATCAAACAATCCTCAAGAAACAAACCAGAAATGAAAGAAGTAGATAATCACCCAAACCAAGCCAAAGCAAGTATCAAGATCGGGAGGAGCGAGGCTCAAGTCGAGGGGTGAAGATTCAACAATCCAGAAGCATATCAAGATCACCATCAACCAGCAAAGTTATGCCTAGCGAGAGGGAAATAGGTATACCAAACTCATTGAGCCTAGTACTTGGATTTATTCCCAAAAAGGCATCATATCATCCAGATCTAGTTTATCAAACATGAGTTGTTTGTGATGATTTTAACATCATTTGATCATAGTTATGATCCAAGTCTAATAAATCACCCTGCATAACTACCAACAACACAAATCTTACTAAGTAATAAACATCCCCGTGCACACTCTTAGGAGGCACCACAGAAAGTATTAAATCCTAGTAGATAGCATATGGGTAGTAATTGCAAGCAATGAACTAGACAAAGATCAAACTATAAATCATCAGTTTAAGTCATGAGAAGCGATTCTCTCAGATCTGCACATAAGTGCTATGCAAGATTCATCATAAAGAATTTTAGGCACCATAGTATCTGTTCTTATTTCAATATGTGCCTCAACTTATGCATCACTCTGGCTAGGCAACAAATAAAGCACAAGTATCTGTTCTTATCAAAGGTACATCTTATAGTAAAATACATGCCTGGATGAAGGAATCATCCAAATAGGGGCATCATCAATATATAGCAAACCTGTAGAGCAGCCAATTATTATTGAACAAACTGTAGGAACCCACTTAAGGTCCAGGAAATCACCCCAGAGCCAACCAAGTAGTACACGATTCATGACAAATCCACATCAATCAAGCGAGATAAGCCACCGGGATAATCATCAAGTAAACTATCCTCTTCTAGCAACCATATTTGCATCTTATATGTATACACCCATCAATAAGTTACACGGGTGTGTAACTGAAATTTCAGTATAATGAATGTTCTATTTGGACGGTAGAAGCAAACCGAGTAAGCTATATCTTCCAGGAATGAGCAACCCATTCAAATTCAAGCATCTCCCTGTAGCATTGCCTAGCTATTGAATTAGTACTTGTCAATCTCAAGTAAACCATACACCTGTAAGAAACAAGACTTGCTCCTTACATAATTAAACCACTAAAAATAGTCAAGCGAATGCAAACATTTAGTTTTGGCAGAGTTAAGATACCACTGAAATTACATGTCTTTGGGATGAGCACTCATTCAAATAGAGGCACCTAATTAAGCATAGTTCACCTATCAGTGAATTTATTACTTGACTAGCTCAAGTCACAGAGCACAATAATCAACACATATAATTACTAAAACATGATCAACTGAAACCAATCTTTAATTAGCTCCACTACTATAACCCGAATTTATACCACACACAAGCACAAGACGCCAGGACATGGTCATAGGCAGAGTGGAGAGGAGAGGAATAGCTCACAGTAGTGCATACGAGTAGAGGAAGAGGCCGACGCCGGGGTTGCGTCTGCGGCACCGTCCCGCCGGCGTCGAGGTCGAGGATGCAGTAGGAACAGCAACATCACCACCACCACCATCACGGCAGCAGCAGCACCACCACATCAACACTGCAGCCACACCACACTAGCACCACTCCACCGAAAGCAAGAGCTCAGGAAGAGCGAAGTAGTGCTCGTAGGCGACGAGACAGAGCAGCAGGAGGCGTGGCAACCGGAGAACCACACCGGTGACCTAGCCACGGCTAGGGTTGCCGTGAGGCACGTGTGTGTGAAAGGGGCCGGCGGCAAGGCAGCGGTATATGGTAGGGAGGTACGTGGCGAAGCCACGCCGGGGAGCAGCGTCGGAGGAGGAGAATGGCGGCGGTCAAAAGACCACCAATGGCGACCTAGGGTTCCAGGTTGGGGAAGCACAAGAGAGGCCACGAGGATCAAATCAAAGAGAGGGGAGTTGAACAGCAGGTCGAGGCGGACCAAAGCCCTCTCTCGCCGACGCCGGAGCAGGCAGGAGGCGGCCAGGAAAGGGCGGCGCGGCGGAGCCTGGGGCGTCACGGGAGCG
This sequence comes from Lolium rigidum, assembly GCF_022539505.1. Lineage (NCBI taxonomy): Eukaryota > Viridiplantae > Streptophyta > Magnoliopsida > Poales > Poaceae > Lolium > Lolium rigidum. Next base: position 147,308,432 of record NC_061513.1, read on the forward strand.
TGCGCACATGAGTAAGCGAAGAGAGGGATGCCAGTAGGGGTTCGGTAGAGGAGAGAATAGCGGAACCTCGGCGGCGTGCGGCGGCGCCGGAAGCAGCCGGTGACGGCCGGTGCGACAGCCGGCGGCGCGGCAGCAGCGCATCGCCAGAAGTGCAATCGTGCGCGAGCGTGTGAGATGAGAACGAGTGAGAGAGTCGTGTTGGGCTGGGCTCGTACTTGTACGCGTTTGACTCAGCCGTGTGTGTACGTTTATACTACTAGAACCAATTAGCCCAATCAGCTTTAGTCCAAGATAGAATCAACTAGTATCGTAAGTGAGTATAAATTGCCCAATTAACTCTCATCTTAATAACTAATGTGTACGCGTGTCCCTAACCATATAAGTTCATTGAATTATATATAACTTGTACTTACATGTTAGTGCATTTATGAGTGCCTATTTTTTTAATTATATTACAGATTAAATAAAAACATTTAACAATAATACAAGTTGTTTTCTAACTTCTAAAACCATTATGAATATTACTCATGTTTATATTGATTGAATTTTTAAAATGCTCAGAATACTATTTCACCCTTAATCATGTAATATAATTCATCATATTCAATAAATAGAACTTAGTTTTTGATGTTGAATTAATAAAAAAATCATTAAGTAAATAAAGAAAGCACTAAAACTAATTTTATTTTATCATTATCTTATTAAATCCTTATTAGAGGTATTTAAATCCTGATTAATAATTATCTTAATTATTAAGTCTCTAAAAATAATAAAATACCAAATCCAATACTCCCTCTCTCACAGTTTATAAGGCACGCGCGTACCCCTAGGTCGCAAATTTGATCAAGTTACCATTAGTTATATGTTATAAAAATTATATCATTAGAAAGTTCAGATGTTCTATTTTCTAATGATATAATTTTTGCATTATATAATTTAAATTATATAGGTTAAATTTACGACCTAGGGGTACGCGCGTGCCTTATAAACTGTGAACGAGGGAGTATTATTTTTATTTCAAAGTTATTAATAACTTCAACTCTATAATGAAGTTATTACCTTAAGAATTATATGGTAGATCAGGAAACCCAGTTCCATTATCAACAAAGTGATAACCTCATAATTTTATGTCGAACCCTAAAACCCTAATTCAATTATGAACCAAAGCCTAGCTCCACTATTTCATCTAAACCCTAGTTTACTTTTAAACCAAAACCCTAGAGTATTACATGTGATCATATTACTTCCTTTTGACTCATAGATCCATAGTAACAATTAAATGCTTGTCATGCCCACATAAAATGTAGAAACCCTATCTCTACTAATTTAGCATTACATGTATGCACCCCATCAGACCTAGATGATCAAGTAGAGTCAACCAAGTATAAACCCTAGTTCCTATCCTTAGAGACAACAACCTTAATTATCCATATTTAGCATCACACCCTTGTGATGAACCATAATAGCAACCATGCCTAATACTTGTGCATCATATACCATCACTAAACCCCATTAGTGTTAGATATTTATGAACCATCTTATTTAGGAACCAATTGTTCATTATCTAATGAAACCAATAGTAAACCCTAGACCACCCAACTCTAATTGAGATACTTATTATTAGTTAAGAAGTATGTTCTTCAAAAGTTATTCTTTTGAAGAAAATATAGAATAGTCATCAACTATACCTAATAAGACCTATAAACCCTAGCTAGCTATCACCAACAAGATGAACCAACCTTGATAGCAACCATGTATAAATAATTGCTTAGGATGCCTAGGCTTAACTCAAGCTTACAAGCCCTAGGTGTTGATGAATCCAACATTGTTGGGATCCATCTAATCCTTACTCTAGAACCCAATTAGAACCATAGTAAACCATAGAACTCCACAATCCTAATTATCATACTTGTTCTTTATCAAAGAACATGTTCTTCAAAAGTTATTCTTTTGAAGTATATGATAAGCAATCATTAACCATGTCTTATAGTAATCAAACCAACAACTATCCATTACATGATAGGATTATACCAAATCTTATTATTGTGTGCTATTAATATTATTGTTATGATGTAATGCATTACTTGTTTATGATTCTAGGTAATCAACCCCTAATAAGAACCTTGTTTGTGAACCATCTCTAAAAGTGCAACACACTTTGAACTAATCATTACAACTCACTAATCCTAAATCATCGGGGTTAGGTCATGCTTAGAGCAATTGCATCTCATACTTATGCATTATCGCATCCTTGGCAATGTTTTAAACATCGTCCTTACCGGACGATGATGCTATTTCAGAATTTTGAGTTATTGCGTATCGAAGACCTTGTATGCATAATCTTGCAGTCAAGAAAGGCAAGTTCATCACTTGCTCATGCCATTTCAGTATTTCTATCAAATTACTTGCAAAGTATTATGGTTATCACTATTGCATAAAAATCAAAACCACTATTTTCATAACTATGAATATGACTATGTGGTGGGCAATGGAACCATGGATTGTGTTGATATGGTGGAGGTTCCATTGCACGGGTTTATATCCATCTAGGATTAAACAACAAATGTCGCCAGTGATTCTTGTGCCGTAATACCCGTGTTAACCATAAGATCCGGAGTGGGACGGAGTAGTCAAAAGTGTTTCCACCTCTCGTTCATCAACGGATGCGCTTACCGTAGCGGTTGTGTACGGCGGAACAACCGGAGGGTGGGGATCCCATTCTAATTCCCCACGGTAAAGCATTGCTTGCCGTAGCGGTTGTGTCTTGCGGAACAACCGGAGGGTGGGGATCCCATTCTAATTCCCCACGGTAATGCGGTCTATGATGGGTTGCAGCCTACCGGCGTAGGAGTGTATGGTAGAGCCCAAGCACGCGTCGTCGTGGTCGGGGTCCACCCTGAAATTACGGGAATAATGGGACCGGCGTGGACCCAGGGTCGGGGCATGCAACAAAGGGTGGGTGTTCGAGGTAGCGGAGGAACATGATTGGCTAGACCTTATACCGGGCCTCACACCATAGGAAGTGTGGACGGGAAGATCACCCGGTTGGCACCAAGGTTAAGATCTCTTATGGGTAAAGCAACACACCTCTGCGAGTGTAAAGAACCGTGACCTGTCACTCCCTGTTCCGGGATATGGAAGCTGCGAACGCGGCCGGAAAGGAGCTCCATGAAGTTCTAGTAAACCGGTGAAGGCCGACGGACATAGTTCTTCCGAATAAAAGCAACCTCTTGAAGAAATGGTTATGAAAACTCGCATTGGTATTAGACTTTCCGGTCTAATGCTGTAGCTAGTGCATTAAACACCTCTTTCCTATAATGAACTTGTTGAGTACGCTCGTACTCATCCCACTCTTAAATCCCCGCTTAGATATGGAGGCATCGAAGGAGGAGCTACGAGTGCAACTCGAAGACCGAGGAGTCAACAACTACTTCAAGAGACAGGACCCTCGTCGGATGAGTCGAATACCACATCCAACAAGGAGGAAACCTAGTTTAGCCATAGAAGGGAACTAGCTTCCTAAAACTAGCTCCTATTTAGCTAGAGTCTATTCTTAGCCTCTCGTAGCTAGTGAAATACTCTTCCAATAGAGTTCGTGATAGGATTAGACTACGAGTCGTTCTTCCGGAGTTTATTTGCAGCTTTACCTCATTGTAAAGTAGGAGGTCTGTGATGATCTTATGTAACGGACTCGATGTTGTAATTCTATAGACATACCTTGGACCCGCATATGTTTCGTTGTACCACTGCGAGCGATATAATACTAGTGGAACGGTGTTTCATTGGTGTTATATCGGACTTGCATACTACACCATGCAGTGGTATGCCGGGTCACCACAGTTGGTATCAGAGCAAATGCTTTGACCCTAGGATTAAAATCCTTTAAAGGAGACCTATAGGATTGGTAGTGTCTATAGGAAGTTTTTTTTAGATAAACTAAATACTTCTTATGACTTGAGATGGATATTCACTTGAGAATAATCCTGACACACTTGAGTCAACATTTCTTACCTAGCTTACCAAGATAAAGTAAAGTTAGTCAGCTAATCCCAAATATGTAGTATATCATTAAGTCCTTAAAACAATGGATGAGTAGATCACAGTTGGTATACAATACATGGTAGTCCAAAGAGAGGATACAACCATAAGGAAGCTATCCTACTGGAAAATGTGTACCAACAGATGTTATGATTAAGTAAGAGTTATCCAGAACTGTAATAGGAGTTATATCAAGTGATGAAGATAATTAAGATATCCAAATAGAAGATGTAGACCCAAATAAGTAATGAGTAAGTAAAAATTATCTAGACATGTGAAATAATTGATAGTAAGCGATAACTATGAGTCATATGAGGTAGTATAGACCATGATGAGTCAATCATGGGAGGTAAGAGAGATAGAAATAAAACATGTCTATTTACAGAATAGTGATAGTAATCATATATGATTCACCTGAGAATCATTATGTGATGGACTAGAACCTCATAATTAATTAAGAGGAGTACAATAAAAAGCCAAGTGCAAAACAATAGTGCAAGAATTGTGTTCCAAAACAATGGGAAGTGTGCCAAGCACATCAAAACCATATGTTTATGATAGAAACACCTAGAAGTATAGGAGTTATATCCTAATAGATATGTGTTTAGAGTAGCAATGTTAGAACCTAGACATATCATGTGAGATAGTCCTCAATAAAATGAAAGTTAAATAGTACTTCCAAAGAAAATTAGGTTAACCTTAACCATCCCAAACCACTTTGTTTCAAGTTTATCTCATTGCGAATGTGCAATCAAGGTAAAGGTTGAGACAAATAGTAGAAATTCACGTATTCGTGCTAAGTATCACGATACAAACCTATCTTATGTGGTGTTATATACTACACATCAGAGCCTGATGTTTAGAGATGTTATACTCAATTATTATATTCAGGCTTATGATGATGTGTACTATAAGCACAAAGCTGAATCTTCTTGGATTTTCTTGGATTTTCATTGTTTGACTAGATCCATACATGAAGTTTAAATTTGATATGCAAATGCATGTTGCAATATCAAGTTCTTACTTGATGCTATAGATCTAGAGGGTAATAGTATTCGTGTGAGGAAGTGACGAACTCTGAAGATCTTAAAGACAAGATGAAGGTTCATCAGAAAAAGGAAGTAAAGTTGTGGGAAGTAACCACAATATTCAGAAGGAAGTACCAATCAAAATTCATGCTTTTCCTCAACAGAGGAGTACTTTAGTACATAGGAAGCATGAAGGTGAGAAATATGATGACTGTGGAGTAGTAGAAGTAGATCCATAGTCATTATGGAAGAGGGAATGCATGAGAAATCACTTAGGATACTATATTCATAGTGTCAGCTAGTGGTTTTCTTGCAAAATAAACCCTGAATGAAGGAAGATGATATATGAAATCATAATAGATATAAGAAGACCACAGTTGGTATCACAAGACCACAGTTGGTATAGGATCAATGCTGCAAGATAAAGTAGAGATGTTCCGACCAATTGGTCAAAACCTATAATAGAGTACATTTTTAGATAACAAATAGCCACAATTGATATCAAGTAGTCCACCAGTGGATTATTTGTACCAAGTAGTTCTGAACAAATAAAATTTTGTCAGCCAAATAACACTGACCTATAATCATTTAGTCGAAGGATTCACATTGGATGTCCACAATTGAGTGGATACACCACAAAGATTCTTCACGAGACCTTAGATGAAGTAGAAACCATAAGCTAGACCCAGACCAATATTCTAACCATAAGTTCAATACTTGGAAGTAAAGGAGTTGAAGATCATAAGAAAACTCCAAGGGGTAGAGTAAAGATTGAGTTTGATGTACAATAACTCAATATTTTGAGCAAGATAGATGAAGAAGGTCTGAACTGAGAGGAAGTTCGATCTTATTTTTATAAGATTGTTAAACACTACTTTCAGAAGGATGTCAGACCAGAAGCCGAGATTTATACCTCGAGGAAGTAAGAAGTGGACAATAACTTGAGAAAGTGAGTAGTATTTACTCAGAAGTACGAAAGCTCAAGAAAGTCAAGCATAAAGAAGTTGGACGAAGAAAATACCGTAGACAAATACAGCTCAAGAAGGCCAAAGACCAAAGGAGATTGACCATACCAAAACTAAAGTCTGTGTGAAAGATTCCTTTCATGGAACCTAAAGAATCCAAAATAGTTGTAAGCATCAACTATAAACCATGAATTGGATGGACTATATAAGTCTAATCCATTATTATAAAAATAAACCATCACGACCAACTCCATATTTAGTACCTTATCAAGTACCATTATTGCACTTTTGGTAGTAAGGGAAAACAAAGACCTATTTACCAATTAGGAGTATGTTGTTAAATTAGTCTTCAGTTGAGACTAGCAGCACCAGAAGAAGTCCCAATCATTGAATCTTCAATGAGAAAGGAAACAAGATTATAATATTGAAAGAAATCATGGAATTGAAGTAAGAAGCCACTGCTCAGAGACAGACACTAATGGATTCCGGGAAGAATCTGGACAAGGGATATATTCAATTATATCCAGAGAGATCACCACGGAGTTCGAGAAAAGTTGTAGACTATACAAGTCGGACCCACATTCCGGAAACGTGAGAGAGTTCAAACTTCGAGGACGAAGTTTAATTTAAGGGGTAGAGACTGTAATATCCCAGTATTTGGGGTTACAAAAAGAGAGGAAACAGATGTGTGCATTGCATTCATGCATAGAAAATCCGGGGAATTTTCGCGCTTTCACATAAAACTTGTCACGATAGAATCGAAGTTTCACTTAACTTGCTGGAATTGAAGCAGATCATCAAGTTAAGCGCTATAAACTTCACTGTGATCATTGTTTAAAACCCATCAAGGTGATCGAGGGTTATCTTACGTCAGTGGAATTGAGTTAGTAGTAGACGTGAGTGCAATAAACTTCGACATGACCTTGGTTGAACTATTTGATTTTGGGGAACACAATTGGAATTCAATTTAAATATGAGTGATAAGAATTTAAACTAAAATTGGAATTGGAATTTGAATTCTAGACAAATATATAACATACAACATGTTTAATCAAACAAAATATAAAACTCAAAATAAATAAAGTATTTAACATTTAATTACATCATCCAATATTACAAGATTCATAAAGACAAGTAATTCATGATTAAGGATATTCTACAACAAGGAAAACATTTCTTTATTAATATTAACACAATAATACAAAGTCTTTACAAAAATAATAAAGAATAAAAATATAGTTACAATTACAAGTATAAGAAAAGAAAATCAAATCCTAAACTAAACTTGAAGATCATCATCTCTTGTTTAAGTAAGACCCTGCAAAACAAACAAAGAAAACAAGAAGAAATGGTAATGCCAAGTGGCTATGTTAAAAATAAAGAGAAATGGAAGAGGGAGATATTTTCTCAGCCGTGCCTATCCCCAAGGGGAGATGCATCTACCCAGGACATGCAACAGGCAAGCAAGCAGCACACGCACAAGGTTGCATATGTGTGTTGTCAACCACAGGGAGTAGATGGGCAGGGTATATATATTGTTCTTCTTGCAGCACACAGCTGCCCAAGCACCCCATCTTTCTCATACCCATCGACCAGCCAAGAACAACCAAGAACACATATAAGTTCTTCATCCAGGCCATCAAACAATCCTCAAGAAACAAACCAGAAATGAAAGAAGTAGATAATCACCCAAACCAAGCCAAAGCAAGTATCAAGATCAGGAGGAGCAGGCTCAATTCGAGGGGGTGAAGATTCAACAATCCAGAAGCATATCAAGATCACCATCAACCAGCAAAGTTATGCCTAGCAGAGGGAAATAGGTATACCAAACTCATTGAGCCTAGTACTTGGATTTATTCCCAAAAAGGCATCATATCATCCAGATCTAGTTTATCAAACATGAGTTGTTTGTGATGATTTTAACATCATTTGATCATAGTTATGATCCAAGTCTAATAAATCACCCTGCATAACTACCAACAACACAAATCTTACTAAGTAATAAACATCCCCGTGCACACTCTTAGGAGGCACCACAGAAAGTATTAAATCCTAGTAGATAGCATATGGGTAGTAATTGCAAGCAATGAACTAGACAAAGATAAAACTATAAATCATCAGTTTAAGTCATGAGAAGTGATTCTCTCAGATCTGCACATAAGTGCTATGCAAGATTCATCATAAAGAATTTTAGGCACCATAGTATCTGTTCTTATTTCAATATGTGCCTCAACTTATGCATCACTGGCTAGGCAACAAATAAAGCACAAGTATCTGTTCTTTTCAAAGGTACATCTTATAGTAAAATACATGCCTGGATGAAGGAATCATCCAAATAGGGGCATCATCAATATATAGCAAACCTGTAGAGCAGCCAATTATTATTGAACAAACTGTAGGAACCCACTTAAGGTCCAGGAAATCACCCCAGGCCAACCAAGTAGTACACAGTTATAGCAAATCCACATCAATCAAGCAGATAAGCCACCAGGATAATCATCTAGTAAACTATCCTCTTCTAGCAACCATATTTGCATCTTATATGTATACACCCATCAATAAGTTACACAGGTGTGTAACTGAAATTTCAGTATAATGAATGTTCTATTTGAACAGTAGAAGCAAACCAGTAAGCTATATCTTCCAGGAATGAGCAACCCATTCAAATTCAAGCATCTCCCTGTAGCATTGCCTAGCTATTGAATTAGTACTTGTCAATCTCAAGTAAACCATACACCTGTAAGAAACAAGACTTGCTCCTTACATAATTAAACCACTAAAAATAGTCAACCGAATGCAAACATTTAGTTTTGGCAGAGTTAAGATACCACTTGAAATTACATGTCTTTGGGATGAGCACTCATTCAAATAGAGGCACCTAATTAAGCATAGTTCACCTATCAGTGAATTTATTACTTGACTAGCTCAAGTCACAGAGCACAATAATCAACACATATAATTACTAAAACATGATCAACTGAAACCAATCTTTAATTAGCTCCACTACTATAACCCGAATTTATACCACACACAAGCACAAGACGCCGGGACATGGTCATAGGCAGAGTGGAGAGGAGAGGAATAGCTCACGGTAGTGCATACGAGTAGAGGAAGAGGCCGACGCCGGGGTTGCGTCCGCGGCACCGTCCCGCCGGCGTCGAGGTCGAGGATGCGGTAGGAACAACAACATCACCACCACCACCATCACGGCAGCGGCAGCACCACCACATCAACACTCGCAGCCACACCACACTAGCACCACTCCACCGAAAGCAAGAGCTCGGGAAGAGCGAAGTAGTGCTCGTAGGCGACGAGACGAGCAGCAGCAGGAGGCGTGGCAACCAGAGAACCACACCGGTGACCTAGCCACGGCTAGGGTTGCCGTGAGGCACGTGTGTGTGAAAGGGGCCGGCGGCAAGGCAGCGGTATATGGTAGGGAGGTACGTGGCGAAGCCACGCCGGGGAAGCGACGTCGGAGGAGGAGAATGGCGGCGGTCAAAAGACCACCAATGGCGACCTAGGGTTCCGGGTTGGGGAAACACAAGAGAGGCCACGAGGATCAAATCAAAGAGAGGGAGTTGAACGGCAGGTCGAGGCGGACCAAAGCCCTCTCTCGCCGACGCCGGAGCAGGCGAGGAGGCGGCCAGGAAAGGGCGGCGCGGCGGAGCTCGGGGCGTCACGGGAGCGTGCGCACATGAGTAAGCGAAGAGAGGGATGCCGGTAGGGGTTCGGTAGAGGAGAGAATAGCGGAACCTCGGCGGCGTGCGGCGGCGCCGGAAGCAGCCGGTGACGGCCGGTGCGGCACGGCCGGCGGCGCGGCGGCGGCGCATCGCCAGAAGAGCAATCGTGCGCGAGCGTGTGAGATGAGAACGAGTGAGAGAGTCGTGTTGGGCTGGGCTCGTACTTGTACGCGTTTGACTCAGCCGTGTGTGTACGTTTATACTACTAGAACCAATTAGCCCAATCAGCTTTAGTCCAAGATAGAATCAACTAGTATCGTAAGTGAGTATAAATTGCCCAATTAACTCTCATCTTAATAACTAATGTGTACGCGTGTCCCTAACCATATAAGTTCATTGAATTATATATAACTTGTACTTACATGTTAGTGCATTTATGAGTGCCTATTTTTTTAATTATATTACAGATTAAATAAAAACATTTAACAATAATACAAGTTGTTTTCTAACTTCTAAAACCATTATGAATATTACTCATGTTTATATTGATTGAATTTTTAAAATGCTCAGAATACTATTTCACCCTTAATCATGTAATATAATTCATCATATTCAATAAATAGAACTTAGTTTTTGATGTTGAATTAATAAAAAAATCATTAAGTAAATAAAGAAAGCACTAAAACTAATTTTATTTTATCATTATCTTATTAAATCCTTATTAGAGGGATTTAAATCCTGATTAATAATTATCTTAATTATTAAGTCTCTAAAAATAATAAAATACCAAATCCAATATTATTTTTATTTCAAAGTTATTAATAACTTCAACTCTATAATGAAGTTATTACCTTAAGAATTATATGGTAGATCAGGAAACCCAGTTCCATTATCAACAAAGTGATAACCTCATAATTTTATGTCGAACCCTAAAACCCTAATTCAATTATGAACCAAAGCCTAGCTCCACTATTTCATCTAAACCCTAGTTTACTTTTAAACCGAAACCCTAGAGTATTACATGTGATCATATTACTTCCTTTTGACTCATAGATCCATAGTAACAATTAAATGCTTGTCATGCCCACATAAAATGTAGAAACCCTATCTCTACTAATTTAGCATTACATGTATGCACCCCATCGGACCTAGATGATCAAGTAGAGTCAACCAAGTATAAACCCTAGTTCCTATCCTTAGAGACAACAACCTTAATTATCCATATTTAGCATCACACCCTTGTGATGAACCATAATAGCAACCATGCCTAATACTGTGCATCATATACCATCACTAAACCCCATTAGTGTTAGATATTTATGAACCATCTTATTTAGGAACCAATTGTTCATTATCTAATGAAACCAATAGTAAACCCTAGACCACCCAACTCTAATTGAGATACTTATTATTAGTTAAGAAGTATGTTCTTCAAAAGTTATTCTTTTGAATAAAATATAGAATAGTCATCAACTATACCTAATAAGACCTATAAACCCTAGCTAGCTATCACCAACAAGATGAACCAACCTTGATAGCAACCATGTATAAATAATTGCTTAGGATGCCTAGGCTTAACTCAAGCTTACAAGCCCTAGGTGTTGATGAATCCAACATTGTTGGGATCCATCTAATCCTTACTCTAGAACCCAATTAGAACCATAGTAAACCATAGAACTCCACAATCCTAATTATCATACTTGTTCTTTATCAAAGAACATGTTCTTCAAAAGTTATTCTTTTGAAGTATATGATAAGCAATCATTAACCATGTCTTATAGTAATCAAACCAACAACTATCCATTACATGATAGGATTATACCAAATCTTATTATTGTGTGCTATTAATATTATTGTTATGATGTAATGCATTACTTGTTTATGATTCTAGGTAATCAACCCCTAATAAGAACCTTGTTTGTGAACCATCTCTAAAAGTGCAACACACTTTGAACTAATCATTACAACTCACTAATCCTAAATCATGGGGGATAGGTCATGCTTAGAGCAATTGCATCTCATACTTATGCATTATCGCATCCTTGGCAATGTTTTAAACATCGTCCTTACCGCACGATGATGCTATTTCAGAATTTGGAGTTATTGCGTATCGAAGACCTTGTATGCATAATCTTGCAGTCAAGAAAGGCAAGTTCATCAATTGCTCATGCCATTTGAGTATTTCTAGCAAATTACTTGCAAAGTATTATGGTTATCACTATTGCATAAAAATCAAAACCACTATTTTCATAACTATGAATATGACTATGTGCTGGGCAATGGAACCATGGATTGTGTTGATATGGTGGAGGTTCCATTGCACGGGTTTATATCCATCTAGGATTAAACAACAAATGTCGCCAGTGATTCTTGTGCCGTAATACCCGTGTTAACCATAAGATCCGGAGTGGGACGGAGTAGTCAAAAGTGTTTCCACCTCTCGTTCATCAACGGATGCGCTACCGTAGCAGGCTTGTGTCCGGCGGAACAACCGGAGGGTGGGGATCCCATTCTAATTCCCCACGGTAAAGCATTGCTTGCCGTAGCGCTTGTGTCTTGCGGAACAACCGGAGGGTGGGGATCCCATTCTAATTCCCCACGGTAATGCGGTCTATGATGGGTTGCGGCTACCGGCGTAGGAGTGTATGGTAGAGCCCAGCACTCGTCGTCGTGGTCGGGGTCCACCCTGAAATTACGGGAATAATGGGACCGGCGTGGACCCAGGGTCGGGGCATGCAACAACGGGTGGGTGTTCGAGGTAGCGGAGGAACATGATTGGCTAGACCTTATACCGGGCCTCACACCATAGGAAGTGTGGACGGGAAGATCACCCGGTTGGCACCAAGGTTAAGATCTCTTATGGGTAAAGCAACACACCTCTACGAGTGTAAAGAACCGTGACCTGTCACTCCCTGTTCCGGGATATGGAACCGCGAACGCGGCCGGAAAGGAGCTCCATGAAGTTCTAGTAAACCGGTGAAGGCCGACGGACATAGTTCTTCCGAATAAAAGCAACCTCTTGAAGAAATGGTTATGAAAACCTCGCATTGGTATTAGACTTTCCGGTCTAATGCTCGTAGCTAGTGCATTAAACACCTCTTTCCTATAATGAACTTGTTGAGTACGCTCGTACTCATCCCACTCTTAAATCCCCTGCTTAGATATGGAGGCATCGAAGGAGGAGCTACGAGTGCAACTCGAAGACCGAGGAGTCAACAACTACTTCAAGAGACAGGACCCTGTCAGATGAGTCAGATACCACATCCAACAAGGAGGAAACCTAGTTTAGCCATAGAAGGGAACTAGCTTCCTAAAACTAGTTCCTATTTAGCTAGAGTCTATTCTTAGCCTCTGTAGCTAGTGAAATACTCTTCCAATAGAGTTCGTGATAGGATTAGACTACGAGTCGTTCTTCTGGAGTTTATTTGCAGTTTTACCTCATTGTAAAGTAGGAGGCTGTGATGATCTTATGTAACAGACTCGATGTTGTAATTCTATAGACATACCTTGGACCCGCATATGTTTCTGTTGTACCACTCTGAGCGATATAATACTAGTGGAACGGTGTTTCATTGGTGTTATATCAGACTTGCATACTACACCATGCAGTGGTATGCCGGGTCACCACACGCCGTCCACTCGAAGGAATCAGACTTCTTCAGGAGGCGGTATAGTCGTAGAGCCTTGTCGCCGAGTCGAGGTATGAAGCGACTGAGCGCTGCGACTCGCCCGACGAGCTTTTGTGCATTGAGGAGGCATGCAGGTTGTTTGGTGCGCATAACCGCCGATGTCTTCTCCAGATTGGGCTCGATGCCGCGCTTGGAGACGACGTAGCCGAGTAGCTGTCCTGACGGGACTCCGAAGGTGCACTTCAGGGGGTTGAGCTTTATCTGGTAGCGCTGAAGGTTGGTGAAGCTCTCGGTGAGGTCGGCGACTAGGTCATCTTGTCGAGTTGACTTGACCACCACGTCGTCGATGTAGACGTGGACGTTGCGGCCGATTTGGCTTTCGAGGCAACTATTCATGCACCGTTGATAGGTGGCTCTGGCGTTTCTAAGGACGAAGGTCATGCCGGTGTAGCAGTAGGTATCGAATGGCGTGATAAACGCCGTCTTTTCCTGATCTTCAACCGCCATTTTGATCTGGTTATACCCGGAGTACGCGTCGAGGAAGCATAGCGACTCCGAGCCCGCAACTGCGTCAATAATCTGATCTATCCGCGGGAGGACGAACGGGCCCTTGGGGCAAGACCAATTGAGGCTAGTGTAAGCTTTACACATTCTCCATGTCTTGTTCTTTTTCAGCACTAGTACTGGGTTCGCCAGCCTGATGAACCCAGCGGCGAGTAGCCGTTTCACCTCTTCGGCGATTGCGCGCCGTCGCTCTTCCCCTACGGGTCTCATCGTCTATTTGACGGGACGCGCGGTTGGGTCTACGTGCAGTTTGTGCTCAGCAAGTTCTCTCGGGACAACTGGCATATCAGAAGATTTCCATGCAAAGATATCTCGATTGTCACGGAGGTACTTGATGAGCGCGCTTTCCTATTGGGCGGACATGCCCGTCCCAATGATAACCTGCCTACTCGGATCATTCTCTACCAAATCTACTCGACGTGTGTCAGTCGTCGGCTGGAAGGTCGGCGAAGACGAGTCGAGCTCGGTTGGCTTCTCGAGGATGGCGGGGTCCGTGCAGTCGACTGGATACTTGGCGAGCTCAGTGGCGTTGTCGCGCTCCGAGGCGATGACGGTGTCGGCGAGCTTGGCACCGCTGTCTTCGCACTCCAGAGCCATCTCGGGGTCGCCGCGAACGGTGATGATGCCGCGCGGCCCTGACATCTTCATCATGTTGTAAGCGTAGTGTGGTGTGGCCATGAACTTGGAGAACGTCTGGCGGCCGAGGACGCAGTGTTAGGGGCTGCGGAAGTTCACCACCTCGAAGGAGATCCTCTCGGTGCGTTAGTTGGACGGCGTGCAGAAGGTTACCGGCAATGTCACCTTGCCGATCGGGAAGGCCTTCCTGCCAGGGACGATGCCGTGGAAGGTAACGCTCGTCGCTTCAAGGCGCGGGTCGAGCAGCAGGAGGCGTTGGAATATGTCGTATTACATTATGTTGATGGAGCTTCCTCCATCGATCAAGGTCTTCGACAGCCAGTAGTTGGCGACCTTGGGCTTGACCATTATGGCCACTCGCCCTGTGTATTCGATGCGGGGAGCATGATCCTCACGGCTCCACGTTATGCTCTGCTCGGACTAGTTGAGCCAGCGCGGGACGTCTGCGACGAATGCGTTGATAGCCACCGCTCGCACGAGCACCTTTTTGTCGCGGCGATCACCGACTCCGGTGAAGGTGTGGAGGGACCCGACGCTGCAACCAAAGCCATCGTCCTTTGGCTGGTCTTGGTCCTTGTTGCGGTCCTTGTTCTGGTTGCCGCCGCCGTTTTCCTTGGAACGGCGAGCCTTCTCTATCTGCTTAAGGGAAAAGCAGTTCCCAGTTGTGTGTGTCGAGGGCTTGCCCTCTCTGCTGTGGTAGATGCATGGAGCATCAAGCAGGCTGTGTAGGGCAAACCGCTTGCCTGGAGGGCGTTCTTCCCGCGGGCCATGGTTGTCGCGGCGGGAGTACTTCGGGTCGCGCTGCTCGAAGTTGGCGTTGGCGACAAAATCGGATTTGCTTCCATCAGCATGGCGCTTGCCGCTGCTAGGGCGGGTGGCGAAGCGATAGTCGTCGCGGCGATTGTCGGGCCGGATAGGGCGGCGATCGCGGAGCTGGCCATACTCGTCGTCTGAGTCAACCGTGGGATCCTCGTCGGCATAGCGCTGAGCGATGTTGAACAGCTCGGCGATGGAGATGTTGTCCCTGCTGACGCGCCAGAGTTTTGCGCCGAGTGGCTCATACCGGCAGCACTGCCAGAACCAGTAGATCGCCGTGTCCGTGCTGATGCCGCTGGAGGTTGTCCACATGTCCTACCAGCGTTGCACCCACCGGTGAGTCGATTCGCGGGGGCCCTGAATGCAGCGGTCTAGGTCCTTGATGGTGGTGGCGCGAGTGTACGCGCTGGCGAAGTGTTGTATGAAAGCAGCGCGGGCTTCCTCCCACGAGTCGATGCTGTTCGGGGGAAGAGTGTTGAACCATTGGTGATTCACCCCGTCCATCATGAGGGGCAAGTAGCAGGCGGAAATTAGCTCAGAGTAGCCTTGGATGCCCATCACCATGGTGAACGAGTCAATCCAGACCGTTGGGTTGATGTCGCGGGGCCCTTGAACCCCACTGGGTACTGCTCGCCCCTGATCATGGGGCCGAAGCATGCTGGGCCGACTCCGTTGAACGCGCTCTGGCGCGGCGGCTCTCCCCTATAGTTGTCGTCCAGGCGATTGCGTGCACGCCATGCTTGGTCGTTGGCGATGTGCGTGCGCGCGTCGATTGGCTGCCCGCGGCGACCATCGCGCATGGAGGGAGCGGCTCGACGGGGTTGTTAGTTGAGTGAGCGGCACGGGGCGCTGGGGGTGGGCAGTTGTTGACGTTGGTGACTGCGCGGTTTACTGTCGCGGAAGACGCAGCCTACTGGCGGAGGGGCGCGAGTACAACCGCCCCTAAGAATCCTGGGCGGCGTACTGCTGCTCCAGGGCCTTGGCGACTAGGGCCTTGGCATGCTGGATGAAGAGGGCACCGTCGCCAGTGTCGGTGAGGTTGGCGAGGGCTGCCTATGCGGCGACGATGTTGTCTGCCGGCAATGAGTGCAGCGGCAGCCTGTTGGCATCGGCTTCTACGAGGGGGGGGATCGTCCGGCCCCCGCTGGAGGTGGTGGTGGTGGTGGTGGTCCTCCATTCGCCGCTCGATTGGGGGTGGCTCGGCTTGACTTCGGGGCGTCGTTGTTCTGGACTCGGGCGACCCGGACTTCGCCGTCCGGATCGTCGAAGTTGAGGCGGGCGCTGGGGAAGCCCTGGTCGCGGGCGCGCTCGATGCACAGGCGAGCGCGTTGTTGGTGGTGTCGTGACAGGGCTCTTGCCGAGTCTTGTTCGAGGCGGAGTTTCTGCCGCTCGACCAGCTCCTTTTTTCCTCTGTGCCTCCAGGGCCGCTCGATGTGCTTCGATCTCGGCCGCGGTCGAGGTCGCGGGGAGCGGCGTGGAGAATGGGTCGTTGGGCTCATCATCGCCGGACGCCATGAAGACGGCGGTCGGGTACTGGTACTGCGGGGCCTCGACGGAGTCAGCTCCGAGTCGCTGTCGAAGAGAGGGAGGATGGAGATGTCCTCGTAGTCGCCCGGGTTGGAGACCGGGGTGATGGAGTCTACGGCCGACGATGCGAAGATGGATCCGGCGACTGACGCTGCAGCCGTCGAATCGGCGTCTTCGTCCAAAGCCGACTTGTCCTCAACGTAAGTTTCTCTGGTGCGGGGGAGAGTGGCAGTAAGCAGCTGGCTCGGTGCGTACGGGTCGTGCAGCTGGCCAGGGCGGGCCTCGGCGGGGTCGCTGACACCGGCGAGCCCGACGAAGAGGTTGATCGTGCCGACCGGCACCATCTAAGCGTGGGTGAGAGGCGACAGAGCCGGGTGGTAAGTGCTCGGCTGGTGGAGTATCTAGGACGCCCGTATCCCGAGTTCTTCGGAACACCCCTCAATAATCAGTTGGGAGGACCACCTCGGTGGGAAGTTTCTGCTGATCTAGGAAGAAAGCTTGGAGCCCCGATATGGGAAACCATATGGTTTTCTGTAACGGGAAACACCTGGAAGGAAGGACTAGTCAGAGCTATGCAAGAAGCAATTGCCCGTCTGTGTGGATAAAATGAGAACAAGATCCGGAACACTCGCTTCATCTACTACCCAAGACATGACTCCATGGGAAGATCGATGACCATGCCACCACACACGGAGATGAACCACTATGTATCACACCAGGACTTCAGGCTGTACAAAACCCGCAGGGATTTGGACAACGCCCTCGCCTCTCGCCAAGCACATTACCCGTGAAGACGAAGAATCCACCCGAAAGAGTAGTATCACTCCAGCACATAAGTAGGTGTGAGTTGTATCAGGACCCCCTTGTATCGTAGAGCGAATGAATGGTTCTTCAAACCAACGGTGTGTTGGATTTGTAATGTGTGATGTTTGGTATGAATGAAAAAAGTGTTGTTGGTTTTTACCCCCTCAACACTACTCAAGTTTTCAAGTTTTGAACTTTTGAACTTTAACTCAAACAAACCATAGAAATTTCCCTCTTATCTTATCATCTACCTCAATGTTCAGATGGCCCCACCAACCCGCAGCAACACCCAAGACGCAATGATGCAAATGATCCAGATGATGATGGAAGACCGCGAAGCCGAGAGAGCGGAACATCAAGCCAACATAGCTGCACTACAACAGATAGCTCAGAACAATCAAGGCCAGGGAAACCACGATCACCCTGGATCGAAGCTGAAGAATTTTCAGAACACCAACCCACCCATGTTTAGCAAGACCGAAGAGCCACTTGACGCTGATGACTGGCTCCAGACAATGGAGAACAACCTCGAAGTTGCGGGAGTTGAAGCTGCAGAGAAAGTATTGTTCACCACCCACTACCTGTCAGGACCTGCCAGAGCCTGGTGGACAAGTGCCCGTGCAATGAATGCGGGACAGATGATGACCTGGTAAGACTTCAAGCTGAAGTTTAGCAAGTACCATGTGCCCCAAGGACTGATCAAAAAGATGAGAGACGAGTTCCGGGAACTCAAGCAAGGAAGAATGTCCGTGGTGGAATACCGCGACAGGTTTCTTACTCTGTCAAGGTACGCCCCGGATGAGACTGACACCAATGAGAAGAGAAAGGAAAGATTTCTGAACGGACTGCATGACGAGATGCAAACTGTGTTAGTGAACATCCCGTTCACTGACTTGGAAGCCCTCGTGGACTCAGCCATACAGATGGAAGGAAAGCTGCACCAAGCCAACGAGAACCGCAAGCGCCGGATGATGAATCAGAATGGGCCCAACAACGCCCAGAAGCACCGCAACAACTCCTCTGGAGGATTCACCCCAAGAAACAACAGGCCACCTGCTCAGACTTACCGCCCAAACTACACCAACAACAACGGAGGACCCCCGAAGCCCGAAGGCAACAACAACAACAGCCACCACAACAACAACAACCACAACAGCAACAGCAACAATGGGAACAACAACAACACCAACACTGGCCCGAGGACTGGAAGCAACGCCATCCCCGTCACCCCGAAGGACAAGTCCACCATCAACTGCTATGAATGTGGAGTTGTGGGTCACTACTCCAATGAGTGCCCCAAGAGCTTGCCAAGATCGCCGCCAACACCGCTGCCCCTGCTCAGCAACAACGCCGCTTTGCAGGTAGAAGGAACCAGAACAACAACAACGGCCGTCTCTACCACATGACTGCCACTGAAGCTCAGGAAGCACCACAGACCATACCAAGTATGTCTTCCTGTTAATCAAAATGCTCAATCTCTCTTAGGAACCTAACTTTTCTTAAAATCTCAGGACGAGATTCGTTTAAGGGGGAAGGGTTTGTAACATCTCAAAAAATTTAAAAGAAAGAAAATGAATTTCCATATTTCCAAATTTTGGAACCAACAAAAACTTTTCTTAAATTAAGTTTGATACATAGTGATCTTGCTTAATTATTGTTTTATTGCCATGATTGCTTGTTATTAGTATTTGAAATGATATTAAACCCTAAATCTCACCCCTCTTTTCACCACCCAAGTTAAAATAAAATAAAAGGAAATTAAATAAGAAAAAAGGCATATGTGCCTATGGCTATTTTTGTAAATCTTTACCCTAGGCCTTTCTACTTTGATTAGAGGTTTGGAAAACCTTCACAAATCTTGCCTAGTACTTATCAAACCAAATCCAAAGTGAAACCAAAGATTTTAAAAAGAAACTAAAAATGCCATAGAGGCATATGAGAGTAAAATAGCAAATTTGTGAATTTAAGAATCTTGACCCTAAGACATGTTGTGAATCGTTGGATCACTCCTCTATACCATTTCAACACTCAACAACACCAATTGGGTCAAGCCAAGTCAAATTAAAAATCAAATACAACATATGCATAGAGGTATATGTGACACATAGCCATAATACTCAATTCTTGCCTTATGGCTTTAAACCTTGACCAAATGGTGTGAAACCATCTCTAAACCTAATCTAACCCTAAATTTACCCTCAACCTTGCCCAAGTAAAGCAAGGGGAACAATTTACAAAATTAAGAATATCATCTCTTATGTGTGATGGCCATTTTTGCAAATCCTTGAGCTAGACCTTTTGGAATGGTTTCAATGGATGGGAAATGTCCCTAAACTAATAAGAATCACTTTGGAGACAAGGAAAATCAAATCCAATAGAGAGAAATCAAATGGTGAGAAAATCCCATATTTCACTCACATACACATTAGCCAATTTTTCAAATCTTTAACCAAGGCCACCAAGGCTTGTGCCATTGCTTGTAAAACCCTTGAATATCAAAAACAAACAAAAATGCATCAAAGAAACCAGAATCAAATCAAAGAAATTGGCAAAACCAACATACATGTGATAATGGTCATGTGACCCTTTTATAAAATCTTCACTACTTTGCACCCCTGGTTTTGACTTTTCTTAAACTAAACTTGGTCAACACTTGCCACCTCATCCAAGACCATGTCAAGGTGAACCACTTTGATGTTGACCACCAAGGCTGACTTTGAACAGATTGACCAGTATGGATGAGACAAGAAGAGACTTTGAATCAAAGAGTAGATCACCCCAATTTTGGAATTCTTGCAAACCACCACTAAATTGACAACCACCACCACCATTCTACTTCTTTATTTATATGAATGAGATCCACCAAAAATATTTCCAAAATTCGACCAAATTTCTCTTGCGGCCATTTTTACAAACACTTGGCAGGCATAATTCTCAGATTGGCACACACTCTTTTAACCTCTGGTCCATAGCCAAAACCCTTGTGATCATTGATCATGGAGGCTCCTGTACCTCCACTACATCATCTCCTGTACTGCAGCCTTGAAGAAAATGGAGGAATGATCACCATGGTGGCCATGCCGTGTACCATGCACATACCACACACACTTGATCGCCATGGTCCTATCCTGCCTCTCTCATCATGTCATCTAGCTAGTCTACACTCTCCTGAACACGACGGTACCACCCCTAGCTCGAAACAACCACGTCATTGGCCAGAACCCCTCGCGCCCAGACGCGCCCAGGACGGCCACGGCACGCCAGAGCGTGCATCATCACCGTACCGGACGCGCCAGTACCCCGCGTCGCCTGGTCGCTGTCGTGCCCCTCGACCTCTCTCCTTGTGCATGCACCCTCCACACCGCACCAGGACACCGCCGGACACCGCCATTGGCCATCGCCGGCGCCGTAGACGACGCCATCATCAAGCTCTGCCGCGCCGGTACCGCAAGGACGGCAATGATGCCGCACGCTCTCGTCCTCCCCTAGCGATGCCATCAAGTGCTCTAGCACCGCCTAGCAGTCGCCTACACGACGCGCCCATCACTTGCCCCTTCACCGCCCTGGAGCGCCATTGCCGTCGACGACCTCCATGGCACCCTTGTAGCACACGCGCCCCTATAAATAGAGACCTCCTCGCCCTCCCTTCTCCACACCATTTCTGCTCCCCTCCTTCTTCTTGACCTCCTCAACCACTGCTCCACCTC
Source organism: Lolium rigidum (assembly GCF_022539505.1). NCBI lineage: Eukaryota > Viridiplantae > Streptophyta > Magnoliopsida > Poales > Poaceae > Lolium > Lolium rigidum. The sequence goes on from NC_061513.1 coordinate 147,329,826, forward strand.
GATTAGGCCCTAGCCAGCCCCAATTGCACCGTCGATCGCCGGAGCTCGCAGCGTAAGCCGCCGTCGAATTCGGCCACCATCGGAGACGCCACTGGTACCAGGCGACTCCCCTCGTCGACAACGTCGCCTAGCACCAGCGCCGCCCCTCGCCGGAGCTCCAGCACGCCATCGATCCCCTACCTCCGCCGTGCCCGCGTCTGCTTCTCGTCGACGACGACGACGCAGCTCCACCGTCTGATCTCCATCTGATCCAGCGGCTCGCATTCACAGGTACCGTTTCGGGGTAAAAAGAGACTGACGCGTGGGACCCTTTGTCAGTTGGCCCGTGACGTGTGAAACGTTACTGGGCTGGCCCTTTCAGCGTTTAAATCTTTCGGCCCATCTGTTTTCCCGCCTAAGCCCATTTAGCCTTATTTCAAATTAATTTGATTCAGCAAATTTCAATACTGGTCTGTGCTAAAAATTGAATAGTTCCAAATCTACAAGTCCGAATCTAGCAAATCAAAATGTTCCAGAAAGCTTATGAATTGATCTAGCTAACCCCACTGGATTAAACCCCATAACTTGTGTAGATTTTGAATAGCAAAAATAACAAAACAGAGACTTTTCAGTATTCAAATAAATCTTAAAAAATCAACCAATTTGAATTTTGAAGTGAATCCAATTGCTATAATTCACATTTCAATTTCAATTTCAATGAGAGGAAATTATTTTCCTAATATTAAATAAGGAAACCCTAGCATAATTTGTGAATAAATGTTAAGTAGTGAGGTTAGATTATTTGTGTGAGCCAATAAGGCTAATTAAGACTACTTAAGTGTTGTTTGGTGATTGTATCCTCGTATTCGTTTATAGACGCTAGTACCGGAGACTATCAAGAGGAAGAGGTCTTCTACCAAGAGGAAGAGCAAGAAAACTTTGATCACCTCACCAATCAAGGCAAGCTAATAATCTTGCAAAATGCAAAGCTCTACAAGAGCAAGGCATCACCACATTTTATTTTATGCTTAATAGTCCTATCCCAAGTTTTTACCTTACAAGCTTTATTGATGTTGATTTATCCAAGTTACTTTTTGATTTATGATTCACTTGGTCTAGAGTTAGCACAAGAGCACCAAAATTTAGCCTAGAGTAATCAAAGCTAGTTAGCACCCCTCATGACTAGTTGCTAGTGCTAAACAAATAAAATTGACTACTCTAGATGGGAACATGTGAAATGAAATGACTTTGAAAACCTTGGAATGATGATTCATTCTACTGAAAGATTTTGAAGGTGAATATGACTTGTGAAGGACTTGGTGAATTTTACGAAAACTGATGGTTGGGTTCGGATGCGATACCATTCCAATTTGAAAGTACCCCCACAATACCCAACATGGGTAAGGGCTTAACTAGAAATTTATGTGCTTTAGTATGGGTTCCCTCTGAACAAGCGTCATTGGGGTTATGCCAAGAGCTGCCTCTACAACAAAAGAAAGGATGTGATATGACGTGAAATGAGGTGAATGTCCGGCCCAAGCCCTGTGCAGTTCCCAGGCTGACAGTCTGTCATCACTGGGAGGCCAAGCTCATGGGGAGAGGTGCCTATACTAGAGTATGTAAGTGAAAGGTTATGGTTGGTAGTCCGCATACGGAGTATGGTAAATCAGGGTCAGCTAACCCTGACAGATTATTGCAAATGTTGTGGCACAAGTGTACGACCTCTGCAGAGTGTAGGACTATTCGAATAGCTGTGTCCACGGTTATGGACGGTTGGAAAGGCCATACTGTTCCGTCATCAGATCATTTTCAAAAATGTGACATATGACTTGTGTTTTGAACTTGAAAGGTGAATGGTGAATTCTGACTTGAATCACAACAGAGTTGTGGGAATGACACTAATGTTCCCACTTGAGTAGTTAGCAAATGAAGAGGCTTTTACTAAAGGTTTGTGAACTAAAATTGGCTTTATGCAAATAAACTTAGAGCTTAGCACCCCCTTACTAAAATTAATAGGTACTTACCTTAGTATTAGTTTGCGAGTACTTTAAAAGTACTCATGGCTTTGTCCCTGGCTATTCAAATGGCTAGACTTTGAAGGAGAACAACAATACGAGGAAGATGGACAGCAGGACGTCTACGACAACTAGGACCGCTCCTGACGTCAAGCGTTGGCCTGTGGATTAGATAGCCACTACTACTTTGCTTCCGCTATTTGTGATGTTCGTTGATCAATAGATCAACTACTATTGTAATTTTGGATCATGTGATCTACCTTTGTAAGACGATTATGTGTTGTAATAAATGATGACTCTATGATATTCAACTATTATGTCTCGCAACAACAATATTCCTGGGATTGCGATGTATGGCATAATAGGCATCTGGACTTAAAAATTCAGGTGTTGACAGGTACGTACTGTCTTGTACCTTCTCATTAGTTCTTGTGTATATTTTATTCTATCATACGGTGGGGTTCTTCAGCCTACAAAATATTTCACGATGATTTTATCCATAAACAGACATTTGATAAGTAAATTTCCTCCCCTGCTAGACACGGCCGTATGAGTCATGTGCTTGTATATTTTTTCACCATGAGATCGTTTTAGGTCTGATTTTCTTCTAATTGTTACTGATAAGAAATGAAAACCGAAACATGCTCCTAATATGGGTGTATTTTGATTCCCTATGAACCATTTGAATTTTTAGGAGGGATGCAAGAGAGAAAAGATAGCATGAGCCATTTGAATAAAAATAGGTATCAAGGAAAGAAAGGAACCATTTATTTTCCTTTTGATCTTTGATGGTGAAGTTTTTGCATATAATTTGTTGGTGGGAGTTTCCTAAGGGCTACTGGTTCTCCTTCGATTTTGACCTCCGCTTTCTTTTTTCCATACGATGATGGGTATTTGTTTTAAGAGCAGGTTCATTATCAGATAATGCTGTTCAACAAGGACAAAGGAAAGATTATGCATAGGTAAATGAATCCGAAATTTGTTTTAGATAATCAGTCCTCTTGAAATTTATTTTTATCTTGATGGTGTTCTATACAATTGAAATGACTCATTTTTAAAATGCTTATATCACGAAGGTGCAAAATAGGTTCTGACTCATGTGTTATCTTACATTCCAGGAAAGTCCAAATGTCATTACATTTGGCATGCTTTCTGTAGTGCAGAGGCTGACTGGAGGAAAGTAACTCTAGCAATCAACTAAGAAAAAAGAGGTTTTAGTTCTACAGCGTTGCTGCCACGTGTGCGGGACCTTCAAGGGCATGCGGCTAGGCATGGACCACTGCTTCTTCAAGGTTTACTAGATTTAAATGTGCGCCTTGGCGCACGATCCCGTGAAATTCGAACTGATCTACAGACTATAGATAAATGGGAATATAGATTTAGAAAACAAAGTTAATAAGATGAACACACGAAATCAGAATATAACAATAATTTTTTATGCACAATCAGAAAAAAGCAAAATATAATACACTAAAAGGTAAACTCGCTGCAGTTCGGTCTTTAGAGGCCACACCGCACATAAAATCTAAACCTAATTCTAATTCAATGCTTATGTTATGTTGATTTTATTTTATTTGAAGTGATATGAGTAGATAATATTATAGGATATAAACGTGCAATATTGCACGTACTTTTCATGTGGAGATTTGAACTGTTTTTACTCCTTGAGCCAATCCAAGTGGTCTTTTGTCTGATGATACGAATGGAGTGGAGAAGAAGGACCAACTTGTCATTGTGGGCTTGGAGAGTGAGAGAATAGAAATACAGTTTAGCTGGCATGCGAGCGAGCATTTTCGGTATGGCCGCGCTGACAGTCGATGGAGCCGTGTACCGTCGATGGTGGTGGCGGAGATGGAACACATGCGTGACGGCTGTCCGTCCGCTGGTGGTGACGGAGATTGAGTGTTGTCACATCAGCGGTCTATCTAACGCTGTTGGTGGAGATATAGTAATGCCACCTTGGTGCACGATCCCGTGTAATCCTCACTGATTTACAGTTTGTGTAGCAACGATAAATTTCAGGTAGTTGAATGATATACATTGCTTAGGTTTCACAAAACTAAGTTAATAGGATGAAATTAGGATAAAACACATGGAATCATAAAGAAAGCAGCACATTCTTATAAACAATCATGGAAATAGAGAAATATATATTACAATAACCAACACTCCAGTTTTATCAGGAGCATTAGAAGTAAGGAATGAGAAGCAAAAGCAACATATACATAAGCTTGTTGCATCATTCATGGTTTGAGGGTAACTTATTGTTTGCAAAAAATAGCTCATTGTTCAATCTTATTAGTAAGCGTAAGCATAGGCCTCTTAATCTATATTATAAACATGTATTTCATATTTTCCTTCTTTTTATCAACTTTTTTATTTGGAGCCACTTAGATAGGTTTCATGGCCCGACGATGAAATCGTGTGTGTTACACAAAGATCCACACACGTGTTCACTCAAAATTGGCGATGTACAAACATATATCATATTTAGTTTAATACTCCCCCGTTCCATAAATATTTCGTAACTTTGTCTAATTTAAATGTATCTAGGTACTTAAATTTAGATAAATGTTTTTATGGGACGATGGAAGTATGTTTTTTCTTCTATTTTTGCTTTCAAAGATGATTACGTTACCACTTTTGTATGCAAGTTTATGTTCTTGAAAGGATCACGTTGTGTTCCATTACAACGACATGCTGAGTGTTGACTAAGTCGCAATTAGAGCGTGTGTATTGCATCGGTACTAAGGGCATCTCCAACCGGGCGACCTAAACGGACGCGCTGGGCCGTCCGTTTTGGGCCGTTTGGGTCGCCGCCCGGACACGCGGACAGCGGCCCGCGTCCGCGTGTCCGTTTGGGTCGCGCGATGCGCCCAACGCGCGGACGCATCGCATAAACCGGAGAAAAACGAAAACAAAAAAAATAGGCAAATTTAAACGAAATTTGATTAAAACATATGCCCTATTTTGGGCAAATTTAGTACATAGCCCTATTTTGGGCAAATAACTAACAAAAGAAGCCCCTATATGGGCTTTTAAATTTAAACCTATACTAAAAACCCTCTATTAGGGTTTGGTCGGCGGCGCGGTGGCCGCCGGTGCGCCGCCCTAGCCCCTCGTGGGCGTCGTCGGCGACGTCGTCGTCGTCCACCCCGGGCGGCGACGCGGCTGTCGTGGCTGGAGCGCGCCGGGGACTCCGGCCACGGAGAGCCACGGGGCCTCCTCCCACGGCGAGTGGGGGTCCGGAGCCACCCGGCGCCGTGCCGGCGCACGGAGCAGCGCTTCCTCCCCGAGGCGCTGCTCGTCTCTCCCGCCGAGCGCGGCGCCTGGCCCGCCGCCTGTCCTCCTGCCGCCGCTGCTCCTGGCGGCGGGCGTCGTCGGCGCGGCGCCTGGCCTCCTCCCGCCGCGCCGCCTCCTCCTCCTCCCGTCGCGCCTGGAGGGTCTGGGCGTAGAGCTCCCAGTCCTCCGCCTCCTCCACCTCCCGCCGCGCCGCCTCCTCCATTTCGGAGGTGCGAATGGCCGCATGGAGCTGCGGCCATTTCGCCTCCTCCTCCGCCGCCGAGACGATCAGGGCGGCGCGGAGGTCCGGGTCCTCCTCCGAGGACTCCGGCTTGGGCTCGAGGAGGAGAGGCGGCGGTTGCGGCAATGCCGCACCGCCGCGGGCGGCCTCTCCGATGTGGAGGCCGCCGCGGTTCCCTCCGGCCCGCAGCGTCGGCGGACGACGGCGGCTGCTGCTCGCCTCGTCGTTGTTCGCTCCGGGAGCGAACCGTCGCTTCGGGGCCATGGCGGCGGTTTTTGCTCGGGGAGTGGAGTGGGGACTGGAGTGGAGGGCCAGATCCCCTCCAGTCCCCATTTAATAGTCTCCCTGGTCACCGACAGGTGGGCCCAAGGGAGACGAGGCGACGCGTCCGCGCGTGCCATCCGCGGCCACGCAAACCTAGCCCAGATTTGGGCCGGGTTTGCGTCGTTCCGGACGCCGCGGCCGTCCGCTTTTGCGGTGCGTCCCCGCGCTGGGCCGCGTTTTTGTCCGGCTCGACCCAAACGGACGCGCGGGCGCGGTTTGGGTCGCGCGGTTGGAGATGCCCTAACCAAGCAGTTTGCAAGCATGCTGAATCGAATATGGGTAAATGAGCTTACAGAAGAAAAAGGACAAGCCACGCTCTGTAGCTCTCTCTCTCTCCAGTCTCCTCCCCACCGCTCCCTATTGAGTGGTCGGCAGCTCACTCCCCACCGCTGCTCTCTCCCAACCACGTGAGGCCGCCCTTTCCCTTCGTCCCCATCGTCGGCAGGAGACTCACACGCCCCTGCTCTTCTCCGCTCTCCATCCACGCCGCGCCGGCGCTGCTCGGCGCGGGAGCCAAGGGCGACACGCTCGACCAGATCGTCGCCTTCCTCGGCCCCGCTGGCGGCCGCGCCCACGCGTCGCTCGCGTCGCACGTCGCGCTGCCCGTCCTCTCCGACAGCGCCGGCGACGATGGGGGCCCACGGTGCGGTTCGCCAACGGCGTGTGGGTCGACGACGCGATGCGCCTCAAGGCCGGCTACGCCACCGTCGTCTCCGAGCACTACCGCTCCCAGACGCGCCCGGCGTCCTTCAAAGCCATGGTGAGTCCCAGTCCGCCCCTGTCGATCGTTGCAGCTTTTTCCCAGGAATTCGCCCCAATCTCTCACAATTAATCTGCTTCATGCCCGAGGAAGCGAGAGCCGAGATCAACCGGTGGTTCGAGAGCGTGACGGCAGGCCGGATCACGGAGCTCGTGCCCCAAGGCACCATCAACAGCTACATGGTGGCTGTCCTCGGGAATGCGATGTAGTTCAAGGGCGCCTGGCGCAGCAAGTTCGACCTTCTACATGCACGCCTTCGGCCACCACGTCCGCGCGGCCTTCATGTCGAGCGGCGAGCGGCAGCCTGCCGTTCCGGCTACAAGGTGCTCAGGCTCCCGCACGCGCTCGGTAGCCGCGGCGGCAAGAGCCGACGGTGATTCTCCTTGTACATCTATCTCCCGAACGAGTGCCATGGCCTGCAGGCCCTGCTGCAGATGCTAGGGTCCCGCCCGGAGCTGCTCGACGACTCCTCGAGCCTCATGACCCAGGTCCCGTGGGCGCCTTCAAGGTGCCCGTGGTTCGCCTCGTTGAATCTGGTCGCTGAAGTGCCCATGTGGGCGCTCGAGCTCGGCATGCTCGCGGGTGGACGCGGAGGCCCGGGACTCATCTCCACCAGATCAGCGGCCGCAGGCATCCCACATCAGAGGGCTCCACAGAGTCGGCCTCCTCTTCCCGCGGGACACGCGCGCTGATAAATCGGAATAAGAGCCGAGGGACGCCGGTGACGACGCCCGGCTTGGCATATTGGTCGTGTCGCAGGCCTCCCGGGGTGAATCGCCGACGGCCTCCCCACCTTATTGGGTAACTGAATTTATCTTCTGCATGAGTCTTAGAACTGAAATCTGGTTTATATTGGTAGCCCCCAACTCGAACATCAAATTTACTGGTTCCTCGGTGAGTAATTTGCTGCTTTATCTTTTGCAGGTTCCAGGAACATATTGGTCTTGTGATATTCCAAGTCTGTATTTTGGCATGTCTTCTTTGGTTTCACAAACTTGTATGATTCGCCTAAAATGACATGAACGCATCATTCAAAATGGTAGTGATGAAATGCAGTGACAATTCAGACGTCCTCATAACGTTACTGGGTCTAATTCAGCAAATTAGAAACATGCATGTAATCATAGTATCTAAAAGGAAAACAAGTAGAAGCACCATGTAATACAAGATCTTCCTTGGATTATTTGTTTTATGTGTGATTTCTTGATAAGAAACTCAGGCCCTGAGTTTTAGTGGTAGGTTGGGGCTGTGTCCTTGCATACCCTTTTTCCTACACATATTTTACATTGGGGCTTATTTTTATGAAAAGCTTTCAAAATTTCAGATGAAGTTCTTTCTTCCTAAGAAAGCAAGGTGATTATGATACGCTTGATCGGAGTAAGGGTCATCAGAACAATGGAGCAGGTAAATGGTGCGATGGGTAGCTGCCAGGTTTTGAAGTTTCTTGTATGCTACATGACATTTGTCAATTATTTAAAATAGAAGTATACATGATTTTAATCCTAAATCAGTGTACTTTCCTTGAAGGTGTCACACCGAATACATATGATGCTAAACTTACTGGGCCTTGGTTGCGGCAGTGAAGATGTCACACTGAATACATATGATGGCCAACCTGCTGGGTTTTGGCTGCAGCAGTGTGCAACAAAGGTATAACTGAAATCCTAAACCAGTGTACTTTCCTTGAAGGTGTCACATTTCCATGGTCATGGGTTTCAAAAACATGTCAAACAGCAAGGCCTTATCAATACAATGTTTCAAAAAACATGTCAAATGAATAATTCACATATTTGGAAGTATCATCAACAATCAATACATTTATTGATTTACATAAGAAGCAGAACTCGCAAATTATGCAGTTTAGCAAGAAGTCCCTCGCCAAAGAAATTCTGCACACATGAAAGTAAAAATATAGCTAACAGAGGAATTGCATGGAGGAAGAAATAGAGCTAGTTCAAATTTACAGTAAGAGTACAACAGTAAACACCACAACCTTCATAGTCCAGAGCATGCGAACGACACAAGAGTAACACCGATGGCCATATCGTAATAAAAAAAAATCCTACACATAATTGGATGAACTTAGTTTTTCTTGGGGTTCAGATCCAACAAACCTTTCTCTGACGGCTGCCTGATTCTGGGAACAATTATAATGAACTTAGTTCAAGCTAGTGCTGCGCGGGGTATACTCTATATACATGTACACAAAAACTGGTTTTCGCAAGGAAGAAGACGGGTCACCTCTTATCCGATGAAGACATGTCGGATGGTTCCGGTGGTTACTTCACATCCCGGGCGAGGGATGGAATGGGCTGGCATGCGAGTTGAGTAAACCATGAAGAAAAATTCATATTGAGCACATATAACTATGAACAAACATGGATAATATGCAGGCAATTACCTGGCCAGACCGATCTTGAATAGTTTTGCCACATTTTGTGACTTGCAAAAGAACATACTGCTACTATTTTAGTAGGTCTTCCATCCAATATAGCAGGTAAGTAATAGATGCGGCAAAGGTTAAACTTCTCCGTATTGGCTACAATGGAATGTCAAACCAAATAAGTATATACATGCACTTATATATAAAATAACCAAAATATATTTGGGCTCAAAAACCCAGGTCAGTTAGAGAAGCCAAATAAAACACAACACAATGGCAAGAAAAGCATAGATTGCATATACTGACCTGAAATGAATAGCCACAACAACTGCATTTAAAGGTGCAAAAAATATTAGGAAGAACAGTTGTTACTTGCTGAAAATATTAGAAATAGTCTGTAATTTAGGAAGATGGAAATAATGCTTGGATAAGCATTTGTAACATTTACTTGCTGATTAGAAGCTAAAAATAATTTGTATAGAGAGAAAAATATACAAGGCGAAGCAATGTATTGTTTTCATCAAAAGGGGAGTAAAAGTGATCTCAATGCATGAAATTGTAAGAGATCACCTCACTTATGTCATGTTTGCTAGTCTCTATTCTCCCAGATCTGGCCAATACATGCAAGGACTTCTCAAGGATGAGAATTAAGTGAGATATCCTGGACCAATGAAGTTTGCATGTTGCTTCTCTTTTGATCTTCAGAGATGTAGAACTTTTTATGTAAATTTTAAACTATATTAGAAAGTGGACGGTGAAAAGGGTGGAATGTCTAGTTTCATGAGCCGGCCCAGCGACGATAATGTGGGGTTCTCTTACATAATGGACTGAGCCACACTCGGCCCATACGTGTTTTATTTATCAACTATGGCTCGTTTTTCTTTTATTTATTTATATTTTTATTATTAGTTCTTCCTGCCTAACCCATTTTCCTCATCACAAGCCTACACCGATAGAGAAAGAAGAGGCATATAATGAAGGTCATTGGATATTTGGTTCTTCGGATCCTGTCAATTAGACTGAAAGCCACGTTTGGAATCATCCATTTAAGTCAACAATGAGAGCCAACCTGCTGCTAAACGGTATGTTCCTCTTTCCTGAGTAAGAAAAATCATATTTTATTTACATGCACCGATTGATTGTATCAGTTAACCCAAAATTCTTATTTTTGAGTTCAAGAAAATAAATGTGATGTTTCCAATTTGATCGCGGATGTTTTTATCTTTGACATAGTTTTCTAATACTCATATCGTCCTATCTCCCTGTAGAATTTACCCTATCCATATCAGCAAGAAATTTGAGCCAAAATACCCCCCACCCCCCTTCCAGCCTTGCTCTAGTATGGAATTTCTAAATATTTATATGAATCGTGGCATGGTGGTTTGACACGGGATTATCAGTTTCTGAATCCAAATTTACTTATGCATCAAAATCTTTGACATGTACAGTCTATAGCCTATGCAAACCTCTGTTCAATATTACCAACGAGTCTTGGACGGAATAGTGGTATATCCGGAAACATCAGTAAATGCAAACTTGCGAGACGTCAATATCCAGGGTACCAAACACAAAACATTAACAGCTAAGAACAGAAGTTATGTATCCGCAGTGCTTGAAGAGCATCACAAAACAAGTTTTCTTCCCATGTAAGCAGCCACATATTATTATTGGTATGGTCTATATGGACCTACTATAGTATGCGATAAAAGGTTTAACATCATTACAATAGTATCATGACGTGGATGCTCCTGCCAAGCATTGCGGTCGGCAATGTGCCATAGACACAGCTATTTTTTTTTAATCGAAACGAGTGCAAGTAGTCATAAGAGATGCGTCAAACTTCCTACAATAATAGGGACAATTCTAACTCAAAACATTCAAACCTGAACCCCTGACTTGAAAGTTTTGCCAGCATGTACTGAGAATCCAAAACCACCGACACGATCGCACACCTGTAAAAATTTCATGTCCAACACATTACCATCACCGAGCACACATCAATAATTAGTTTTAATATTTCGATGATTCGACAAAACATACACAAATTCAGGTTTCATCTGGTTTGCTCGAAGTAAATATAAATATGGTGGAGCAGTACACCACGATACACATTTACTCCAATAAATAAATAGAATACGAGAGGCAAGAAGTGATTTCATTTTTATTCAAACAAAATGTCCAGTGATATCACCCGGAGTATCTAACAGGGCAACTATGAATTTCCGGGAAGCAATAGCTTCTTAAAACCAAAAGTTATGTATGCCAATCTGTGCAGTTAACAAATAAGAATTCAACAGTGGAAACTAACTTGATGCATTGAAATTTACTGGCTAGCAAGACAACATTCAAGAAACTTGACAACTGAAGTGCCCTTTTAGAAGAGAAACCCCAAAACATGGTTCTTACCTATTCTCATCTTGCTTCCATGCCGAAAAGTTACTAAAATTACAACCGAAAACCTTGGAGAAGACACCTAGTTATAGCAGCACAATCATAAATAAGAAAACACGAAAAGGGTTACTTTACCTGTCCATACCCGAAGCAACAATACATGAAGTCGATATGGTAGTTGGTAGATACCTGTATACAACACACAATAGAGCAGGCGAGTGAATGAGGTGAAGGAGATATCGACGATGTGGCGGACTGCCCTATAGCTTCAGCCTATCAATTGGAGAGCAATAGAGATGAAATTAAAATACCTACATCCAAGAAGAAGACATGAACAATACAATTATTTTGTCGAAGAGAAAACATCAGTCTCCAAGAGAAGTAAATCGTATTCTCATGAGATTTTACGTAAACCTAGCTATATACTCTTAGTAAATATATCTACTGCCTTGATCTCGGTTGTTTGAAACAAAAGGTGGAAGAGCTCCACTACATGATAAAATTATAAGAGCATATGGATAATTCTGAGCTTAACCAAAGTACCAAACTGTCTGGATGCCTAAAGTTGCAAAATGAAGTACATACAAAATTCTACAGCTATTTCAGCACTGGTCTCAGCAATGCGCTAGTTTGGAAGGGAAATGCTATGAATCACATAGAACTTTTCTTCCAAGCAGGAGACAAAGGACAGAGACAAAATTTAATCATCCGTACAATAGAGGAAAGCAGCAACACCAAGTTAGATCCTACATAGGAAGCGCAACTCACCTATGTATGCAGGAGGGCGGCAAGGTTCAATTATAGTGGCACCGGCCATATGATGTTGCCACTGGCTTGGGACACCCGCATCGCATAACCATACACAGCTGTTTGAAAAACAATATGTACAAACTGAAAACTTATGTAAAGTTCCATTACAATTGTTTGGTAAAACAAATTAAAGGTTTTGAATCCACTCGTGTTCACAAATAAACGTGGAAATGGTAAGTGAATTAAAGCTCTAAAATGATATCCTCTTGTGTACCAAAGGAATCTCAATTATTGATCTATTAAGAAGATTCATCAACAACTATCTGATAAAATAAAGCAATCAAAACCAGCAATGCCCAATACATGTATGTCTTGGAGCACCAAGCAGTTACGGATTTAAGTAAGGTTCAGTAGCTTTTCTGAGAGAGCGAAGTAAGATACATTAGCTGGGGCATGAGGTTGATTTATGTGGCTATTCAATAAATATCAAAGCACAACATATAGGAGCTGATGAACTTTCTCAGTTTGGTAGTAACAAAGAACTGAAACCATCTAACCTTGTGCCTCTTAGCATATAGGAGCTGATGAACTTTCTCGGCCCTATGATTTAGAACTATTGCATCTGGGTGAATACCAAGCCTCGTGAGCTCCACAGCCAACGACACTGCCCATAGGGTCCAAGATCTGATTCCAAACTTTGTGTCATAAGGGCGTATACATGTAGTCTGAATATGTGAACAACCTCCGCTGACATAAACAAGCACCCAAAAACCCTTTTAGAAGACCATACGGTTGCAAAGTTGGCTTCTCAACCTCCATCACTTCACGACACATAACAAAAACAAGTAAATATAGAACGAAATACAATCCCATAAATAAACTAATGGAATGCTTATGACAAATAATAGGTAAGCATTCCAATGTGGGAACCATAATAGTTGTTTAGTAAAAGACAAGTTACCATGTGGAATAGAGTCTCGCCATCCAAATCGGATGTGACATTATGTTTGCATTATGGGAAAACTTGTTCAAAGAAGCTACTCGCTCTTCCCTTAGAACTTATGAAATAAATCCAGATTTTCCATCCATACCATTAGACCCAATCTCATGGCCATTTTGGGACCATTCATCCCGAGACTTCGTTATTTTTGGCACCATAATTGTCTGCAATAATATCCTCCTCTTCAGCCTGTAAGAAAACTGCTTTTAGGCAAAACAGTGAGGCAATTAGCACAAACACAACTGAGCCATCAATAAGAAATGAAATCACTGGACTCTGTCTTCAACCATGTTTAGCTGTATACAAAGACTAAAGCAAAATCAGTAATCTCATGCTGTGAACCAAATAGAAACTAAATCCCTTTTACATGACAAGAAGTCACAAACCAGAGTTTTTTCCCATTTATCTCATACTCCCAGCTGAATAGCCATTACGAGCTCGCAGTCAGATCTAATATACCCAAAAATAACTACTGGTGAGATTTTGTTTAAAAAAGGCACATGTACTTCACTAATCAACAACTACAATCAGTAGAGGAGATTGATAGATAGATCAAGGCAAGTCATATTGGTTAAGGAGAAAATGACCGGGAAAAGTGGGATTGGCCAGAAGTAATTATGTATATATTGCATAATCACAGAGCCTCCAGCTTATCATCAGTGGCAACATCATTTTTCTCCGCGACCATTTATGGCAGGGCCTTCCCTCTTGACCTCCCAAGCCTTGTAGTCCCAAATCCAATTCAGCTAGAGAAACGATTTGATGTTAAATCATACATACAAATACATAGAGCAAACAATTGAATAAATTACATAGTAAAAATAGCCAGGCAAGGAATTAGCACCACGAAAAATTGGATGTCTCACATACGTGACTCGATCTGACACACAGCGGCGGTTCGAGCCATGGCGGCGCTTCTCCCGCCGGCGACCAACCGTTCCCCCAGCCATGGCTAGGTCGCTGTTGAGCCGGGGATGGAGGCGGCCGGTGGACTCCCGTTCTCCTCCCCATGAGCCTCCCGCCGGCGGCCAACCAGCCGGTGGTCTCCGGTGCTCCTCCCCATGGCGGTGGCCGGCGATGACGGCGGCCGGCCATGACGGCGGCCGGTCATGACGGCGGCTGGCGGCCTCCCGTGCTCCTCCCCATGGGCCGGCCATTAAGGAGATCTGCTGCGTGAAGCTCGGGTCATCCATTGCCATTTGTGTCCATGGGGAAGGAGGAAGAAGAGACGTACAGGGAGGAGGAGGAAGAGAGGGAGACGGGAGGAGGAGAGACGGGATTGGGGGAGGGTGAGAGAGGTGGGATTGGGGGAGAGACTGCAGGCGGCTAGGGTTTCTCACTTTGGGGTCCCTTTTTATACTGCTGCGGTGCAAACAATGGACGGCCAAGATCCAGCATCAGGTAAGATCCAACGGATGAGAAGCGCTAATCGCTGTGAATCCCCCTATGGGGGGCATCGTTTATACCTTTAGATACCGCGTCCTTCCCTTTCCACTGCGTCAATCCTCTCTCTCTCTCTGTGTGTGTGTGTGTGTGTGTGTGTGTGTGTGTGTGTGTGTGTGTGTGTGTGTGTGTGTGTGTGTGTGTGTGTGTGTGTGTAAACACTGATTTGATGCATGATCCCTTTCTTTCATGGCCTGTAGCACCACAGGATTATCTCCATGAATCACTCCAAGATTTTCTCTAAAGGTAATTTTCCTCTTGTGTTATTATGCTCAAATCCTGGAAAGGAAACTAGCTGTTGGTATTGTTTCCTATATTGAAGTTGGTTGTAGCTATTGAATAGCTGGTGCATGAGAAGTTGCATACGGTAAGTTCCTCCTACATGCATTTATTCAAGTTATTGTAAAAGAAATTTGTATGCACTTGTTTTGTATAGAGCTGAGTTATAATCCCTCCGTTCCTTTCTATAGTGCCTATTTTTTTTGGCATGGAAATTAGCGCGAGCCGTTTTTTTGACAGAAAACCCCCTAGAGATATCACAGACAAAATAGGTAACTGAAAACAGATCTCAGAAATACATGACCAGATCGTTTTCCAGATTTTCTGGACTTGACCTGATCGGTGGAAGGGGTTCTTTGCAAAAAAACATAGCTTTACTCTTATATTCTGAAATAAATGCGAAAAAATAATAGGCATTATAGAAAGGAACGGAGGGAGTATTATAATATGAGAAGCATGGTCACCATAACTAAACCAGATTTGACTACATACGTTTGATCAAGAAAATAGACTATCTGAGCAATGCTTCGTTTGTTGTTTCATTAGTAGAATCATTCTCCTATCCCGACCAAACAAATGAAGGGAATTGCTATAGCAGGCTATGGTGTTGTAAAGGGCATTTAATAATAAACATCACTTCTACTTTTTTTTTCTAGATTATGCTCATAGAATCATATTTCTATGAAAGTCTTAGTTCCCTAGCTATCTAAGAATTTTTCAGTAATACTAAGACATCTATATGTATAAGATTTTTTTTACTAGCTGGTTTGAAAGATTAATATTTCAGTGGCGTCATACCTTATCATTGTCTCTAATATAGTTCTGATTGAACCTGTATTGAGTGTGATCATCACTGCTGTATTGACGAGTCCGACATTTTTTTAGCAGATTATGCCTTTAAGTTTGTGTTTATAATGCATAAAATTGTTCTTTCTACCTTGCTATCTCAGGAAATATTGGCTGCATCATGCGAGAGATCTTTTCCAACATTATTAATACATTAGGCATGTGTGTTTTCTTTGAAGGTGAAATAAATGTTCCCTTTTCACGCTTTACAGAAAGCTATTTCATTCTGGTAGTAATGAAAGCTGGCTCGTGTTAATTATTTGTGTTCTTCTTTTGCAGATATACGATGTATCTATAGCCATCCGTATAGTGGTAAGTTTGTTTTACCTAAATATATGTACCCTTTGCCGACCATTTGATTACCATGTTAAAATATGTTTCTGAAGAAAAATTTGTGATAAGGAAATATTACTATATGGTCAATTTTCTTCATTCTATATGAGTAAAAGCTATTTGGAGTAGTAAAATTTGACTGAACCCTTGTAGATGGATCAAAAATATCATGTACCCTTATACACCAACCTTACTCTGGCTATCCTTCCAAACAGGGTCTGTGGGTGATGTAAATTGCGGTTCGTGGATACATTTAATTCATAATTCTTGAGGCATATTCCAACGGATTAGGTTTTCCCTTTTATGACATATTCATTTTTTTCAGTTCTGGAATCTGTTGAATGTACAGTGTACAAAGGTAATCTAAATTTCAGAAATGCTTCATTTCATTAGATTGTTTTGCTTTAAAGCCATGGATTTATGTAGCCAAGTTAACCATTTGTATGGCTCAGACTGCAGATTTAGACTATGCCTCAAACAAAAAAGAATCACTTCATCATGCTAGGAAGGAATGAATGGTCCAGTACAAGGTCATGTTGTTTGGAGTTAACTGTTACTCACTCTGGTTCATAATTCATTCCATGGTTTTAGTTCAATTCCAGTTGCTCTTAGATAAAGTGTTACTCCTGCAGGAGCTACACACTTATGTTTGTAGATACTGCTGACTGAACCTAAATTTTATGAACGTATGATTGAAATGATTTTTTTGATTAGGTTAGTTTTCCAAGTAGTGAGATGTTTACTGCTACAATTGATACATATGGAAAGTTAAGGGAAATATGATGCTTTGGTTACAGTTTATTTGATTCATTCATAAACTTCTAGCTCTTGCACATGTGCCAGCTGTAAGTATACCAATGGAAAAAATAGAAGTAATTAGGTTGCTTGATTTGTACCTTAAAAGGAGATTTCATTCTATTTACTCCCTTGATTAATTTCATTGTATTGTGCTTATAGGGCTGGATGTCAAGGAGATTCCCACGCCAATGCTGACAATGACCAGTTTTGATGCTCTGCTGTAGGTATGCCATCATATCCCCACCGCGCTTTTCCCTCTCTGTTCAATTGTACTCCTTTTTGATGTTTAGGTCTCTCGACTTCTTGAATAATCCCATGATGTTTCTGTGAAAAGGCACAAACAAATAGGATACCAAGATAAAGTTCGTAAATTTTAGTGCAAAGGTGAATTCATAGTGTTCCTTAAAAGCTATGTTTCTCATATATCTATAGTGTTGGCTGCTATAATTATCCTTCATGTCACAGTTTACCCATACCTCACTGCTTGCAATATTTATACATGCGCAAAGTGCTGATTTTTTGGCGCTCTAAGATTATTGTACTATATGCCCTGATGGCATTCGGTTACCTGTCAAACTCTTTGTGGACTTGTTCATTTTCTTATGTCCATCTTATAAACCCGAGAAATATGCACTGCCAATGCAATCTAATCGAATATTAGTTTGATAGCTGAGTGTGTGTTTTTTGAGCTAGGAGGGAGGAAGGAGATGTGAGGCAGGGGATTTTTTTATGCGGGTGTCCTGTGAGGCAGCAAGCACGACACATGTATTCTGAGATTTTTTTTGTGTATGATCACAGATGATGTAGCTAAAGATGGCTACTGGAAGTTTTGTAAGTCCCCAATTTATGATGCATTTAGGATGACTCCTCTCGGTTTCTACTTGCCTCGGAAAAATTATCTTGTGGATGATCTGGTTTGAAGGATTAGTCTCTAGCTGACATATTCTGGGTGTTGGAAAAATGTTCTAGCAGTATTTTATCTCTTTGCTGCAAGCTAGCTACAAGAGTGTGCCATTCGAATTGGATATGTGGGTTGTTTGGGTCTGCCGATAGAGGAGAAGCAAGGGAAGATGATGTCATTGCACTTATGATTTATTTGGCCATGATTGCTCTTAGGAGCTGTGTGTCAGTACGGTTCTTAAATTAATTTAAACATTCACTCTGCTCTGCTGAACCCCAAACCAATGCGCAAAGGACTTGCAACCATAACCCTGATGGTGCCCTGGATGATCTGGAAACACCGCAACAGCTGCGTTTTCGATGGACAGCAGCCCTCCATCCGCAGCCTATGTGCTACCATCAAAGACGAAGCGGCGGCCTGGGCTACGGCTGGTGCTAAGGGACCGAGAGACGTGCTTCCAACGACCTGGGATGTGCACTAATTTCCTAGCTGTAATAAACCCCTGTAACACCTCCTAGGAGGCTTGTAAACTTCTTCTATCTTTTCAATGAAATGAAACGCAAAGAGTCCTTTGCGTTTTCTCGAAAAAAAAACATGTATTTATTGATATTAAATGAAAAACATAGTTGCTTCTCAATGTAGGATGTCGACAGATAGCATTTTCCTGATGTGATACATGGCCTGACCAGAAACTGATAAATAAACAAGTAACACAATATATGTATATATATGTATCATCCATGCAATCTGCGGTACTAATCTATGGCGGAAAGTGTACTTTTTGAAGTTATCTTACCACTGTTTAGTGCAAGGTTGTGATTTTGGAATATTTGTTTTTCTTACTAAATGTTTTACATATTTGGATATAAGCTTTGTCCTCACCCATCCCCCTTGACAGTACCCTCTCTCTTTGCCGTTTGTTCTCTTCAGGGCGGTGTCAAGCCGCATTTCCTCCTACCTGCATAGATGGCGATCGGAGGGTCTAAGCTCAGGTGAGCACTTCCTCCACCCTGCAAAAGTATGATTTCTTCTTTTCCATGAAAACGTTCACCTCTATTTTTTGTTTGTTTCACCAACTAGATTGCTATCTTCGTACTGAACCCGGTGATGTAATATATTTTAGATGTGATCTGCTTATACTTTTATTTGCATTCTGGAAGTTGTCAGGCTCATATGTTTTGAAATATCTAAGGAAACACCCGAACTAAATAAGTGTATAATGATTTATGGTCTTTAGGTACGGGCGCATAAGTGATTCATGCATTATTTGAATGTGCGAGTGACATGATTGAATCCATAGAACAATATATAATCTGAAAGTCAATACTTTTTCCAATGAAAGTACCATGTGGGTGATGTAAACCTAGAGGAAAATATCAGGGTTAAGGACCAGCAACCATGTTGTAACTTGGAATGACCCATTTTAGCTTGATTCTGTCACTTTACTGTCTTATAAAGCTAAGTGAAAATTTAGTCTATTCAATGTCTGAAAGATAGACCTTGTGGTTGAAAGGATTTCACTTCCAGAACCAGAGTGATACATGTACTAAGTTGATTAAACAAAGAGCAGCAAATACCCTAATTTTTATTGGTCTGCTCATTTTTTAGGTAAAAATTGTAGGGGAGGCCCCGACAGTAAATTTAGTAGAAGAGAAAAATATGTAGAATATTGAGGGATAGAATGTACAAAAGGGGGCTTAGCCCAACGTATAGCCCAAAAGAACAAAAGGGAGATTTCAGACCGTCCTTTTTTTAAAAAAGTTTCAAGCTCTAATAGAAGGTGTTACCATCGGAAGCAATTGAGCAAGAAACAATTCTTTTAAACTTCGAGCATAATTTGACAATGTCTGTCCACCAAAAGGAGCTAGAGATGTTGGTGGTTTGTGGAGTAGACAATGCCTTGCTTCATTTGACTGCTTGTATTATCTTTTTTTTTGAGCTGAAAGACTGCTTGTATTATCAATCAGAAGATGGTAGGAAGTGGGACCGTTCAAGTAGCACATGAGAGGACCTGCAAGGGGATTATCTTTTCGTGTTAGTTGTAGTTGTTGTAAACATGAAGACCTATGTTGGTGAGGAAAGATGAAAAGCAGTATGTCTCACTTTACTAGACACAAATGTATCCTTCATTGTTTCATGTTGTTTGCACAAATATTGACCTATTATTTGTTCTGGTCTCTCAATTTTCTTGTCCTTTCATCAGCATAATTTTTTATGTGCTTCAGTGGCATCCAGTTGTTATAGGAAGGCTCAGTTACTTGTCCTATGAACTCTTTTGGTAGGTTGTCGTCAATGCAATGAACATTCCTGCATGTAAAATTGAAGGAATGTTTATGTTGTTGTATAATACTTTGGAACAGTATGAAATATATTATGTGTGAGGTATATCATTCTTTATCCAGGTGTGGAGAATTTTTTATTGTGCACATATCTGAAGGTTTCACTGGTTTTGTGGTGCCATCTACTTCGATTTCTCACAATATAATCCATCTGCCGCAGTTATTCCGCCTGTCAGTTATCTATTGTATGTTTCAACAGACTGACAACTATGCGCAGCTTCACCCTTTTCTAGAGGAATTCACTGTTCAGGTAATTTGCATCTTGTCGAAAACCGTTCTGGGTCAACAGAAGGCTGCATAGTTAAACCGTTTTGCTGGACATGCTATTCTTGTGAAAGCAATGATTGAATTCTTGCTCAAAGTATGGAACTTCAAATACGGGGTAAAGGTATTCAGTAAACTAATCCACCCATAAAATGTTACTATTCTACCTAATTTCCTTGTCAAAATGAAAAGCTTGAATTGTTGTAGATCAATTTTGCTGACAATATTATTCTTGAGATGGGTGAAGCTAGGGCTAGAACAATGACAACTGGTGATGCTGGGGTGGTGATTTTAACTGCCTCACGTGTCCTGGAAAGTGCATAGATGCTCAAAAGTTGAGGCCCTTGCAGATTGGGAAGTTGAGGCCCTTGTACAAGTGGTGATTTGTACTGCCTCTGCGTGTTGACAACAAAATGAGTATCAAAACGGATTGTTGCAAACTTTGATCAAACGCACCTGTTAAATCCTTTATTGCAAATTTTTTGGAAGATTAAGGTGATACGTTGTGATTGATCGTGTAGTAGACTTTGCTTTGGTTATGACAGATCACAATAAAGTATCTCATGACTTTGATTTGGTTATGAGAGATCAAAATAAAAGTAACTCATGAACTAGCACATGCTGCTAGAGTCTTGAGATTATTAGCTGTTATCTGAAAACATACAATTATTTTTCATAGAATGTTTTTGGGCTATTGATACACTGAAGTTATTTAATTCATAGGTAGTTTACCAGAGACACAAGCAAGTGCTTCTGCCTATGTATATCTTCTCTGGACATTCTGGTTTCAAAATGTTTGGTCATTACTCATTAGAGACTGCGTATTGTTTGGCTGTTGTAATGTATAACTGTGGTACCTTAATTTAGTGTTGTAATGTATAATTATTATGTCACCTTAATTTAAATTCTTTCACAAAGTATGTCCATATTTGCTTGGCCGCCGTAGGTGGGCAAGCACGCGGCAAGCCGCGCTTTCCTACCTAGTATGAATCAATTTGGCTATGGTTCTCGCACCTCGTTTTCTCTGTCCTCGTTGGTTTCCTGATTTTCAGGTGCAGGCTGGTGGTGTCATGCGGCACTGCTGCTGCCAAGATCTCTCTAGGCTCTAGGATCTGCAAACATACAAAGTCTGTTGGGTCGAACAACCGTTCAATCAAGGGAAAAGCAAGTTCAAGGTCAATGCAGGCAGCTATCGATCAAGGTGTTAATTATACCAGGGGATCCGGTGTCTACGGCGGCGTGGTCGTGCTTGGTGGTGGTTGGTGGGTCCTCTGGGCCTCTCACTCCTGGTGGCTCATGGTGGTGACCTACTTCAGTGTTGGGGGTGGCGGCGGATGACTCGCCGACGGTTCTGTGGTCAGTGGTGGCCTCCTCTTCCACTGATGAGGTGGTCCAGCGGGCGGCTGCGTGGGGACCGACCGATCTATCTAATAGGGTTCTTCTTTTGCGAAGATGGTGATCTTCTTGAGGCCGGTCCTTCTTCACCTGGTCGGAGTGACGAGTTTCGGAAGGCTCTGTCGGTGAATGTACCAACGCACCTTATGCTTGGAGTTTGCTGCATCGGATGGTATTTGGTCGTGTACACCCATACTTTTATTCCGACGGTTTGGTTCTGGAGGGAGCGGCGTGAAGCTCTGTTCTGTGTTGCCATCAGACGACATTCTGGTCCATGGTGATATTAGATGCGGAGAATATCATGAAGAACGGATTGGAGGACTAGCAATGGAGGTTCGAGTCTCTCTGATGTGAGGGAATTGCTCGGTGTTCTGGGTTTCGCAGCAATATGCAAGTGGGAGCGGCATCACATGTGAAGTTTAGAGTCTTACCTTTCAGGATGGAAATCCAAGGCTTGGCTTTAATTTGTTGTGCCTGGAAATAGCCTTGTTGAACGCATTATTTTGAGAGCGGGGACAATCTTCAAGGTGAAACCTAAGGTCTTTTGATTAGGCAACGATGGCGCTTGTGCATTGTTTCCTTCTTGAAGGCGTCGCTTGGAGAGCCCGGAGTTAAGTTGTTGTCTTGGTGGTGGATGTATTGTTGCTGCTAGGGTTGAAATACCGTAGCGTGACCTTTCATTTCTTAGTTTCTTTTTGCTATGTGCATCCGTACTACTATTAAGGTATCGTGTTGTTGCATAGGCTGGTGTAATTTGTATCTCTTCATATTAATATATTTCCTTTATCCAAAAAAGAAACATGCACACAAGCCTGGAACTTCCGTACACATCACACATGTAAGGGGATTGATCTTTATTTAGGAAATCTGAGGGTCCAACTATGATATGGTCCAAGTCAGCTGCCATGTACATTGTAGTCCGTATATATGCGATTTTCTATCCCGCCAAAAATATGTAGTCGAGGGCAAAATCGATAAATTGATTAGAAAGGGTGAAGTAGTTGAATGGAGGGAAATGTAATAGTATAACATTTGTAACCAGTTGCTGGAGAACCACATTTGTCTTTATTGTTTCGCGGCAAAGCGTGGACACTTAGCTAATCTATACCTATCTATCTATCTATCTATCTATCTATCTATCTATCTATCTATCTATATATAATACATGTTATATTTTTTTTCTATCCTATACATGAGTTTTTGAATTTATTTTTTTTTCACTCTGTCAGCCTTCCCGCCAATGCACATTTAAAGTAATTGAAACCGTTGATTTGCAGCTTAGAGGTGCTATCTACCGCTCATCAAACAAGGACTCTTCAGATCTAACGGTTATGAATGCACAGATTCGTCACCCATCCTTCTCTTGAACTGGCGATGTTGAAAGCCTGAAACACTGGAACCCTCTAGATACTTCGGGATACCTCACTACTTTAGATTATTAAACATGCCTTTTTCGACATGGGAAGTCAGAAGTTGGGGGCTCCATTCAGTAGATATGCATACTAGCTAGCTGCATGGTCTAGAAGCAGACTACTGCTACCATTCATGTCAGCACTTTGCCTATCGAGTTGCTTAGACTAGAGTAAATCATCAATTCATCAAATCAATTGCTGTATAATTTTTTTAGGAGCTAAGACGCCGACATGAACTATTTTAAAGCGTTTAAATTTCTCGTACCTGAAAAATGATTCTTTAGATTAACACCAACTAGAGAACTCTAGAAAGAGTGGGAGAAAGAGAGATATGATTGTATACACTATTCTTAGATGGGAAATCATGTCCTTATAAGTTCACCTGCATGTAAATACATTGTATCGGAAATATATAGTCTCTAACATGGCTATCTTTAAAAAAAAATCTTTTTTGTGTACTTATGAAAAATATGTAAGACCATAATAATATAAAATATTGGTTCTCTTATGTAGTGTCGTTAATATAACATGTAAAGTGGCCCGCGCAATTGCGCATGCAACTCCTTAATCATCATTTTCAGTACCTAAATTTAGATTACAAACAACTTTGTTTTTTGGTACTAATGATTTTTTTTTGCAAAAATTCTACCTATCTATTAATAATCATCAATAGTAGTAGAAACAAACCAAATATTAAAAAAAATTACAGGTAGGTCTTTGCACCACCTAGCGACGACTATAGACACTGACACGAGCTGAAGACGCGCCGCTGTCCTCGCCCCTCCATCACCGGATCCAGTCAAATCTTGTCATAATAGAGCTTGTTGTCGTAGACAAACGGGAAGTCGTCAGGCTAAGGTCCCAAAGGACCAGCGCACCAGAGCAGCAACCGTCGCCAAAGATGACAAACGTACATCGGAAGAGACTGACCTGAAACAACACAAACGAACATGAAAACCGACTGAATCACATGAGATCCACCGGACACACGACTCCACGGGCTCTCTGTGATGCAAGACGCACCACCGGAGCAAGGATAGGATGGGAACGACCTTATTCTGACTTCAGGATGTAGCTGCCGCTTCATCATCTCAAAGAAGACACTAAAAACAACCTAACAAAGAACGAAAACCCTCCGCCGGCGAGAGGCCGTGGTCCACCACACCTCCAAGGCCCCAAGACCATCGAAGGTGGAGCGAACCAGTGGTGTCGCCGGCGAGGGTACGTAACCCTAGATGGCTTTTTTCTGGCCGCCTTCCTTTCGCTTCCTCTGAGATATATTTTGATAAAGTTAAAACATATTTTTTTGTGGTACTAATGACTTTAATGATAGGCCATCACATCTGATGAATATTTGTAAAATGTAAACAATTTCTATGAATTGGTAATTATATTAACTCTCAATTGTAGTTAGTGTGATCTTCCCACTTGGAACCCACTCTACAAACATGTAATTTACACTTATAGGTGGTCGGTAGAAGAAAGCTCGTGCGAGTTTTAGTACCTAAGAAAGAAAGAAGTGTTACTTGTCCGACAGATATAAAATCTGAAACCTTCGGGTCAATATAGTAGCCAGCAACGGTTCACATCTTAGCAGAGATGCTAAAAATGTTCCTATTTTTCCTGATTGACCGAAGCATCTTGCTGGCAAACAGGCATGTAAAGCTCACAACTACAAGCATTATTCCGGCCCTATGATGCAACCATTTATCCTTCCTCAAGAAACCATTGATTTATTTTCAACTAATTTTCTGGAATACTTCTTTTGACAATTTGTATTAGCTTAATATAGAAGACAAAATTCCCATAAAACCGTAAATCTAGTTCATGCAGAATGTAATTGTTTAGCGGTATCTAGGGTGCAGAAAAACGAAAGTGGTCTAATCTACGTCATATGTGTTTTTTTTTACGTATTGAACACTGGCATTAAAAGAAACAACGAACAGTACTACAAATAGAATATATGGTTATTGAGAGGGGAAGGATGGAAATGGTGAGGGAGATGGCGGTGGAGCATGTGGTGACCCTGCATACCACTGCATGTTGTAGTATGCCAGTCGTTGATATAACATTCACGAAGTACCATTCCGCAAATATTACATCCCTCAGAGTAGTACAACAGAACATAGAAGGGTCCATAACTCATTCACTTATTATTACAAGCATCAAACATATATCATCTTGGAGCTCCTCTTGGGTCCTAAGAGGGATACTCCTGGGTTCGAGGCGAACCCAACTTAGCTTTCAATATAAGAGTCTCATTAAATTATACATTTATTGCCTCGAGCAGCTAAATACTAAGAGTTCGGGCTGCTCGGCTACTACTACTACTGGATGTCTCTAGGCTTGATCTCCTCCGGAAGCCTCCCCGGATCCGTAGACGATGAGGTAGTCTACGCCTTCTATACCTCCAGAGAGGTCTGGTTCTTCATAGCCGATGATCTCGGCTCGTTCATTGTTGTCGTAGTCCTCCAGACGATTCTGACAATCTAAGCATGGGATTTAAGAGTGGTATGAGTACGAGCGTACTCAACAAGTTCATTATAGATAAGAGGTGTTTAATGCACTAGCTACGATATTAGACCAGAAAGTCTAATACCAATGCAAGTTTTGGTAAACATTTCTTCAAGAGTTGCTTTTATTCCGAAGAGCTATGTCCGTCAGCCTTCACCGGTTTACTAGAACTTCATGGAGCTCCTTTCCGGCCGCGTTCGCAGTTCCTTATCCCGGAACAGGGAGTGACAGGTCACAGTTCTTTACACTCTGCAGAGGTGTGTTGCTTTACCCATAAGAGATCTTAACCTTGGTGCCAACCGGGCAGCTTTCCCGTCCACACTTCCTTCGGTGTGAGGCCCGGTATAAGGTCATAGTCAATCATATTCCTCCGCTACCTTGCACACCCACCCTTTGTTGCAAACCCCGACCCTGGGTCCTCGCCGGTCCCATTATTCCCGTAATTTCAGGGTGGACCCCGACCACGACAACAGTCTGGGATTGAACCAAACTCCTTCGCCGGTAGCTGCAACCCATCATAGACCACATTACCGTGGGGAATTAGAAGGGGATCCCCACCCACCAATTGTTCCGCAAGCAGCAACCGTCTACGGTAAGCAACAGCTATACCGTGGGGAATTAGAAGGGGCTCCCCACCCACCAATTGCTCCGCAAGATACAACCGTCTACGGTAAGCGAATCCGTCGATGTACAAGAGGTGGAAATACGGTTGACTATTCCGTCCCACTCCAGATCTTATGGTTAACACGGGTATTACGGCACAAGAATCACTCGCGACATTTGTTGTTTAATCCTAGATGGATACAAACCCTTGCAATGGAACCTCCACCATATCAACACAATCCATGGTTCCATTGCCCACCACATAGTCATATTCATAGTTATGAAAATAGTGGTTTTGGTTTTTATGCAATAGTGATAATCATAGTACTTTGCAAGTAATTTGATAAAAATACTCAAATGACATGAGCAAGCGATGAACTTGCTCGAACACCTGCAAAGTTTTGCAGTTGGATGGTGTGGACTGACCCTTGTCCTCTGGTTCTGAAAAATAGCATCATTGTCCGATAAGGGCAATGGTTAAAGAAGCAATTATGCATGATTCCATTTTTAGGGTTTGTTCCCCCCTTCCGATGTCGTTATTATTTCATGTAAGAGGTTAATACTAAGAATAATTTGGGGATACTTGATTTAAAGTAAAATTCAACCTTGAAATGTTGTCAAGGTGTTTTTAAAGTCCAAGTACATTAATGGACTTATTTTTATTATTGAAAATTATATGTGTGATTTAAATGATTATTTAAATCATCAAATGAAGACTTATTCTTATTTGTCTTCAAAAATTCTCTTTGATATTTTATTTAGATGGAGAATTTTATGCTGTTTAATTTTCATATTTTTACTTATTTTTTTAGAGTTGTATCTTATTTTATAAAATTCTTGGAAATTCTCATTTAAATGGGTGTTTTGGAAATGTCCAAAATACCCCTAGGGCCCACCTGTCAGGCGGCCGAGCTGGTTAGGTTGGACCAGCCCAGTGGGCTCGGTCCAACCGACCCAGTCGCTTCGTCGTCCTCCCTCACTCTCGAACCCTAATCCCCTACTCGCTCTGGCGACGCGCGCGTCGCCGCCCCCTTTGCCGAATTGTTCCGGCCGACTCCGGCCATCGCCGCCGGTGAGATGCGGCGCACCTGATCCGTCGTTCGACGGCGCTTCAGATCCACCGCGCCGATCTGTGTTTCGCCGCTTCCTTGACGCGTCCCCATCGCCTCTGCTCGCCTGCCGTGGTGTGCTGCGGCGAGTTGGTCGCCGCCGACGCTCCTGGTGCCGAGGCCGTGTGCCTCGCCGTGCCTGCGCTGGAGCCTCCGTGCTTCGGCGACCGCCTGGCTTGGCCATGGCTTAGCGCTGCCGTGGCCGGGCTGTGCCGCCGTACCGCCATGGTGACGCCGTAGTGCTCCGCTCCGGGTATGTGCGCCGCCATCCTTTTCCTTCTTCCTTCTCTACTTGCTAGTTCATCCTCCTCTCCTGTTCTCTTCTCCCTTGCGTCCGGCTCGACTACCGGCCTCATTCCCCATGTGGAGATGTTGGCCGTGCCGATGCGCTGCCGCGGCTTGCTAGCTTGTGCGCTCGCTCGCTATGCTTGTGTGACCGTGTCTGCTGCTCGTGCATCCGCCATGGTTCTAGCTTGTCTGTGCTGTGTCTGTTCTTGCTCAATTGCTTACTCGTTGCAACTCATGAACTATTGCTTATGAGCATGCTCGTGGTGCTCGTGTAATTTTAGTGACTCCTGCTGATTCTCTGTATAATATTCCTTTCCTGTATATGCCATGGATTGCCCTTGGCTTGATCATTCTGTGATGATCCTTGCCTTTGGCAAGTGCCAGTGCTCTAGATGTGCTATTATATGTGCTCTAATTCCTAGACATGCTCAATTGAGCCTAACTGTTGCATTAACAACTCCATCACTTGATGGAGTGCTTCTGGATACAATTATAAAGCTCTATTCACTTATCTGTGATGCAATTGTTCAATTATATGGTTAATTTAATTATCTCGGGCCTTGTGATGATACTATGCTTGGCTATAGTGATCTGTAGCAAAAGTAAGTGATGCTTTGATGATCAATTGATCATTACTTGCTTGTGAGAAACTCGTGTGCTCCTCTCCGTGACTCACCGGTGTTCACCGATGCTCGTTTGTGCTTCATACGAGCTTAACCTGGTGTGTACTGTTGTTGGCTTAAGCAACTACTGTTGATTGCAGTGATCCATTGGATCACTGCAAAGCCCTGGTGCTTTGATTTGTTTGTTTAGTTCACTTATCTGTATTTGCCTGAATTTTACTGAAGTGGATAAGTGATGTGAGCTGCTTTGCAGTTGTGATCATCCAATTAATTGTGACAGGGCTAGATGGATGCCAACACTCAGTTGTGTACCCTAGCCCTGTACTGAATCCAAATGGATAATGATGT
Organism: Lolium rigidum; assembly: GCF_022539505.1. Classification (NCBI taxonomy): domain Eukaryota; kingdom Viridiplantae; phylum Streptophyta; class Magnoliopsida; order Poales; family Poaceae; genus Lolium; species Lolium rigidum. The sequence goes on from NC_061513.1 coordinate 147,358,446, forward strand.
GTGGGTTCTTGTGCTCGGTCGTAGGTTGAGGTAGCCCCGGCAAGACTCGTGATGTCTGTCAAGGGTAGCTCCCTTCTTCCGTGGCTTGCTCTAGTTGGTAATTTCTTGCTGGATTTGAACAACCGCTCACCGGCTTGATCCAATACTGGACTTCCAAAGTGGCTTTTGATGTTGAGAAATTATATAGACAAAGATTTGTCTATAGTCCGATGGCCTAGCTAGCCGTAGGTGCTTAGTGTGTGGGTTAGGCTAACTATGAATTCATTCTTGGCTGGATTCCTTTAGTTATGCACTCGATTTGCATAACCGATGTTCCCATAGTATGATTACCTAGTGGTCTTACCCATATTTGCTTGCACCAACCGGCTTTGTAGCCGAGATGATGACACAAACAGGGTATTCTACCCTTCGTGCTCCCGTGATGCATTGTATGCTTATTTATGAGCAAAACTTGGTTTTGCTCAGAGTTGATTTGGTTTATACCTCACTCCAGCCTCCTAGATAGTTTGTTGGTGTAGAGGATTTTTTCGGTGTTGAGCTTGTGCTTGCCCCGCTCCTCCCGGCAATCTTGTGGTGCTTGATTCAAGGTCTGTGGTGAGTTAGGCGGATTGAACAGCGAAGTGGCTGGTTCTTGTGTTCTTGTGTTCTTGGTGACTTACCCAGATGAAGCTCGTCGATGGATATGGCTTAGGGTTTGCTTCGAAAAGCTTATATTTGGTGCTCCCTTGCTCTCCCCGGTCGACAGCTTGGTCTGGCACACTTTGTGACTCACTGCTGATGTGTGTGTGTGTTGTGCTACATGCACACTCAGTGGCTTGGTGTTGAGCATGCACACATGCAGTGTGAGCTGCCTGTGTGTGTGTGTGTGTGCACCTGATCCTTTGAACTTGACTTGGAGAGGATCAGCTCGGCAGAGCTGTGAGCATATCCTCTCTGTTGCCATTATATTTCTAACCTGCCAAGTGGCTATGCCACTTGGCATAACTTCTTTTGTTGTGATTATGTGCGGGGAATCAAGATGATGATCAAATGAATATGGAGGTCATCAAATCCAAGATCAAGTGAAGATGATCTTGTAGTATTTAGGATAGGATCCATCCTTGTACTTTTCTTTTTATTTTCTTTTATTTTTCAATTTCTCCAATTCTTGTAGTATGTTGTAAAATTCATTTATTTCCATTATGAATATTGTAAAGACAATGTATCCTGTGTGTTAATCAATAAAGCTCAAGGTTTTCTCTAATGAGCTTGTCTTATTGTTTAAATTTATTCATAATGTGTGTTATGTATTATTTACTTAATGAATTTCCTCACCATTCAAATATTTAGGGTAATTATTTAATGTTTGAATTTGAATTTCAAATTCAACTTTGGTTTGAATTCAACCATGCCACTTAATTTAGAATTCAATCATGCAACTTAAGTTTGATGCAAACTCTCCCCTCTCTTCTCAAAACCCTAAACTAGTTAAGTGAGATGCAAGTTTGTCGCACTCTCGAAACCCTAACCCTGTAAGGTGTCGAGAGAGAAACTTGTTCCCCTTCGATGCAGTTTTTGTTAAAAAGCGCGAAATTTCCCCAGAATTTACCATGCAATGCACTTCCCTTTCTAAAATCTACCCCTCGATCGTCTCTAAACCTGGGACATTACAGTCTTTTCCCCTTAAAGAAAACTTCGTCCCGAAGTTGTGGTTGTAATACCTGAAGAGTTTGGGGTATGTTTTCCTCAGGTCTTCCTCTTTTTCCCAGGTGGCTTCCCTCTCGGGGTGATGCTTCCATTGTATTTTGCAATACTTGATAGCTTTATTTCGGAGTTGTTTCCAGCTCTCCTCGAGAATCTTGGCTGGCTTCTCGATGTATGTCAAGTCTGGTTGTAACTCGAGCTCATCCTGTGATACTGGTTCATCTGGGGTCTTTAAGCATTTCCGGAGTTGTGACACATGGAATACATTGTGAACTTGAGCTAGCCTTCCCGGTAGATCCAATTCAAAGGCTAAACCTCGGTTCTGACTCAGTATCTTGAAAGGTCCTATATATCTAGGACTGAGTTTTCCTTTTACTCCAAACCTCTGGAGTCCTTTCATCGGGCTTACCTTAAGATATACCATGTCTCCAACTCGTGGCTCCCATGTCCTCCTCTTCTGATCGGCATAACTCTTTTGCCGACTTTGGGCTATCTTGAGTCTGTCTCGATAATGTCAATGATTTGTTGTTTTTTCTTGACATAATCAGGGTTGACCTCTTTGCTTGCTCCGGCTTCATACCAACATATCGGTGATCTACACTTCCTTCCATACGGAGCTTCAAATGGTGCCATCTTGATGTCTGCTTTGATAGCTATTATTGTATGAGAACTCGCTAATGGTAAGTGTTCTTCCCATGATCCTCCGAAGTCTAGAGCACAAGCCCTAAGCATATCTTCTAAGATCTGGTTAGTTCTCTCCGTTTGTCCACCTGTCTGAGGATGATAGGCGATACTATAGTCCAATTTGGATCCTAAAGCTTCGTGTAGTTGCTTCCAGAAGGCTGATGTGAACACGGATCCTCGATCCGACACTATCTTCTTAGGCACTCCATGCTTACTCACGATCTCTTTGATGTAAAGATCGATGAGTTTCTCTCCTTTGTCCTGCTGATTTACTGCTAGGAATGTGCACTTTTCGTCAACCGGTCCACGATTACCCAAATCATGTCCTTCTTTTTATTGGTCATAGGTAGTCCGGTGATAAAATCCATTCCTATCTCCTCCCATTTCCATTCTGGAATAGGTAAAGGTTGTAATTTCCCTGCTGGACTCTGATGTTCAGCCTTCACTCTTGGCAGGTATGGCATTCCGCCACATATTGTGCTATTTCTCTCTTCATATTGTTCCACCAGAATAGCTCCTTTAGATCCATGTACATCTTCGTACTTCCCGGATGAATGGAGTATGGTGTTTGATGAGCTTCCCGGAGTATTACTTCCTTAATTTCAGCAATATCCGGAACGCAAATTCTCTTCTGGAACCATAATGATCCAGATTCTCCGCAATGAAATTCTGATGGTCTTCCTTCATCTATTCTTCTCATCTCCTCAACGATGAATGGATCGTCCAGCTGACCCATCATTATCTCATTCTTCAGGTTAACATTCAACTCATCGGCTACTTGCAATGCCGATAATCCTTCATGGGCTTCCTTCTCCCAAAGTTGTATTTGGGCTTGACTTATTTCCTTCCTCAACTCCGGTGAGATTTCTTGTTCCACTCCGCCGGTACTCTTCCTGCTCAAAGCATCTGCTACAACATTGGCCTTCCCTGGAGTGTAATTGATTGTCAGATCATAATCCTTGATTAGCTCAAGCCATCTTTTCTGCCTCATGTTGAGTTCCTTCTGAGTGAAGAAATATTTGAGGCTTTTATGGTCTGTATAGAGTTCACACTTAGCTCCATAGAGAAAATGTCTCCATGTCTTGAGTGCAAATACGACTGCTGCTAATTCCAAGTCATGTGTTGGATAGTTTACTTCATGAGGTCTGAGTTGCCTCGATCCATAAGATATCACTTTTCGATCTTGCATGAGTACGCAACCCAATCCATGTTTGGATGCGTCACAGTACACGGTGTAATCCTTGCCAACTTCCGGAACCGCTAACACCGGTGCCGTGGTGAGTTTCTCCTTCAGAGTTTTAGAACTCTTCTCACACTCCTCTGACCACACGAATGGTGTGTTCTTCCTTAACAGCTTTTTCATTGGTCCTGCTATCTTAGAGAATCCTTCAATGAATCTCCGATAATATGCTGCCATTCCTAGGAATCCTCGGATTTCCTTGACAGTCTTGGGTGCTTCCCATTCTAGAACCGCTGCTACCTTACTCGGGTTAACAGCTATTCCATCTTTACTAATAACATGACCAAGGAATTCTACCTGATCTAGCCAAAATTCACACTTACTAAGTTTGGCATAGAGTTGATGTTCCCTTAGTGTTTGCAACACTAACCTCAAATGTTCGGCATGTTCGGCCTTGTTCTTGGAATAGATCAAGATATCATCGATAAATACGATGACGAACTTGTCTAGACATGGCATGAAAATCTTATTCATGAGATTCATGAAAATTGCTGGGGCATTGGTTAATCCAAATGGCACTACAAGATATTCATGATGTCCATATCTTGAAATAAAGGCAGTTTTCGGAACGTCTTCCTTCTTGATCTTTATCTGGTGATAACCGGATCTGAGATCAATCTTGGAAAAGACTCCCGCGCCTCTAACTTGATCAAATAGATCTTGTATTCTTGGAAGTGGATACTTGTTCTTTATTGTGACGTTGTTCAGATTCCTGTAATCTCCGCACATTCTTCTTCCTCCATCTCTTTTATCCACGAAGATCACAGGTGATCCCCATGGTGAAACACTTTCTTGAATAAATCCTTTTTGTTCCAAATCATCCAATTGCTCCTTAAGTTCTTTCAACTCCTTGGGCCCCATCTTGTATGGTGCCTTAGCAATCGGAGCTGTTCCTGGAATTAGGTCGATAGTGAATTCTATCTCCCTATATGGTGGCATACCAGGTAATTCCACAGGAAATACATCCTGGAATTCATTCACTACGGGTATATTCTCCAATTTCACTTCCTTCATGCTCGTTCACTCGTAGCTCCACTTCAATCTGTGTATGTTTGTCGCCTTGGTAGATCATTCTACTTCCATCGGGGCTTTTCAAAGACACCGTCTTGCTCACACAGTCGATCAATGCTCCATTAGCTTCTAACCAGTTCATACCAAGAATGACATCAATGTCCTTCATCGGTAAAATGAACAGGTCCGCGTCAAACGCGCACTTATTGATCATGATGACTTGTTTTTGTTTGGTATGGGTTACTACTATCGTTCCCCCCGCAGAAAGTATGGTTATGGGTGTATCTAACTTAGTGCAACTAATCCCATGTTTGATGATGAATTGTTGAGAAATGAATGATGTAGTTGCACCAGTATCAAAAAGTACTTTTCCAGGATGAGTGAGTATCTGGAGCGTACCTATCACCGCCTGATCGGAGTTGACCACCTCCTCCGGACCGGTACGGCTCAGCTTGCCGAAGGGCTTCTTATTCTTCCAGTTCCCTCCGGTGTTTCCTCCTCGATTTCCTCCTCCTCCTGACTGACCTCCTCCACTATTTTTCTTGGGGCAGTCCTTCAGCATGTGCCCCTCCTGACGACACCCAAAGCATATTATCTTGGGTTTCCGGCAATCTTGTGAAAGATGCCCTCTAAACCCACAAATGCGGCAAACAATCTGGTTTGCGGCTTGGTTTCCTTGGTTCCTCCTATTATTGTAGTAGTAGTAGTAGTTGTTGTTGTTGTACCTTGGTTTGAAACTCAAGCCAGTATTAGGCTTGTTACTGACATATCTCTTAGGCTCAAACTTGGCCTTTTTCCTCTTCTCCTCCTGCAGTTGTTTGAAATCATCTTCCAGAGTGATGGCAGCATCCACCAACTCTTGAAACTCCGTAGCTCTCGTCATACGGAGCTGTACCTTGAACTGGGGACTTAACCCCCTCAGAAACCTCTTCTTCTTCTTGTCCTCGGTGTTGACTTCTTCAACCGCATACCGGGACAGTTTAGAGAATTCCCTGACATATGTCAGGATTGCCTTGTCCTTCTGCTCGAGACTTTCAAATTCTCGACGCTTCAGTTCCACAATACTTTCAGGGACATTGGATTCCCTGAACTTCCTTGCAAATTCCTCCCAGGTAAATACCTTTCCAGCCGGATAAACGGCTACAATATTGTCCCACCATGATGCGGCAGGTCCACACAGCAGATGGGTAGCATAGCGAACCTTCTCTTGGTCGTTACATCCAACAGTATTGAGCTTTCGCTCAGTATCCATAAGCCAATCTTCCGCGTCCATTGGCTCGGGCGCGTATGCGAAAGATATAGGCTTGGTGTTTTGGAAGTCTGCTAATGTGACTCCCGGGTTCTCAGGTCTCTCCACCCTGTTCTGCTGCAGCAAATCTTGGAAGAATTTGTTCTGCTGCTCCAGTGTTACACGCTGTCTCTCCTCTACCAGCTGCATGTACTGGATAAAATTTTGCTGCGTCATGGGTGGTGGTGGTGGTGGAAACTGATTCCTGGCTGCTTCGTCAGCCTCTTCCTTTTGTTTGGCTTCGCGCTCCATGCGCTGCGCTTCGGTCTCCTCTCCTAACGCTCCCGACATAACCCCCTAGTTCTGCAACACAAGATGATACTCATAGTTACTCCATGCGCAAGTTTTCTGAGCTCAACATTGTGCACAGAACTAGTCACGCAATGGAAATCAAGAAGCAAATCCAAATCATACAAAACATATACCATAAATTTACATACTTAAGTGGTCTTATTACAATACTCCAAGTCGATGTGAGTATGCAAACTCACTTATTAAAGTATATGTACAAATTTCTACAAAATATTACACTCTACAATACACGTGGTACTTGTGTATTGTAGCTTTGCTTCCCTTGGTAGTCTCTAGTCGATCTTCACTCCCGATACATTCCGAGGCTTCCATCCGGTCGAACGTCTCGTTCTCCTGACAAAACCTGGAACATAAGGTCTCCCCGTTGGCTGGTAGTCGGAATCCGATGATGATCCTAGGGAGAAATCAGTGTTCACGAACTGATCATTCAGTGCATCGTAATCCACCCATCGGGTGTACTTCCATGTACCTACACCATAGGTATTTCCTACATTCGTATCCGACTCAACCTGTGTCGGATACCCTCCAACTTACTCCTCATTCCACGGATAACTCTGGTGCTGGGTCGTGGCATCTTCATTCATCTCCCCATCATAATACGCTGTGGTACTATGAGTTCCCGTATCAGACCCCCAACGCCAACCCGTGGAGTTTTCTATCGGAGTCACGGAACGCTGATTGTTCCCGGATTCCTCTCCGCCCTCGTATCCCCCATAGGAACTACCCAGATAGTTCCCAGGTGTAACAGGTGTAGCTTCACGCTCAAGAGGATCAATACTAATGTAATCACCAGCTGAGTAGACTGGTGTGTGCACCTCGTTCTCCATAGGTTCTTTCCCATTTGTCTCCTCCTTGGGTTCAGTAAACTCTTCTAGCATTGTATCAATTGCTCCCGTCAAATGACGGTTCAACTGAAAGAGTAATGATATGAAGTTGCGGCTATTGTCCATATATTTTGCTGCTTCGGCTGGTTTGCTTTTGGCATATTTGAAATGGTTCAAGCATGGGATCATCGTCCTCCTCCATATGAGGAATGTGTGTGAATTCGGAACCCATAAGTTCTTTCGTCTTATGCTCCCGAATATCGGTTATGGCTCTCATAACGGCTATATGGTAGGCTGTGTTCATAGTTCGGGCTTCCCCGCTCGGCATTACTACGCTCATTCCCAAAGATTCGGGAAGTCGTAGCCCTACCCTACATTTGGCCAATACAAGTACCATCATAGTACATGTATTTCTTTACTTGAATCTGGGGATCACACCCAAATTCAAGTAACATGGCCCGTAGAATATCTGCAAGTCCTCCTTCGTATTCACTCAGTATGGAATCCATCACCTTCAAGTTTCGTCCGGGACGTGAACTTGCCATTTTGGCTGTAGAAATAGAAAGATTATGAGATTAGTAATAATGCATCATAACAGAGATAATAAAGAATCATCGCACTAAAAGATATGATTGTTGTATTCTCAAGTGAATATACACCATACTTTTTAGAGAATTCTTTACTAATCCTATTTGACTCCTAACGTTCGGTCCCATTTACTAGGTTCCAACCTAAGGTCAAAGCTTTTGCTCGATACCAACTCGTGGTGACCCTCGCATACCACCGCATGTTGTAGTATGCCGGCCGTTGATATAACATTCACGAAGTACCATTCCGCAAATATTACATCCCTCGAGTAGTACAACAGAACATAGCAGGGTCCATAACTCATTCACTTATTATTACAAGCATCAAACATATATCATCTTGGAGCTCCTCTTGGGTCCTAAGAGGGATACTCCTGGGTTCGAGGCGAACACAACTTAGCTTTCAATATAAGAGTCTCATTAAATTATACATTTATTGCCTCGAGCAGCTAAATACTAAGAGTTCGGGCTGCTCGGCTACTACTACTACCTGGATGTCTCTAGGCTTGATCTCCTCCGGAAGCCTCCCGGATCCGTAGACGATGAGGTAGTCTACGCCTTCTATACCTCCAGAGAGGTCTGGTTCTTCATAGCCGATGATCTCGGCTCCTTCATTGTTGTCGTAGTCCTCCTCCAGATGATTCAGACAATCTAAGCATGGGATTTAAGAGTGGTATGAGTACGAGCGTACTCAACAAGTTCATTATAGATAAGAGGTGTTTAATGCACTAGCTACGATATTAGACCAGAAAGTCTAATACCAATGCAATTTTTGGTAAACATTTCTTCAAGAGATTGCTTTTATTCCGAAGAGCTATGTCCGTCAGCCTTCACCGGTTTACTAGAACTTCATGGAGCTCCTTTCTGGCCGCGTTCGTAGTTCCTTATCCCGAAACAGGGAGTGACAGGTCACAGTTCTTTACACTCTGCAGAGGTGTGTTGCTTTACCCATAAGAGATCTTAACCTTGGTCCCAACCGGGCAGCTTTCCCGTCCACACTTCCTTCGGTGTGAGGCCCGGTATAAGGTCATAGTCAATCATATTCCTCCGCTACCTTGCACACCCACCCTTTGTTGCAAACCCCGACCCTGGGTCCTCGTCGGTCCCATTATTCCCGTAATTTCAGGGTGGACCCCGACCACGACAACAGATCCGGGATTGAACCAAACTCCTTCGCCGGTAGCCGCAACCCATCATAGACCACATTACCGTGGGGAATTAGAAGGGGATCCCCACCCACCAATTGTTCCGCAAGCAGCAACCGTCTACGGTAAGCAACGCCTATACCGTGGGGAATTAGAAGGGGCTCCCCACCCACCAATTGCTCCGCAAGATACAACCGTCTACGGTAAGCGAATCCGTCGATGTACAAGAGGTGGAAATACGGTTGACTATTCCGTCCCACTCCAGATCTTATGGTTAACACGGGTATTACGGCACAAGAATCACTCGCGACATTTGTTGTTTAATCCTAGATGGATACAAACCCTTGCAATGGAACCTCCACCATATCAACACAATCCATGGTTCCATTGCCCACCACATAGTCATATTCATAGTTATGAAAATAGTGGTTTTGGTTTTTATGCAATAGTGATAATCATAGTACTTTGCAAGTAATTTGATAAAAATACTCAAATGACATGAGCAAGCGATGAACTTGCTCGAACACCGCAAAGTTTTGCGGCTTGGATGGTGTGGACTGACCCTTGTCCTCCGGTTCTGAAAAATAGCATCATTGTCCGATAAGGGCAATGGTTAAAGAAGCAATTATGCATGATTCCATTTTTAGGGTTTGTTCCCCCCTTCCGATGTCGTTATTATTTCATGTAAGAGGTTAATACTAAGAATAATTTGGGGATACTTGATTTAAAGTAAAATTCAACCTTGAAATGTTGTCAAGGTGTTTTTAAAGTCCAAGTACATTAATGGACTTATTTTTATTATTGAAAATTATATGTGTGATTTAAATGATTATTTAAATCATCAAATGAAGACTTATTCTTATTTGTCTTCAAAAATTCTCTTTGATATTTTATTTAGATGGAGAATTTTATGCTGTTTAATTTTCATATTTTTACTTATTTTTTTAGAGTTGTATCTTATTTTATAAAATTCTTGGAAATTCTCATTTAAATGGGTGTTTTGGAAATGTCCAAAATACCCCTCGGGCCCACCTGTCAGGCGGCCGAGCTGGTTAGGTTGGACCAGCCCAGTGGGCTCGGTCCAACCGACCCAGTCGCTTCGTCGTCCTCCCTCACTCTCGAACCCTAATCCCCTACTCGCTCTGGCGACGCGCGCGTCGCCGCCCCCTTTGCCGAATTGTTCCGGCCGACTCCGGCCATCGCCGCCGGCGAGATGCGGCGCACCTGATCCGCCGTTCGACGGCGCTTCAGATCCACCGCGCCGATCTGTGTTTCGCCGCTTCCTTGACGCGTCCCCATCGCCTTTGCTTGCCTGCCGTGGTGTGCTGCGGCGAGTTCGTCGCCGCCGACGCTCCTGGTGCCGAGGCCGTGTGCCTCGCCGTGCCTGCGCTGGAGCCTCCGTGCTTCGGCGACCGCCTGGCTTGGCCATGGCTTGGCGCTGCCGTGGCCAGGCTGTGCCGCCGTACCGCCATGGTGACGCCGTAGTGCTCCGCTCCAGGTATGTGCGCCGCCATCCTTTTCCTTCTTCCTTCTCTACTGCTAGTTCATCCTCCTCTCCTCGTTCTCTTCTCCCTTGCGTCTGGCTCGACTACTGGCCTCATTCCCCATGTGGAGATGTTGGCCGTGCCGATGCGCTGTCTGCGGCTTGCTAGCTTGTGCGCCTGCTCGCTATGCTTTGTGTGACCTGTCTTCTGTCTTGTGCATCTGCCATGGTTCTAGCTTGCTGCGCTGTGCTGTTCTTGCTCAATTGCTTACTGTTGCAACTCATGAACTATTGCTTATGAGCATGTTGTGGTGCTCTGTGTAATTTTAGTGACTCCTGCTGATTCTCTGTATAATATTCCTTTCCTGTATATGCCATGGATTGCCCTTGGCTTGATCATTCTGGTGATGATCCTTGCCTTTGGCAAGTGCCGAGTGCTCCAGATGTGCTATTATATGTGCTCTAATTCCTGGACATGCTCAATTGAGCCTAACTGTTGCATTAACAACTCCATCACTTGATGGAGTGCTTCTAGATACAATTATAAAGCTCTATTCACTTATATGTGATGCAATTGTTCAATTATATGGTTAATTTAATTATCTGGGCCTTGTGATGATACTATGCTTGGCTATAGTGATCTGTAGCAAAAGTAAGTGATGCTTTGATGATCAATTGATCATTACTTGCTTGTGAGCAAGTGTGTGCTCCTCTCTGTGACTCACTGGTGTTCACCAGTGCTGTTTGTGCTTCATACAGGCTTAACCTGGTGTGTACTGTTGTTGGCTTAAGCAACTGTTGTTGCTTGCAGTGATCCATTGGATCACTGCAAAGCCCTGGTGCTTTGATTTGTTTGTTTAGTTCACTTATCTGTATTTGCCTGAATTTTACTGAAGTGGATAAGTGATGGCGTGTATTTCACACGTTCGTTGGGCAACCCCAAGAGGAAGGTATGATGCGCACAGCAGCAAGTTTTCCCTCAGAAAGAAACCAAGGTTTATCGAACCGGGAGGAGCCAAGAAGCACGTTGAAGGTTGATGGCGGCGGGATGTAGTGCGGCGCAACACCAGAGATTCCGGCGCCAACATGGAACCTGCACAACACAACCAAAGTACTTTGCCCCAACGAAACAATGAGGTTGTCAATCTCACCGGCTTGCTGTAACAAAGGATTAACCGTATTGTGTGGAAGATGATTGTTTGCAGAGAAAATAGTAAAACAAGTATTGGAGCAGATTTGTATTTCAGTATTAAAGAATGGACCGGGGTCCACAGTTCACTAGAGGTGTCTCTCCCATAAGATAAAAGCATGTTGGGTGAACAAATTACAGTCGGGCAATTGACAAATAGAGAGGGCATAACAATGCACATACATGACATGATAAGTATAGTGAGATTTAATTGGGCATTACGACAAAGTACATAGACCGCCATCCAACTGCATCTATGCCTAAAAAGTCCACCTTCGAGGTTATCATCCGAACCCCTCCGAGTATTAAGTTGCTAAGCAACGGACAATTGCATTAAGTATGGTGCGTAATGTAATCAATAACTACATCCTTGAACATAGCATCAATGTTTTATCCCTAGTGGCAACAAGCACAACACAACCTTAGAACTTTACGTCACTCGTCCCGTGTGTCAATGCGGGCATGAACCCACTATCGAGCATAAGTACTCCCTCTTGGAGTTAATAGTAAAAACTTGGCCAGAGCCTCTACTAGAAACGGAGAGCATGCAAGATCATAAACAACACATGTATAATAACTTGATAATTAACATGACATAGTATTCTCTATCCATCGGATCCCGACAAACACAACATATAGAATTACGGATAGATGATCTTGATCATGTTAGGCAGCTCACAAGATCCGACAATGATATCACAATGGGGAGAAGACAACCATCTAGCTACGCTATGGACCCATAGTCCGGGGGTAGACTACTCACTCATCACTCCGGAGGCGACCATGGCGGCGTAGAGTCCTCCGGGAGATGATTCCCCTCTCGGCAGGGTGCCGGAGGCGATCTCTGGATCCCCGAGATGGGATCGGCGGCGACGGCGTCTCGGTAAGGTTTTCCGTATCGTGGCTCTCGGTGCTGGGGGTTTCGTCACGGAGGCTATTTGTAGGCGGAAGGGTAGGTCAAGAGGCGGCACGGGGCCCCACACCACGGGGCCGCGCGGCCAAGGGGGGCCGCGCCGCCCTAGGGTGTGGCCCCTCCGTGGCCCCTCTTCGTCTCTCCTTCGGACTTCTGGAAGCTTCGTGAGAAAATAGGCCCCTGGGCTTTAATTTCGTCCAATTCCGAGAATATTTCGTTACTAGGATTTTTGAAACCAAAAACAGCAGAAAACAGCAGCTGGCACTTCGGCATCTTGTTAATAGGTTAGTTCCAGAAAATGCACGAATATGACATAAAGTGTGCATAAAACATGTAGGTATCATCAATAATATGGCATAGAACATAAGAAATTATCGATACGTCGGAGACGTATCAAGCATCCCAAGCTTAGTTACTGCTCGTCCCGAGCGGGTAAAACGATAACAAAGATAATTTCTGAAGTGATATGCCATCATAACCTTGATCATACTATTTGTAAACATATGTAGTGGATGCAGCGATCATAACAATGGTGATGACATGAGTAAACAGGTGAATCATATAGCAAAGACTTTTCATGAATAGTACTTCAAGACAAGTATTAATAAGTCTTGCATAAGAGTTAACTCATAAAGCAATAAATCAAAGTAAAGGTATTGAAACAACACAAAGGAAGATTAAGTTTCAGCGGTTGCTTTCAACTTGTAACATGTATATCTCATGGATAATAGTCAACATAGAGTAATATAACAAGTACAATATGCAAGTATGTAGGAATCAATGCACGGTTCACACAAGTGTTTGCTTCTTGAGGTGGAGAGAGATAGGTGAACTGACTCAACATAAAAGTAAAGAGAATGGTGCTTCAAAGAGGAAAGCATCGATTGCTATATTTGTGCTAGAGCTTTTATTTTGAAAACATGAAACAATTTTGTCAACGGTAGTAATAAAGCATATGAGTTATGTACATTACATCTTACAAGTTGCAAGTCTCATGCATAGTATACTAATAGTGCCCGCACCTTGTCCTAATTAACTTGGACTACCGGATCTTTGCAATGCACATGTTTTGACCAAGTGTCACAATGGGGTACCTCCATGCCGCCTGTACAAAGGTCTAAGGAGAAAGCTCGCATTTTGGATTTCTCGCTTTTGATTATTCTCAACTTAGACATCCATACCGGGACAACATGGACAACGGATAATGGACTCCTCTTTTATGCATAAGCATGTGGCAACAATTATTATTCTCATATGAGATTGAGGATATGTGTCCAAGCTGAAACTTCCACCATGAATCATGGCTTTAGTTAGCGGCCCAAAGTTCTTCTCTAACAACATGCATGCTCCAACCATGAAGGTGGTAGATCTCTCTTGCTTCGGACAAGACGGACATGCATAGCAACTCACATGATATCCAACAAGAAATAGTTGATGGCGTCCCCGAAACATGGTTACCGCTCAACAAGCAACTTAATAAGAGATAAAGTGCATAAGTACATATTCAATACTACAATAGTTTTTAAGCTATTTGTCCCATGAGCTATATATTGCAAAGGTGAATGATGGAATTTTAAAGGTAGCACTCAAGCAATTTACTTTGGAATGGCGGGTAAATACCATGTAGTAGGTAGGTATGGTGGACACAAATGGCATAGTGGTTGGCTCAAGTATTTTGGATGCATGAGAAGTATTCCCTCTCGATACAAGGTTTAGGCTAGCAAGGTTATTTGAAACAAACACAAGGATGAACGGTACAGACAAAACTCACATAAAAGACATATGGTAAACATTATAAGACTCCATACCGTCTTCCTTGTTGTTCAAAACTCAATACTAGATGTTATCTAGACTCTAGAGAAACCAAATATGCAAACCAAATTAGCAAGCTCTAAGTATTTCTTCATTAATGGGTGCAAAGTATATGATGCAAGAGCTTAAACATGAGCACAACAATTGCCAAGTATCACATTATCCAAAACATTTTAGAGTTACTACATGTAGCATTTTCCAATTCCAACCATATAACAATTTAACGAAGGAGAAACTTCGCCATGAATACTATGAGTAGAACCTAAGGACATATTTGTCCATATGCAACAGTGGAGCGTGTCTCTCTCCCATAAAGTGAATGCTAGGATCCATTTTATTCAAACAAAACAAAAACAAAAACAAACCGACGCTCCAAGCAAAGTACATAAGATGTGGCCGAATAAAAATATAGTTTCGGGGAGGAACCTGATAATGTTGTCGATGAAGAAGGGGATGCCTTGGGCATCCCCAAGCTTAGACGCTTGAGTCTTCTTAATATATGCAGGGGTGAACCACCGGGGAATCCCCAAGCTTAGAGCTTTCACTCTCCTTGATCATATTGCATCATACTCCTCTCTTGATCCTTGAAAACTTCCTCCACACCAAACTCGAAACAACTCATTAGAGGGTTAGTGCATAATAAAAATTCACATATTCAGAGGTGACACAATCATTCTTAACACTTCTGGACATTGCATAAAGCTACTGGACATTAATGGATCAAAGAAATTCATCCAACATAGCAAAAGAGGCAATGCGAAATAGAAGACAGAATCTGTCAAAACAGAACAGTCCGTAAAGATGGATTTTATTAGGCCACCGAGACTTGCTCAAACGAAAATGCTCAAATTGAATGAAAGTTGCGTACATATCTGAGGATCACTCACGTAAATTGGCATAATTTTCTGAGTTACCTACGGAGAATTAGACCCAGATTCGTGACAGCAAAGAAATCTGTTTCACGCGCAGTAATCCAAATCTAGTACTTACTTTTCTATCAAAGACTTTACTTGGCACAACAAAACATAAAACTAAGATAAGGAGAGGTTGCTACAGTAGTAAACAACTTCCAAGACACAAATATAAAACAAAGTACTGTAGGTAAAAACATGGGCTGTCTCCCATAAGCGCTTTTCTTTAACGCCTTTCAGCTAGGCGCAGAAAGTGTAACTCAAGTAACATCAACATCATTACCAGTGGTGTTGGGAGTTTTCTCAACCATGCAAAGTATATTGGATACATAAGTTTCAGCGTCTCCCTTTTCATTAGTCTTGGGCTTGCTACTCTCATCAAACAAATTTTCAGGAACAAGCCAAGCATAGTTACGTTCTAGTGCATCATTCATAGCTAGGAGTTTACATGGTATTGGTGCTTTGATCTCCCTACCATCATTAATATTATTAGTGTATCTTATTCTATCCATGTCCATCTTTTCAAGGAGACTAACAAAATTAGTATGAGAACCAAGCATATTAAATTTAGCAAAGACCTTTCTAGCTTCTCTTGCTAGACCACCAAATTCTCTAAGAAGGGTTTCTAAAACAAAATCTTTCTTCTCCCCTCTTCCATATCACCAAGTGTAAGAAACATGTGTTGGATTATAGGATTGAGATTAACAAATTTAGTTTCCAACAGGCGAACTAAAGCAGCGGCAGCAATTTCATAGGTGGGAGCAAGGTCTACCAAGTGTCTATCTTCGAAATCTTCAACGGTACTAACATGGGTGAAAAATTCTTCTATATTGTTCCTCCCAATTATAGACCCTTGTCCTACCGGTATGTTCTTTGCGGTAAAATCAAAAGGAAACATGATGAATCAAGTAAAGTAAATGCAAGTAAACTAATTTTTTTGTATTTTTGATATAGCAAACAAGACAGTAAATAAAGTAAAACTAGCAACTAATTTTTTTTGTGTTTTGATATAAGTGCAGCAAACAAAGTAGTAAATAAAATAAAGCAAGACAAAAACAAAGTAAAGAGATTGAGAAGTGGAGACTCCCCTTGCAGCGTGTCTTGATCTCCCCGGCAACGGCGCCAGAAAATATGCTTGATGGCGTGTATATCACACGTTCGTTGGGCAACCCCAAGAGGAAGGTATGATGCGCACAGCAGCAAGTTTTCCCTCAGAAAGAAACCAAGGTTTATCGAACCAGGAGGAGCCAAGAAGCACGTTGAAGGTTGATGGCGGCGGGATGTAGTGCGGCGCAACACCGGAGATTCCGGCGCCAACGTGGAACCTGCACAACACAACCAAAGTACTTTGCCCCAATGAAACGAGTGAGGTTGTCAATCTCACCGGCTTGTCTGTAACAAAGGATTAACCGTATTGTGTGGAAGATGATTGTTTGCAGAGAAAATAGTAAAACAAGTATTGCGGCAGATTTGTATTTCGGTATTAAAGAATGGACCGGGGTCCACGGTTCACTAGAGGTGTCTCTCCCATAAGATAAAAGCATGTTGGGTGAACAAATTACGGTCGGGCAATTGACAAATAGAGAGGGCATAACAATGCACATACATGACATGATAAGTATAGTGAGATTTAATTGGGCATTACGACAAAGTACATAGACCGCCATCCAACCGCATCTATGCCTAAAAAGTCCACCTTCGGGTTATCATCCGAACCCCCTCCGGTATTAAGTTGCTAAGCAACGAGACAATTGCATTAAGTATGGTGCGTAATGTAATCAATAACTACATCCTTGAACATAGCATCAATGTTTTATCCCTAGTGGCAACAAGCACAACACAACCTTAGAACTTTCTGTCATCTGTCCCGTGTGTCAATGCGGGCATGAACCCACTATCGAGCATAAGTACTCCCTCTTGGAGTTAATAGTAAAAACTTGGCCGAGCCTCTACTAGAAACGGAGAGCATGCAAGATCATAAACAACACATGTATAATAACTTGATAATTAACATGACATAGTATTCTCTATCCATCGGATCCCGACAAACACAACATATAGAATTACGGATAGATGATCTTGATCATGTTAGGCAGCTCACAAGATCCGACAATGATAGCACAATGGGGAGAAGACAACCATCTAGCTACTGCTATGGACCCATAGTCCAGGGGTAGACTACTCACTCATCACTCCGGAGGCGACCATGGCGGCGTAGAGTCCTCCGGGAGATGATTCCCCTCTCCGGCGGGGTGCCGGAGGCGATCTCCTGGATCCCCAGAGATGGGATCGGCGGCGACGGCGTCTCGGTAAGGTTTTCCGTATCGTGGCTCTCGATGCGGGGGTTTCGTCACGGAGGCTATTTGTAGGCGGAAGGGTAGGTCAAGAGGCGGCACGGGGCCCCACACCACGGGGCCGCGCGGCCAAGGGGGGGCCGCGCCGCCTAGGGTGTGGCCCCTCCGTGGCCC
Source organism: Lolium rigidum (assembly GCF_022539505.1). Lineage (NCBI taxonomy): Eukaryota > Viridiplantae > Streptophyta > Magnoliopsida > Poales > Poaceae > Lolium > Lolium rigidum. Next base: position 147,375,996 of record NC_061513.1, read on the forward strand.
CTCTTCGTCTCTCCTTCGGACTTCCGGAAGCTTCGTGAGAAAATAGGCCCCTGGGCTTTAATTTCGTCCAATTCCGAGAATATTTCGTTACTAGGATTTCGAAACCAAAAACAGCGAGAAAACAGCAAGCGGCACTTCGGCATCTTGTTAATAGGTTAGTTCCAGAAAATGCACGAATATGACATAAAGTGTGCATAAAACATGTAGGTATCATCAATAATATGGCATAGAACATAAGAAATTATCGATACGTCGGAGACGTATCAATAAGTGATGTGAGCTGCTTTGCAGTTGTGATCATCCAATTAATTGTGACAGGGCTAGATGGATGCCAACACTCAGTTGTGTACCCTAGCCCTCTACTGAATCCAAATGGATAATGATGTGTGGGTTCTTGTCTTGGTTGTAGGTTGAGGTAGCCACTGGCAGTGCTTGTGATGTTGTCAAGGGTAGCTCCCTTCTTCCGTGGCTTGCTCTAGTTGGTAATTGCTTGCTGGATTTGAACAAGCTGCTCACCGGCTTGATCCAATACTTGGACTTCCAGTGGCTTTTGATGTTGAGAAATTATATAGACAAAGATTTGTCTATAGTCGATGGCCTAGCTAGTCTGTAGGTGCTTAGTGTGTGGGTTAGGCTAACTATGAATTCATTCTTGGCTGGATTCCTTTAGTTATGCACTCGATTTGCATAACCGATGTTCCCATAGGATGATTACCTAGTGGTCTTACCCATATTTGCTTGCACCAACCGGCTTTGTAGCCGGATGATGACACAAACGGGGTATTCTACCCATTCAGTGCTCCTGTGATGCATTGTATACTTATTTATGAGCAAAACTTGGTTTTGCTCAGGTTGATTTGGTTTATACCTCACTCCAGCTCCTAGATTGTTTGTTGGTGTAGAGGATTTCTTCAGTGTTGAGCTTGTGCTTGCCCTGCTCCTTCTGGCAATCTTGTGGTGCTTGATTCAGTCTTTGTGGTGAGTTAGGCAGATTGAACAGCAGTGGCTGTTCTTGTGTTCTTGGTGACTTACCCAGTGAAGCCTGTCGATGGATATGGCTTAGGGTTTGCTTCTGAAAAGCTTATATTTGGTGCTCCCTTGCTCTCCCTGGTCGACAGCTTGGTCTGGCACACTTTGTGACTCACTGCTGATGTGTGTGTGTGTTGTGCTACATGCACACTCAGTGGCTTGGTGTTGAGCATGCACACATGCAGTGTGAGCTGCCTGTGTGTGTGTGTGCACCTGATCCTTTGAACTTGACTTGGAGAGGATCAGCTCGGCAGAGCTGTGAGCATATCCTCTCTGTTGCCATTATATTTCTAACCTGCCAAGTGGCTATGCCACTTGCCATAACTTCTTTTTGTTGTGATTATGTGCAGGGAATCAAGATGATGATCAAATGAATATGGAGGTCATCAAATCCAAGATCAAGTGAAGATGATCTTGTAGTATTTAGGATAGGATCCATCCTTGTACTTTTCTTTTTATTTTCTTTTATTTTTCAATTTCTCCAATTCTTGTAATATGTTGTAAAATTCATTTATTTCCATTATGAATATTGTAAAGACAATGTATCTTGTGTGTTAATCAATAAAGCTCAAGGTTTTCTCTAATGAGCTTGTCTTATTGTTTAAATTTATTCATAATGTGTGTTATGTATTATTTACTTAATGAATTTCCTCACCATTCAAATATTTAGGGTAATTATTTAATGTTTGAATTTGAATTTCAAATTCAACTTTGGTTTGAATTCAACCATGCCACTTAATTTAGAATTCAATCATGCAACTTAAGTTTGATGCAAACTCTCCCCTCTCTTCTCAAAACCCTAAACTAGTTAAGTGAGATGCAAGTTTGTCGCACTCTCGAAACCCTAACCCTGTAAGGTGTCGAGAGAGAAACTTGTTCCCCTTCGATGCAGTTTTTGTTAAAAAGCGCGAAATTTCCCCAGAATTTACCATGCAATGCACATCCCTTTCTAAAATCTACCCCTCGATCGTCTCTAAACCTGGGACATTACAGAGCAATAGTTCCCCTCTCCTCAGATGTGATTTGGTGAAATGGATCTCACGTCGCTTCTTTTTGTTGTTTCTCTCTTTGTTTGCGGCGGTTGTGCTGCCAATTATATATAGTCCCCTTCACGAAAGTTGTTCCGTTTGATGAGGTGAAGGCGCTAGCATATGGTACGGGTGCATCGTACGGGCGTGCTTCTGTCATACCACTGCTTGCAAAACTCTCAGATGCGTCTCTTTGTGGCCTCTTTGAATTGGGAAAATAGACAACTTGAAAATCTTCATTAATTTCCCTTGATTATGTTCAGAAAGTGTCCATATCTGGAACACGTGGAAATAAAAGAAAATATTTGCACATCTTTGCAATAATTAGTCATTAGTGTCAAGGTGATAGAGATATTTCATCAATTACTTTACTAATATAACATTTAAACATGGATAAAGATGGTTCTTTTTCGCAGCCATCAGGACACCCCTCCAGATCTTCTGCGTCCGGATCTTCCTCGCAAACGAAAACAGCGACGCCCGCTAGATCTCATGCGGAAGATTCCCATGCGCCACCTTCTGCGGCAAGGTCCACTGGATCCTATGTGCCAGTGGGATCAACGCTGGACCTGGCTTCTTCTGGATCTGTACACCCTTCTGCACGCAGACGTCATACGCGTTTTCAAAAAGGTATCTCTAATCCAAAAATTTATACAGACGACACTATATGATATGGCATGCTAATCTCTATAGGATAACCACTGATATTTCTAAAGCTTTAGGTGATAATAAATGGCACCAAACAATGGAAGATTAATATGATGCCTAAATTCACAACAAGACATGTCACCATGTGCCACCTAGTTCGAACAAGAATTTGATCGATTTCAAGTGGGTTTATCGCATCAAGAAAAATACAGATGACACCATTCAATGAAATAAAGCATGCCTCAATGCTAAGGGTTTCAAACATCGCCATGGTATTGCCTATGAAGACATCTTCAGTCTAGGTGTCAAAGCTGCCACGATTCGTCTTTTCCTCTCACTCTCGTTCTCTCATGTGTGGAGCCTTCATCAATTGGATGTCAAGAATGTATTTCTTCATGGCATTCTGGAAGAGGAAGTTTACATGAAACAACCTCCTGGGTTTTAAAATCCTAACCTTCTGCATCACATCTGCAAACTTTACAAGGCACTATATGGTGTCAAACAAGCTCCTCCGAGTATGGTTGTCCAAGCTTAGCTCCAAGCTCCTTGCTCTTGGATTTATTTACTCCAAAGCCGACACCTCGCTCTTCATCTACCACAAAGTCAGTTATCACCATGTTTGTTTTGATTTATGTTAATGACATTATTGTGTCCAACTCTTCAGATCAAGCTATTTCGTCTGCCCATCGGGATTGGGGGGGGGGGGGGGGGGTTTTGCCCGCAAAAACCTTGTTGACTTGCACTTCTTCTTGGGCATCATAGTCAAGAAAACATCTGATGGATTGCTTCTCTCTCAAGAAAAATATGCCACTGATTTACTCTCTCAAATCGGTATGACTAAATGTACAACATGCCTCACACCAGCTCTCCAGTATTGATAAATTGTCTCCCATTGATGGCACACCGCTTGGGCTTGGCACTAAAGATAGCATTCAGTACATGAATATTGTTGGGGCTCTCCAATATTTGACCCTTACATCTCCATACTTCTCCTTTGAGGTCAACAAGATTTCCCAATTCGTTCATGCCCCACTATCACTCATTGGACAACAACTAAAAGGATCTTGTGCTATATTTAAGGTACACTAAAAGTTGGTATTACCTTCCAAAAATATAACTCTACTCTACTTAGTGCCTCTTCAAACGCAGATTAGGCATATTGCCGCGATGATAGACGCTCCTCGAGAGGATTTGCAATCATTTTTTGGCCCCAACCTCATTTCTTGGAGTGCTCGCAAAGAAGTCATGTATTCACGCTCAAGCACCGAAGCCAAATACAAAGGTCTAGCAAAGCGCAACAGCCAAACTAATTTGGGTTCAAGCCTTCCTAACTACAGGTATCTCTTCTTGCAACTCCTTGTCTTTGGTGTGACAATCATGGTGCCACCTATTTTTCCCAATTCCCTTTTTTATCCATGCAAAAAATATTAAAATTGATTTCCATTTTCTAAGAGAAAGAGTTGCAAACAAACAAATGGAGATGAAGTTTATATCAAGCAAAGATTAGCTGGCCGATGGCTTTACAAAGGATCTTCCGATGAAGATTTTCGAAAAATTCAAGCGCAATCTCAACCTTTCCATTTCTTCTGCATTTTAGATTAAGGTGGGATGTTAGACAAAAATTTAACCAACAAAACTATAGCAAGGGCAAACTACAGTGTATTACACCAACGTTTAGTTTAACCCAACAACCATATAAAGCGGTTGGCTCATTTCCTTTTATCTCTTGTCTTGTTTGTACTTTCTTTAAGTTTTTCCTTATATATCTCTTGCCTTGTTTGTATTCCCTTTAAATATTTCTTTGCATGTGTTACAGATGGAGCTTTTCCACCTCTATTTAATACGCAACCGACACAAAATAGAGGTCATTGTTTGCGCCAACAGCTGGACGTTTTCTCTTTCGCAACCATCCATATATAGTCATTGGCTCCTTTCCATTTATCTATTGTCTTCTTTATAATATCTTTATTTGCATGTGCTACAGATGAGACTTTTCCATCTTCTTTGTAACACGCAACCGAGATCAGGTAGAGGTCATTGTTTCCATCTTCTATTTAAGACACACCCAGAGGCTAGTTTGACCCAACAACCATATAGAGCGGTTGGCTCCTTGCCTTTTATCACTTGTTTTTTGTAATCTTTTTGAATCTCTTTTTGTCTGTGTCTCCTATTTAAGACACACCGAGACGAAGCAAAGGTCATCGTTTCCACCAACAGCTGGACGTTTGCTCTTTTGCAACCATGCATGATAGTGTCATCGTTTTCCGTTTCTTCTCATGCTTCGTGATTAACGAGACATGCGCCTCGCTAGTAAAGCACCACCAACAAGTGATATTTTTTTTGTCTCTTCAGGCAATGGTACATGACCACCGGAGACACTGGCTTGCAGCAATTTTGCGGTCCCCGCAGTGAACCAAGAAAAATCCACCACGGGACATGGACCACCCAGTCCTAATCTGACGGCTCATAGAAGGGCAGTGGATGATTCTACGGTGGAATTATCACATAGCTCTGTTCTGTCGGCTTATAAATAAACCCAAAGCGCTGCAGTGCTGCACCGTTCGCACGTTCACAGGCACTCTGCTCCTTCCCTACCACTCTTGTTATGTGAGTTCTCTCTCCTCTGGGTAGAATACTTTAGGAAACTTTGTCATCTATGAATTGTAATCTTGCACATCTCTTCTTAGTGTGTTTCTGAACCCCGAAGAAGTTTTGGCCGGTTTTCGATCTGATGGCGGTCAGATCGAGCCAATGTTTTCTTTCAATTTTGAGCTATTTCCGTGGCTCACTGATTTTATCATGTTTCATGTTCTTATTAGTACTCTGTGATTTGATTTTTCTAAAAACAATTCTAGTAATTGCGATGAGTAATTTCTCTCCTAAATTTGCAGCTCGCAGTGCAATCATGGGAACAAGCCGCGTCGCCCTCCACCACCACCTCTTTCTCCTTTCCGTCGTGCTCCTCGTTGGCACGCCCGCGGAGGGCCTTGTCCGCGTCACGCTGAAGAAGCTACCGGTCGGCGAGAACCGCCTTGTCACCGGAGAGGGCGCTCAGAGCCTCCTCGCGCAGCGCCACGGCCTTGTGTTTAACGAGGAGCCGCAGCCACCGCCAAAGAGCGATATCGTAATACTGAAGAACTACCTGAACGCTCAGTACTACGGCGAGGTCGGCATCGGAATGCCGCGGCAGAACTTCACCGTCATCTTCGACACTGGCAGCTCCAACCTTTGGGTGCCCTCCTCCGAGTGCTACTTCTCGGTGCGTACCTTCACCTCGTGTTGTCTTGTCTGCTGTGGTTCAAGGCTTTATACAGTTTGATTATTTATCATTGCACTGATATGGACGTACGTTTTGGGACCTTTTGCTACAGACTGCATGCTACCCACACAAGAGCTATAGAGCCAGCTGGTCGAGCACGTACACGAAGAAAGGTTTGTTATCCTAACATCCACGCACCGCTAGGAAATACCACCTTAGTTTCAAAATGCAAGACTAGCTTTTTAAAAAATACTTAATTAAGTTTTAGGACAGAGGTAATAGCTTACAGTTGGAAAAAAAATAATTCCTCCGTTCATAAAAGAATGTAGTAAGTTTATCTAAATTTAGATGTAGCCTTTTATGGACAGAGTAGTACTGGGGACGAGGCACCATTAAAGTTGCATGCCGCACTATTTTGGCCAAAATAACATCGTTTTAAACAGTGACACGCTACTAATAAATAAATCACTAGTGTCGTACCAACCAAATGGCACGCTAGGCCAGTGAGATTTTGGCTCCAACTGCGGTGGTGTGTCGCACGCTGTTAATACATCTCCTGCTTGTGGCATCGGTAGATTTGACAATGGGCTTGAGTTAATGATTAAAAACTTCAATCAACTTTATTTCCTTAATATCAATCAGAATTTGCGCGTCAAAAATGATGATACTAATAAAACCGGAATGCCACCCAAACGGCAGGGGCATCGCCGAATCTAACTTCCCAGCTTACATAGTGCATGAATATGCATGACTAAATCAACTTATGGCTTTCTCTATTTCACTCTAAAAATAAATATGATCAAGACTGGTTCGAATTAGCGATTTGGCATGCACCTATTACCCCCTGAATCCCACAGAATCGTGACCCCAACCTAGTGAGCAAGCACACTCCGGTGCCCCAGGCCCCCCTTGGCTTTTTCCTTCTACCCCTGCTGCCAGAACTCCTCCCCTCTCGCTCACATTTCTCTTATATCTCTCTTTCCTTGGCTGGTGTCTCTCCCTCGTCCCACACATCACCATGACACAACAGCGCGTAGCTCCACCTAGTCCTAACCACCAGAGCGCCCGCCGGCCAGACACACCGCACCACTAACCCCAAGCCACCTCCCTCCTCATGCCCTTCTCCTACGGCCTATAGCCCGCCTTCATGGCCACCGGTCGAATCTTCCCTCGCCGGTGAAGGAATCCTCTTCTCCGACGCCCTTCTAATCCCTGGCTCACCCTGAGGGCAACCGCTTCACTCCACGACACCGTCAGCCCACGGCATGTGTTAAGATTCGATCATGAATGGATCACACCAATATAGACGAACACAACACAAAATCTTTTGCCAAGGGTGCATGTCGCACCATTCCTTTTTCTCTATATTTTATGTTTGACAAATCCGTACAATCTTACAAAGATTGGATGCGTTTATAAAAATGCAGAGCCAGACCATGACCGATCAACACGTACTAGTACTACCTAAACCGATTCAAACTAGAATTCTCCTAGCTACCTAGTAGTCTAGTACCACTCCACGCTAACACCAACATGGCAAGGAGGTGGAATATGTGGGGGTGAGCGTGATGGATTGCAGGAGGTGATGCCGCAACGTGGTCCTCATCGCCCGGTTCAGCCAGCTCCGCCAACTGCTCGACGTCCTTCCCTGCTTGGCTCAGGGGTATATGTTGCAGGTGACTAGCTCCTGGTCATTGTGCTACGGTTTGTTGTGACCCCTTCAGGTGCACTTCATGCCATGAGGATGGCCATTGGGCACGTGCCTGCCACTTAGCGGATATGCAATCCGCTTTGAAGAATCAAGCTGAGTTACTTCAGGAGGCCGTTCGTCCTCTTCACAAGGTTGTTGACTCCTGGCACGGCTGGATGCTAGCGACTGGGGGCTTTCTGGAGCGGGTGGAAGATGTGTTGGGTAGGCTCTGCCGATCTTTGATTTTGTCTGATGTTGGCAAAGTGGGCGCGAGCAGAGCGGGCTTTCATGGTTGTTTCTCTCCTCGTGCTAGGACAAGCTCATCGATCACGGCTCCGACATGCAAATAATTCCTGAGCTTCTAAAGTTGTGGGGTGGTGTTCTTACGCCTCCTTCTGTCGATGAAGTGAGGCTCGACTCGCACGAGTTCTCATATGTGGCTTCTCCATCGTGTCATGTACTTGGCTTTGAGAAATATGGTGTTGTACGTTGATGTTGCAGTCTATCTCGTATGAGTCTGGCAGGTAGGTTGTTCCTACTAGTGATGGGGTTGCTAAGTCTGGATTGTTGCTAACGATGCCTAGAGCTGTCGTTGCCAGAGAGGTTTGCGATTTTCTCGCCACCTTGGTTGTTACCTGCCCTGGATCCGCAATTGGTTGATGTCGTCGCATGTCTTTTTCGATGCGGTGTTGGAGTGCCGTCTTTGAGTGTTCGTTAGTGCCGCTTTGTGGTCTCTGTTAAGCTTGGTTATGGGCATGTGTGGGTGTGTTGTTTGTGTGGGCTTCTATAAATTTTCGCCTGGTTTTCTGCGAAAAATTGTACACTCTCTTCTTAATTAATGGATGATGCAAAACTTTTGCCTCCGTTTTCGCAACACCAAACCAACTAGAACTTGGCAAATCCATACTAGACTAGGCCTAGCAAGTGGACACTTACATAAATGAAACCCAAGCACTAACTTAAGCAAGATTATTACTAACACCATGAACTCATTTTGATCGGCCTCCACTCGCATCCGTCAGATTTGGATCGGCCTCCATAGCAATGCACGCGACTGGAGTTCCGCTCCGTTCCTTCCCGCACGTCAATGATAGCGCCAAGATCTAGGACGAGCTTCTCATAGGCGGCTGCAATGATGGACACTTCCTCCCCTCCCTCTCTACTGACAGAAGTAGTTGGAGCTGGCTAGCGGCGACATGTTGTCGGTCTAGGGTTTGGTCAACGGGCTTGGTCTGGTCCGCTTTTTTTGGGCCTGTGGTAATTTACCAGTGGCGTGGTGAATGTTTGTACGTCAATAACTCTCTACTAAAACTGGTGTGGCACACAGATGCCGCTGATAACTGTTATCACCAATGTGGCACTTGCACGCTGCTAACCATGTTTTTGATACGCTGCCGATAGCCATTTTCCCTACTAGTGATAGTATACAATATGAGATGACGTTATCCTAACACATCGTCCACGTGTTTTCTTCAACTAGGCAGTAATCAGATGGTTTAGCTTAAATTGTAGCAACCAGGTAAATGATGTTCTTCAACAATATAATTTCAATTATAATCTTGGCAGGAAAAAGGGTATCAATTCATTACGGAACTGGTGCAATTGTGGGCTATATTAGCCAAGACAGTGTGCAAGTTGGTGGTATAGTTGTGAAAAAACAGGTTTATGTGCTGCGCCAGAAGGGCTTATTTATTTTATGCTATCTGATGATGTGCATTCCGTTTCATAGTATACTAATTTTGTTATGCTACACTGTTAGGATTTTATTGAAGCTGCCTTGAAGCCAAGTATTACTTTCATGCTTGCAAAATTGGACGGCATTCTTGGTCTTGGGTTTAAAGAAATCTCGGTTGGCGGTGCAGAACCTGTTTGGTGAGCAATTGTGTCTGACTAATTTTTTACGTTTTTTCCTATTTGGTAATAGTATCATTATTAGATATGACTATTTTACTTTATGTGTACTATTTTATATATTGTATTAATATCTAAATGGTACCATGTGATTCTTCTAATTTACTGGCATATCGTATCACCAAATATGAAGCATACAACAAGACTTGTTATCCCTGACATCACAAGCAAAATTATAGGTATAACATGGTTAACCAAGGTCTGGTTGGTAGCCCCGTCTTCTCATTCTGGTTCAACCATCATGCTGGTAGAGGGAAGGGAGGAGAAATAGTTTTTGGAGGAGTCGATCCTAATCATCACAAGGGAAGGCATACGTATGTCCCTATTACTAAGAAGGGATACTGGCAGGTGAAACCATTCCATTTAGTTGAGTAATCTTGAAATTCAAGCTGTACTAACTAGTTTGTGCTCACAAGTTTTGCCTCACTTGTTTCAGTTTGATATGGGCGACGTCTTGATCGGAGGAAACTCCACAGGTACTAACATGTCATTTTGTCATGAAAAAACATACCCAATATATGCTCGTATATACATACAAAATGTTTTAAATTGTTTTTCTTATACCCCTGTTTGTATTAGGATTATGTAAATCTGGTTGTGGAGCAATAGTAGACTCGGGAACTTCATTGCTTACTGGCCCCACGGTATGCTTGTGAGCTCTATTCATGTTTATGCCGATAAGCAAGAAAAGGTGCTTTAATTACTGCATCTAGCCTTGATTTATCGATGAAACCTCACAATCAACATTTCTAGTAATCTAAGCGAGACATTCCTTCGCTATTTAGGCCATAACCCATATTATTTTGCCTGGTTTACCTTTTAGTGGGGGAAATGTGCATTGTAAAGATAAAAGTGTATGCTTAGATCCATTGTAGATGTATATTTTTTATTAAATTATGGTAGTTACACTTGAAGGACAAGAACTATAGAAAACTTTAAATATATAACTTTTGCAATTACCAGTTCCTTAGAAGCACAACTAATAACATTACATAATGTGAAGATCAGCGAAATAAGACCTAATAGACCAGCATGACACGTTTTGAAGCATGTGAAGCATAGTATGTGTAACGTCTTTGTCCACTGCTCATAGAGTCATCTCTGGTGGGTGCATTTTTCATTCTTTTCGTTTAATTTCTATATGTCTGCTGAATATATCATACCTCAAATATATGCAGGCGATAGTTACTGAAATTAATTGGAAGATTGGTATACCTGGGACAACGAGCAAAGCGTGCAAGACCGTTGTTTCTAAGTTTGGGCGGCGGATAGTGGATTTGCTGCGAAAGGAGGTTTGCTCATCTCCAAAAGTTGCTTTCTAGTTTGATGAGTCATACATAAGGCTTGTAAAATCTTCTTTCCGGGACTATGATGCAGGTATTGCCAAGAAGGGTATGTGACTTAGTCGGTTGCTGTTTCCTTGTTGGGCCTCATGGTGTAAGGTAAGGGCTGAGTCTGGCTTGTACTTTTTGTACTTATGCATGTTTTACACAAACATATATGCTTGAAATATACGTTAATACATTAAACATAGATATTGTGCAAGTAAGAGGATAATTAGTGTGTGGGCAATTATAGTGTATATAATTTGTATTCATTAATACATATGATATGAATTCATTAATAAATATGATTGAAAAATCAGAATATTTCTTGCGGGTTCTTTTGACAACACTTTCAACATACGGTCATTTGTTGGCTCTCTTCTATACCACCGCGGGTGGGGCGACAGATACAGTGGCAGAGTCAGGACAATAATCTTGTGTAGTCATTTCAAAATTGTGTAGTCAAATATATGTATTTATACTAATTTCGTAAAAAAAATCATTATTTCCTCCTATCTATCTGAAAAGTGTGTAGTCAATTGACTACACATCAATACCGTGGCCCTCCACTAGGAGGGTAGCGATACCGATCGGAAAAGATCGTTGATGCAATAGTGTTAATTGCTATATTTCACAACATACCGAAATTCTTTCATTTGTTTGGAATTATTTTTTCTAGCCGGCACTGAAGGAATTTAGAATTTAATAGTTAAAGAGCGGAAGTGCATGTAGTAGGTTTGGTCTCCTTTTGATAATTCACATTGATTTCCTTATGTCCTGATGGTAGACATTGTTAAGTTGTTCCCTTTGTACTTTGTAACGGCAGCGGTGGTATTCAAAGGGTACAAGAAGAAGTTGGGACATCAAATATTTTTCTTTTGTGCAAAGCTTGTGAGCACGTTGTTCATTGGGCGGTGAAGAAAATTTCACAGAATGAAACTGACGATTCTATATTGCACAGCATTAACGAGGCATGTTTCCTATCTTGTAATACCAATGCAAGAATCACACTCTAACACAGTTCAACAAGCTAACTTGTTTAACTTTGCAGATGTGTGACGATATTCCTACCCCTATGGAAGAATCATCCGTGGACTGCGGAGAACTTAAATCCATGCCTGATGTCACCTTCTCCATCGGGGACAAAAAGTTTGATCTCAAACCTGAACAAGTATTGCTTCTTCTCCCTGGTTATTACGTCACATGTTTTATGCGTATCCAGATCATCTATCAGTTTTAGCAAGCACCATATTTTTTTATTAAGAGTTCATATGTTGTTCCCGCGGACTTAGATTCAGTCCTTAGATTCTTCGAAAAGCACTCTACTAAAAGTTTAAGTATATCAGTTATCAAGTATAAAATCTCACCGGCATATAAAATTGAAGAGCCATGCAAGGTTTATAACCCATGCCGGTTAGTATTGATCGATTTGGTTTTACTTCTGATTTCTGTTGTACAGTACATATTGAAGATTGGTGAGGGTGATGCTACCCAGTGCATCACTGGATTCTCAGCTATGGATGTTCCTCCTCCCGGTGGCCCTCTCTGGTAAAGTTATACACATGTTATGATCTCACAACTATCTTGGAATCAATGAAAAAAAATGTATGTTATGCCTCTTTTCTAGAAAAAATTACGATGTTTGTTAGTTTCAGATTTTTAGGAATTAATTATTATGAGTCTTAAAAGAAAAGAAAAGAGAAAGAGAGAGAGATGTTTGCATCTTTGAAAACTGAAAGCAGACGCTCTACGAACTTTCTTGCCCTCGATTCTGACAATGAGATATTGGTGCCGCAGGATCTTGGGGGATATATTCATGGAAGCCTACCACACCGTTTTCGACTATGGAAATATGAAGATTGGGTTCGCCGAGGCAGCATAGGCGGTGGTGGTCATCAGCTCTCCCGGTCGGTTTGATGTCCGATCGGCAAAGCATGGGTGTGCATATTTGCGTGATCCTAATAATGCTAGTGTGATCCAAGACAATAAATCGATATGTTATCATATGTCCAAGACGCAGATGCAATGTAAGCAGACTTTCATCATAAACTTTGTCACGGGATGGCTATCGCTCGTGATTTTCCACAATAATATTGGGGAAAACATGTCCTCTTAAGCTAACATACCAAGGAGGATGACAAATATTACTCCTTCTCTCCCGGATGAACAATCCAGAATCATCTCGAGGAGGGCGTAACTCACACGTAAAACACACACTCTTTCTCCGTGATGGCGTGATGATCATCTCTGGAATTGGCTAGTTGCCACCGTTGCCGGTCGCCCCCTCGCCAACGCCTTGCCAAGCAGCTTGAGCTTCCGGCTCTGCGTCGTGATGACGGCGGTGGTGGAGGGCGGCGCCTCGGCGAAGATGACCTCGTAGCCGTCCCCGTAGGAGTCCATGCCGTCGGCCATGAGCTGCCAGAAGAGACCGCCGACGGCCGGCCCGCCCGTGCGCGCGGACTGGTAGATCTTGGCGTACACGAGGCCGAACTGCGCGTCCCGCTGGGCGCTGGTGAACCCGGGGTCCCTCTGCGACTTGCCGAACTCGGCGATGAGCAGCGGCTTCCGCAGCGTGCGCTGCGCGTCGGCGATGTGCGCGTCCAGCCACCGGGCCAGGAAGCTGAGCTGCGCGCGGTCGTCGGAGCTGGAGAGCCACTGGTCCGGGTAGGAGTGCACGGTGGCGAAGTCGATGCCGGGGACCTGGTTGTTGGCGATGAAGTCGGTGCCCACCAGGTGGCCGGCCGGGTTCACCGACGACGAGGTGCCGTAGAAGCCCTCCAGGCCGGCCTCCAGCATGTGGTTGCCGTCGATGGACTTGACGTGCGCCGCCATCTCGGCGATCCACGACTGGATGGAGCGCCCGGAGAGGTCGGACTGGCAGCGGGGCTCGTTCATCAGCTCCCACGCCAGGATCGTCGGGTCGTCCTTGTACGCCACCCCGCTCACCGTGTTCACCCGAGTCAGCACGGTCTTCCATGGAGCAAAGAGAAGCAAAGTAAGGTAAAGTTGTCGCGAGCGTGCCAAGAGTGTCAATGAAGATTCACAGAGCTATGATGATGTCGCCGTGATAGTCGGAGCACTAAAGCACCTGACCCAGTAATCAGAGTGATGTTTGACTGGTCCTCTGGTACAACGCCTTGCCAAGCAGACAATGCTTCCACAAATGAAAAGTAGCAACGTTCTTTTGAAAGAAATTTCTTTGGGTCGTCCTACTACATGTTCTTGAAGAATGTACGACCACTAATCGCTACTCTGTCAGTTTATCACAACCGACAGTGTCACAGTATTCAGACAAAGATAAACCACTGCAAGTAACAATAGCTGCATTGGAGTATGCATAAAAAATGTTCAACTTTAAACTTAATATGTGATACTTATTATGAATTGGAGGGAGCATTTGTGATGCACGAATGCAGTATTCAGACAACTACTAATCGCTAGCTTTGCGGCGTGGTGCATGCACTCTGTCAGTTTATCACAACCGACAGTGTTTCAGTATTCAGACAAAAAGAAACCACTGAAGCCACAGTAGCCGCATTGGAGTATGCATAAGAAGCATCTTTCTGACATTTAATCGTGATACTACTAATGCTTTAGAGCAAGGTTAATAATATAGCCTGCCACCGGCTATAAGGTCATGCCATGTCACTTAAAGCCTACACATATACAATAAGCTAGCTCTTGTGTTGGCTCTATGAAATATTTAATTAGATCTAATAATTAATAATTGCATGTGCATGCAAGACTAGATGGGGATGGAAGAGCCGGCCAAAGCACTCTCCGCAAGCTACAAGCTGGCTGCACTGTCTCGTTTTTTGTGTGTAGCCGGGCTACATACCAAGCGCCTGCTCTCTTCTCTCTCATGCCTTCTCTCTCTTCCACCTAAGATTTTGCTGATGTGGAGTACCTTGTAGCCAGCTGACAAGGATCTATTATACTTGCTCTTAGCGGCGCATTCACCCGCCATTTCGCTGACCGGTTCTATCGGTTATTGTCGCCTCGAACATGTCACCTTGCTACTACTTGTACGGTGAATATTTTTTTACTCCGAAGATGCTAGTAAACAATCATTTTTTTTTCTTTTTTGCACATAAGTAAACAATCATATTAAATGTTCTCTTGAAGCGTTCACGGCCATGATTTCGAAAAACGCTATAGTACACCGCGAGCTAAATCTTTTCTACAACAAGGGGGAAGGGAACAGAGATCGCTGGCTTTTCTACAGCAAGACAACTGAACAAAATTTCTGCAACAGCGAAGGGAAGAGGAGATGGCTGGCTTAAATCGTACTACTAGAATAATAAAGTTCTCGTAAGCAAACGGTGGAAATTACTCAGGAGTTTACCTTGATATGGTTCTTGTAGAAGCCCTTGACAACAGCGTTGGTGAAGAACTCGTCGTCAGATCCGATGGCCTGCCCCTGCCCTCTCGCCCAGTCCACATACTGCTTCTTCCCTCCGAAGGTATCGTAGTTGTTCACAAGGCTCAGTATCACCTTAACCCCAGCCTTCCTAGCCTCAGACAGCACGAAATCCAACCCCTGCGGAATGAACCAAGAAAGAGTACGTGCAAAATTGTTAGACAAAGAAGCACCCCAAGAATCAGAGACTCATTTAACTAAGATATGATCCAAGAAAACGAATGTCTCATTTCTTAACGAAGAGAGATTGAGAATAAATGTGGGTAAGGACCTTGAAGGTGTTCTCGTTGTAGTTGCCTGGCGAGTACTGCAGCGCATTGTTTCCGCCGTCGCTGAAGGCCCATGTCCTGGCGACGGTGAGGCCCCGGGCGGCGGCCTGGGTGAGCGCGGAGGTGACCTTGCCCCTCTGCGCGGGGTCGGCGGCCATGGTCATGAGCCAGTAGGCGTTGAACCCGTTGGCGTAGTAGGGGTTTCCGTTGAGCACGAAGCGGGTGCCCTGCGCCCGCACGAACCCGCCTCCCGCGGCCTCTGCTCCTCGGCCTCCATGGACGACGCACAGGAACAATAGCAGAGCAACTAGTGCTCCATGATGAAGCTTCATTTCTTCTGGGGTTTTCGTGGTAGCTAGGTTCCCTCCCTCCCCTTTTCCTTGGATGGCGATGGTGTTGAGCTGAAGCTCAGTGAGGGTGCTTAAATAGATCAAAACTCACTAGCTACAGGGCTTCATTTCTCAGCTCTGCCATTGAGTAACACTGAGTATAAGATGGTTCTGTGGTGAGGCCCAGTCGTCAGGGAGCCATTGGAACGCCCTTTTGTGCACGGCACATAGCTGCACCGAATACTTGGGTTTAGTTTTTTTTTTCTCTAGCGGCAGTTGGGGTTTAGTTAAGTGTGTGGGGATGGAGAGGGGGACATGAACTTCGTCGGTACCGGCGCATGGAAGGGGAAAGCTCCTCTAATTTATTGGCACCTCACATGGGAGAGAGAAGGACACGACGGTACGGTCTGCGTCGGTAGGTTTTGCTAAATCCATCTCGAGCTCCATGAGCCGCTTAATGTGAGGGCTTTGTGGTCCGATCGTTAAAAGCAATCTGACAAGACGACATGCTCATACTCTCAATCGGCATTACAATGTAATCCCCCGAGTGTCGATCTCTTGTGATTGAGCTAGCCGTCTAGCTAGGGGTTTTGCTCGGAGTAAGTAACGGTAACGACAAAATCTGCAATTTACTCCCTCCGTCTCGTCAACTTGTCTTAATTTTTATAATTTAAGTACATCTATATACCAAACCAAATAGTGTCTAGATAGAGCTAAATTCAAATAAAATTAAGATAAATTTCGTAGGACGAAGCAATACTTAACTAACTACTCTTAACTCTTGTCATTGAGCTATGGTCGGTTTAGCTAGGGCTAGACCTACATACGTACGGTTCGTCGCCATCAACTGCCACCGTCGGTCAGTCAAACACCTAGCGGCGTCATTTAGCTTGGGTAAACTAATGGAGGTCAACCCCTCTGGTAACGTGCACGTTAGTGTGTTACCCACCTTATGTGGAAAAAAAAAAGTAGGAAGAGAAATAAGTGTAATGGTCTCTCCCATGTGATCCTTTTAGCCAGAGCATCTCTAGTATCATGGATGCAGTTAACTACATCGGATTTTTCGCTTCTAAAAACGAAACCCTGCAACGGATCTTTTATCTTGTATACCAGTACCGTAAATTAAAATATTATTTTTTACGGTTTCCGTATGCTGTATATGTTCTGCTGAATAGGACCCCTACTGGTTTTGCTACTTTATGTACATTTCAGACTTTCAATAAATAAAACATCAGTACATAGCAATACAAATCAAATTTATTGTTGTTCTAAACATCAGACAATTCAACAACATCCTAATTACAATAGTTGTTCAGATCAAATAATTAAACAAACAAATGAATGGTCCAATGAGGGAGAAAATAGTTTCATAAATGAATGAAATAAGGACAAAATAAATTAGCAGCCAAACATTTCACAATGATGTTTCACAAGATCATCTCGCAGCTGCATATGCTTGTCGTTGTCCTCAATCTACTTGTATGTCTCAAGGAATGCTTTGATCTAATTAGAATTTCTAGAAGGTTTGACATGGCTGCCAACATTGTGTAATTCAAATGGGGGATCCATGTCCCTCTCATCCTTGGTGATCATATTATGCATGATCATGTATGCAGTGATGATGTTATGAAGGGTCTTCTTATCCCAAAATTTTCATGGCTCTCCAACAATTGCAAACCTAGTGTGCAAAGCACCAAAGGCTCTGTCTATGTCCTTGAGAACTAGTTCTTGCATTTTTGGAAAGTGAGCTTCCATTTTGGTTACGGGTTTGGCTATGGTTTTCACAAATGTGTCCTATTTCGGATAGATCATGTCTTCTAGATAATACCCCATGGAATAGATTTGATTGACGTATCTTCACCAATTTGAAGATACTCCTATGTGTAATCGGCGGAAATTCCGTAGGCGATAATCCTCATCGCCTCCGAGATTTTCTGGTAGGGGATAAACCCAGTGAGTTCGGCGGCATTTCTCTGGCATGTGAAATAACGTCATCTCGCCTCGTGCTCCTTCACTATGTTGACGAACAACCCTCGCCTCATCTGCTACTGTTTACGGAAGAGATGTTCAGGATAGAGTAGGTACCTCGACAAAGTAGTCCCGCATGAACATCTCCGAGCCAATTGCTCGGTGGCGCGGGATGGAGAGGCGGCCGACGGTTGATCATGGCCTCTTATTCTTCCAGTTCTCTTTGTCTTAGAGGCTCTGCACTGCCACCACCACCAACATGTCTAAGGGATGTCATACTAGTGGAACGGTGTTTCATTCGTGTTATGTCAACGACTTGCGTACTACAACAGACTGTGGTATACTAGGTCACCACAAGGCAGTGGCGGCGAGGCCGGGTTGTCTAGGCGGAGGCAGTGGTGGCGTGGCGAGGCCAAATCTTGGCTAGATCTGGGGCTCAAGGCGGATGAGGCGGTGGCAGCGCGAGGGTTCCGAGCTGAATGTTCAGCGCGCGGTTATTTTCTAGGCGATGGGGAAAACACCAAATTAAGGTTAGGTCGCGGCCCCGAGTATATCCAGCAAATGGTGCCATAATGGATTTGCTACAAAAAAATCAGGGCTGAACGCATCTGCGTGGGACTTGTTTAGCAGTTATTTTCCTGTTTCGGCACAGATGGGGTATGTGCTAGAGATGCCCTTAGGGGTGGCATGATCGACTCCTACTACTCTACGCATACCACTCCATTCCACTACTTTGATGGGGCGCTCTTCTGATCGGGAGTGGAAGGAACAAACGTGCACTCCACTGTTGCCCCATCTACAACACCATTAGAGCACTTCTGATCGGTAGTATGTGTTTGTGTGATTCTTGGAAGACGGTAAGCATTGATGGGATTACCGGCGTCGACAAGGACTACTCGAGCTTGCAAATGAAAATGAGCCAAAGCATTGTGTCAACCCGGTAGGGTATCATACAACAATCAGTGAACGTATTCCATGGCAACCATGCAAAGATTGAACAAAGACCGGAAAGTGGTATGAAGACGAGGAATATGGTAGGTGCTTTGCCATCCCTATTCCATATTGTGTGTGTTATCTCGATCGGCTATGCATAGGTGTTTTTGTGTTTCCTTTGTTGGGAGATGACCCCCGGTATGCTAAAGGCATACCAAACCGGATGGTTTGAGCTATCAAGATACCGGTTTAAAGAGTATTCCGGGCTGTGAAGCTAAGCTCTTGGCTAAGTAAATTTATACCTGTATCCCAGGAGGGGTATACCGGAATGAGTTAAGAAGGTACCGGATTACCGGTACAGGCTACACTGTAGCACGTCGGCAAGACTGGTCAAAGATTCTCTAGGAAGCTAGAAGACAAAGATGAGCGAAGCACTTCAGCTTTAATCGAAACTCTGAGGAAAAAGCAGATGATGATGTAAAAGGTACCGTAGGACGTCACTCCCCCTGATTAAAGACATACCGGTGTCACCGGTAGCCAAAGAGGCTTTGAAAAGTAGTTTGCCTAGTCAAAGATGCCATTAGGGTTTCCTAGGGTTTCTTCCCCTGTAAGCCACCCTCTCCCCTATATAAGGAGAGGGGGCAGACCCCATTGCGGGCACGATGAGTCTCATGTACGAAAACCTGTAACCTTGTGTGTTTACGCAATAGAGAGATCTAGAGGTGATTCTGCCCTTGTGTTCTTCTTCTACCTCTGGCCAAGGCCAAGTTCATCTGGAAATCCATCCGGAAATACATCCCATATAACCAAGGGATTTCTATTTTCGTGCCCTCGGGTCCTTAGTTGTACTCAGTTTTCCCCAGCTCCTTAGTTTTTCCTCAGTTTTCCCCAAGCCCTTGTCTGTAACCCGCAGAAGGAGCTCGGACGGAGGATTCCCGTTTAGTTGACGTTGGTTGGTGCTAGCAAGTGGGGCCACTGTTGGTGCCCCACAGTGGACACGTCTCCACTTATCCAGATCATCGGGGGACCCACAACTTGTCCACGTTAGCGCGCCGGACCCACAGCTTACCCAGGTGACCGTTGCAAAATGGGAGCCCGAGCTAGCCCCGCGCCCGTGCCCGTGCCATTGCTTCCCCTTTCTTTCTCCGCGCCCCATTGTTCTTCTTCTCCGCCAGCGGCAGCCCTTCTCCGGCACGCGGGTGATGTCTAGTTTCTCTTCGACCTCCCGTTCTTCATGGCCGCGAGTATGGACCCGTGCCTTTGACAAGATGCCACGACTACCCACGCCGGGAGCCTGCAGAGCGGTCGATGCAGTAAGACGGACGAGAACGGCAACCGTGGACGTGAGTTCGTTGCATGCGAGAGCTTGCCATATAGAGAGGGGGATAAGGTTAGATCTCGCTCCAATTTCTCTGTTTTCTCTCGATTTTCTTGTTATTCCCTCGAATCCGGGATTTAGGGTTCACGTTGTTGTTTTCAGATCTTGAAGAAATGCGAGGCATTTCGAGTGGACCGATGTGTACGTTCGGAGGCTTCGGTTGAAGGAATCAATTGGCGCTATTGGGGGCGCAATTTGGGAGGGGGGACTTGTCTGTAGAGAATGCGGCGGAGAGAGGAGCCGTTCCGATTAGGGACCTTCCGATTATGTCTAATGCTCCCAATGCGGAAGCTGGTGGAAGTGAAGGGAGAACTGAAGAAAATGAACAAGCGGTTAAGGCAGGCTGATCGAGTTGAAGAAGCAAGCTAATCGATGGCTGGTTGTTTTTTTTGTTGTATAATTACGATCGGATTCTTATCATTGCTCACCAGGCGCTAGAAGTTGTTACAAGGGATACCTTGTTACAAATCCATTATTCGGTTACATGTACTTGTAGTTGTTTTCAAAGTTAGTGTGTGCATTCACCGAAATTACCAACTATATTCCCTAAAAGAAAAGGAAAGCTAAAGATAGTTGATAATTGTTAGAGGGGTGACAAATAATGCAATCACCGAAATCCGCAAATATGTATGCCTCATGTTTATACCAAAATTATACCACTTTTAGGCCTTTCCAAAATACCAATACCATATCCCAAACTATATTCCCTAAAAGAAAAGGACAGCTAAAGATAGTTGATAATTGTTAGAGGGGTGACAAATAATGCAATCGCCGAAATTCGCAAAAATGTATGCCTCATGTTTATAACAAAATTATACCACTTTTAGGCCATTTCAAAATACCAATACTATATCCCAAACTATGTTCCCTAAAAGAAAAGGACAACTCAAGATAGTTGATAATTGTTAGAGGGGTGACAAATAATGCAATCCCCGAAATCCGCAAATATGTATGCCTCATGTTTATACCAAAATTATACCACTTTTAGGCCTTTCCAAAATACCAATACCATATCCCAAACTATATTCCCTAAAAGAAAAGGACAGCTAAAGATAGTTGATAATTGTTAGAGGGGTGACAAATAATGCAATCGCCGAAATCCGCAAAAATGTATGCCTCATGTTTATAACAAAATTATACCACTTTTAGGCCGTTTCAAAATACCAATACTATATCCCAAACTATATTCCCTAAAAGAAAAGGACAGCTCAAGATAGTTGATAATTGTTAGAGGGCTGACAAATAATGCAATCACCGAAATCCGCAAATATGTATGCCTCATGTTTATACCAATACTATATCCCAAACTATATTAAGTGGCAAACTCGTTATTGCATTCTCCACCGACAGAGAGAGAGAGAGATGGGTGGCCACGAAAGAGAGAGAGAGAGAGAGAGAGAGGTTGCCACGAAGAGACGGATAGGGGTATACGCCGTTAGATCGGTGGATCAACGGTTCGTGGAGTCGATCCGTGTGACAACGGCTCAACCAATCGGGATAAGTTTGGGCTTCTCAGAGCATTTGTGACCGTACTTGAGGGCAAAACTGAGTAGTACTAAGAATCCAAGGGCACATAAATAGTAAATAGACTAAGGGATTCAAACAAAAGAATTACAAAATGAAATATGTGTGTTTTGTACAATATAATTCATATTGGGCTACATCAAATTATTTGCAATTCAAATATACATGAGTGTGACAATTATGGCATCATTTAGACAAACTATGTTTTGGGAAAGATGTTTTGCAAAGGGGTTTGGGTGGAAAACCATGCATCTTCATAGCTACACTAGTGATTCGAGAAGTGGAAATTTGTGGTAAAACTTGATTTATATATGTTTGTTAAGGTTTTCTAGGTGGCGAGGTTGCGTAGGAAGACTCCATGAGTAGTTGCCACTATGTTTTTATTTTTTCGGATTTTTTTGCGCATGAAATGACTCAATTAGCTATGTTAATCTCATTTGTTGACTCTCTGTTGACCAGCTACTTGAGGGTAAAACTGATTATATTGCACTTGCCGGTCTAAGTCCTCGAGGGGAAACTGAGTACAGATAAAATTTCTGTATAAGGCCTGAGGTTATAACTGAGTACACCAAACGTCCCAGGGTTAGACTCGTGTAGCGGTGCACGCTGCAGCCGTGCATAGCGGACGCGTGTTGCGGTACACGCCACCTTCGTCTTTATAGAGCCCCTCTTTCTCTCCCTCGACGCACGTTCTCACCGGCTCACTGCAACCGCCTCTCCCGTCCCATCATCTTCTCCACAACCGAAGAAAAAACCCCGAAGAAAACCGGCGCGATGGAGAAGAATGAGATGCCCATTGTCGGCACATCGGCCGCCGCCCCGTCCGGGCCCCCGTCGCTGCTTCCAACGTAGCAGCCGGCGCATCGGCCGCCGCCCCCATCCAGGCCCCTGTCGCTGCTTCCAACGTAGCAGCCGGCGCATCGGCCGCCACCACCGTCCAGGCCCCTGTCGCTGCTTCCAACGTAGCAGCCGGCGCATAGGCCGCCGCCCCCATCCAGGCCCCTGTCGCTGCTTCCAACGTAGCAGCCAGCGCATCGGCCTCCGCCACCGTCCAGTCCCCCGTCGATTGGGACCCGTACGAACCAGTGCAGTACGACGCGCCGGAGAACCCCTACGACACCACCATCGTCGACAACGAGCCGGAGGTAACCCTTTGTTCCCTTGTTCTTATCTCATTTCAATCATTTTGTGTTAGATCTAGCATTATTACGGTTCGTCTATTCCTAGTTCAATCTTTTTTTGTTAGATCTTGCGTTATTACTGTTCGTCTGTTCCTAGTTCGATCCTTTTGTGTTAGATCTTGCGTTATTAGTGTTTGTGATTTGCTTTTGTTTAAGATTTGTGCCGATGATGATGAATATTTGGGCATAAATTGATTCGGGGTTTAGTCGATAAACAATTGGTGTGTACAAATTTGTTGTGCATGATCTTTGGTTCTGTGACTCAAATCCTGGATATAAGTGTGTCCAATGTAGCCGAGGCTACCTCTTTTTTTCGAGCCCATATTATCATGCATGATTTTTGTTCACTCTCTGTTCCATCATCGTTGCAATTGACTCCGTGTTTTTTGCACGATCTTTGGTGCTACGTGACGGAGTGCAGAGCAGCGACGTCGACGAGCGACGACGAGTCCTTCCACACCAAGACTCGTCACGTCCTCGGGAGGCTGCAGTCCGGCCATTACGATGGCCCCTTTGCTCGAGGCATTTACAAGTGCCCCTTCACGCAACGGGAAGCTCCGCGCCACCGACTTCAACTCCCTGGTGAACCATGCTGAATCCATTGGCAGATGTGGCGCTAGAGTTGGAAGGACCGTGAACGTGCATGCGTACATGGCCAAACACAAAGCACTTGGGATTCACCTGCGCAACCTCCAAGCGATTCACACGCGCTACTCGGAGGCGTTGAACGTGCCCACTGCACTCTCTGTATGTAGAGCAGCTTAATTTCATGTAAAATGTAGCTTATGTTGGATCTATCGGTACTACTTTTGGATCTGTCCTGAATATATCTATGCTATGTTGGTTGCTGTATGCAGCTTATCCTATATTTTCTCTCCGGATTTGTGCCCTAGATTTCCTACCTGATTGGGTAAAAACGAAGGCATAAAGAAATGAATGGCGTTAAAAAACAGAAGGAGAAGGCTGCTCTAGATTTGCTACCAATTTGGGCTATCAAATATGAATGAGATCGAGCGATAGAGAGGAAAAAGGTACATTGAAAACTGCTAATCTGGGCGAAAGAGACAGAAACCACTCGTGCCCCCATCCCGGACCCACACGGCTCCACACGCTACGGCCCCACACGCTACGGCCACACAAACACGGCCTCGTCCTGTCCCACGCGGTCCCTTCCTACCAGCCCCACACGACGCGGTCCCACACGACGCGACCCCACAAACGACACGACCCCACTCGTCGGCACGGAACGGTCAACTTAACGGATTCCTTCCGTCCGAGCTCCTTCTGCGGTTCAGACAAGGGCTTGGGGAAAACTGAGGAAAAACTAAGGAGCTGGGGAAAACTGAGTACAACTAAGGACCCGAGGGCACGAAAATAGAAATCCCTATAACCAAAACCCTCCCCTGAATCCTCTAGCGCCCATTCGGCCCCAACTTAAGCCATCCTATGGCATCTGTCTGTTCACCACGACGACAGTTGGCGCCCACCATGGGGCCAGCAGCGGCGCTTGCTGGAGTTCATATTCGGGCGGGCATCCTCACCATCTCCGGCGAGCGTGTGGTCAGTGGCCTCGTCTACCGCCTCGGCTCGCTGGACTTCATCAACGACAACGCTGGTTGCTTCTCCAACGGCGGTAAGTTCCCCAAGAACGGCCGCATCATCGAGTTCGGCAGCCACCGCGTCTACCTCGGCACCGTTCCTGCGCGCCAGTGCCTCTCGCCGGTGCTGGTAGCGCCGTACCCGCCAAGATATGCAGTTCGCAGCGGCCACGCCGCCGGCAGCGTCGAGGTGCTGGTCGTTGGCGCGGCTGACGCTGACAAGGAGGTCGCGGTGGAAGGCGCTGGGCAAACGAAGTCCACGCGCGCGGCCAAACAGCCGACAGAGCGTGACCAGGTGGTTGTGGGTACATCTGCAGCGCCACCGGAGACTCCTCTCCAAGCGGCGATGAACGTGCTGGCGACGCCCCTCGCGCAGAACCTCGATCCTGCAGCGGCTCAGGTGGAGCTGGAGGCGCAACAACAGAAGTTTCTCTCACCAAGCGCGGACATCATCCGGGCGCAGCGCGAGCTGAACCTAACCCTACGTGAGTATAACGCTTCCCATGGCTTTGCTTCTGTTAGCGCTCAGGCTGCTAGGATGCCGGAAAACCGGCTTAAAGCTCGCAATCTAGATCAGGATCTGCGTAAGGAAATTCTTGCCGGAAAAAGTACCTCGGCATCTCTGAGTATCGTAGAGAAACCTAAGTACAGTAGTCCGGATAAAACCATAAAAGCTACTAGGGCTGCTGTAGAGCTGTGTGACTCGCTTACCGGAGATGCTCTAGCCAAACAACAAGATCGTGTTAGGGAGTTGCTTGACATGATCCAGGAACAAAATGCTGAGTTGGCTAAGGCAAACAAAGCTGCGGCTTCGAAATCTATCCGTTCGGCGAAAAATGCCGGAAGCAAGTCCCTGGGGCAGGCATCATCCCCTCATCCGAACAGGAGAAAAGAAAAAGAAATGAATGCGCAACAATTGACTGTGTACGATCCGGTACTTGCCGGAAAGCAGCAAGCCGGGCAACACGGTGCCGGTAGAAAACGGCAAGGGGCAGATCGAGGCCACGCCAGAAGAGGCTATGCCGGAAACAATCATGCCGGTAGATATGAAACCGGGCAAAATTATCGAGCTGCAAGGGCAGCGTACGTTGAAGAGGAAATGCCTCCACCAAGGTACCGGCAGGCAAGGGCCGCGGCACCAGAATGTTACGATGAAGCTGATTCAGCAACTGAAAGAGTCGCAGCCTACCGGAACCCATTGGGGGAACGCTTAGGAGAAAGATGCTTAACAGACCGGGATGCAAGGCACCGGCTGGATAGGGTGTATTTGTCTGAGATGATCGAGGCAGAAGGTCCTCCTGGTCCAAAATGCTTTGGTCCATGGATCATGAAAGAGGAACCACCATTTCGCAACTTCCAGTTGCCCCGTGACACAAAAACATATGATGGCATCACTAAGTCGGAAGACTGGCTCGCGGATTACGTGACCGCAGTTTACGTCGCTGGCGGCGGAGGAACCGTAACAGGTGGAGGAAACCGGCGCTGGGCCATGAGAATTGTACCATCTTTCCTGGTAGGACCGGCACGTATTTGGCTAAACAACTTGCCGGTAGGAAGTATAAATGGATGGTTGGACTTTGAGGAAGCGTTTGTGAGTAACTTCAGCACTACCTACCGGAGGCCAAACAGGCCACAACAGCTCGCTTTGTGCGTGCAGCGCCCCAATGAAACAGACCGGGACTACCTGACCCGGTGGAACTCCACAAGAAACTCCTGTGAATGGGTGATCGAGGCGCAGGCAATTGCTTGGTTTTGCAATGGGTGCCGGAGAAGTTCACCGTTGTGGCAAAAGCTGCAGCGAAACATGCCGGTAACTCTGGCAGAGATGATACGTGTAGCAGATAGCTACGCATTGGGAGACCCAATGCAACCGGCAGTACAAGCTGATCCGGCGCAAACAAGCCAACCGCGCCAAGATCAGTACCGGGAAAACCGGCAAAACAAGAGAAGGGAAGATTTTCCGGATCGGAGGTATGGTCCACAGCAAGTAGCCACAGTGCAAGATAACTCTGGCGCCAGCAGAAGCCAGAGGCAAAAAACCGGATCGCAGCCGTGGGCGGGTCCTAAAAAACAATGGGTTGAAAAAAAACCGTGGGGAGAGAAAAAGAATTGGCAGGAACATGCAAGATACACCATGGAATCGGCAATGGAACAACCATGCCGGTGGCACACTCCAAATCCGGCGAAGCCGGCAAACCATCTGACAAAAGATTGTTCCTGGACTTAGTACTTGATGTTGAAAGGTGCGGTAAAAGATGCGCAAGAACAAGGCTGTACTACAATACTACCACCATCGCAAGACTCTTGCGGCAACAATGTAATATCCCAGGTAATGGGGTTCAAAAATAGAGGAAACAGATGTGTGCATTGCATTCATGCATAGAAAATCTGGGGAATTTTCGCGCTTTAAAGTAAAACAGTCACAGCAACTGAAGTTTCACTTGACCTTGATGGAATAGAAGTAGATCATCAAGCCAAGTGCTATAAACCACAATGTGACTTTGTTAAAACCTTGCTTTGGGAAAAGATGATTTGATCTAAGGGGTTAGATCAAATGGAATTACAACCAACACAAGAACATATGAATCAAGGATTAACTACGTGATCTTATTTAAGATCACAACATGGTATTCTTTGCCATAACATATTAACACCAATTCAATGGTAAATCAAGTAACAATAAAATGAAGAAACCATTCTTCACTTATCTTTTCCATATCTTAAAACTAAACCATGATCCTACCATACAACTCATGATATTGATTCCACTTAAAACATGGAATCATGACAAGGAGATCAACTTTAGAAATATATATATTCTTCTCTATTTCAAATAGTTTTACATCAAACTTAAATAGGTGAGAGTCCTATCTTATTTAGGGAAGAAATGACAAACCTTAAGGCAGATCTTGGATATAAATATCCATATGATCACAACATTATCTTCAAGAGGAACCCTAGAGTATTATTCAAGCCTTCCCATATGAGAGAGACCATTTATTCTAAACCTAGCTTTACCTATTGATACGTCTCCGACGTATCGATAATTTCTTATGTTCCATGCCACATTATTGATGATATCTACATGTTTTATGCATACTTTATGTCATATTTATGCGTTTTCCGGAACTAACCTATTGACGAGATGCCGAAGGGCCAGTTGTCGTTTTCTGCTGTTTTTGGTTTCAGAAATCCTAGTAAGGAAATATTCTCGGAATCGGACGAAATCAACACCCAGCATCTTAGGATTGCATGAAGCTTCCAGAACACCCGAGAGCCGCCGAGAGGGGGCCACGAGCCCACCAAACAGTGAGGCCGGCGCGGCCAAGGGGGCCCGCGCCCCCTGTTGTGTCGTCGCCTCGTTGACCTTCCGACGCCGCCTCTTCGCCTATATAAAGGTCCCCGACCTAAAACTTCGATACGGAAAAGCCACGGTACGAGAAACCTTCCGAGCCGCCGCCATCGCGAAGCCAAGATCTGGGGGACAGGAGTCTCTGTTCCGGCACGCCGCCGGGACGAGGAAGTGCCCCCGGAAGGCTCCTCCATCGACACCACCGCCATCTCCATCAACGCTGCTGTCTCCCATGAGGAGGGAGTAGTTCTCCATCGAGGCTCGGGGCTGTACCGGGAGCTATGTGGTTAATCTCTCTCCTATGTGCTTCAATACAATAATCTCATGAGCTGCCTTACATGATTGAGATTCATATGATGATGCTTGTAATCTAGACGTCATTATGCTAGTCAAGTGGATTTTACTTATGTGATCTCCGGAGACTCCTTGTCCCACGTGTGTAAAGGTGACAGTGTGTGCACCGTGTGGGTCTCTTAGGCAATATTTCACAGAATACTTATTCACTGTTATGAATGGCATAGTGAAGTGCTTATTTATATCTCTTTATGATTGCAATGTGTTTTGTATCCAATATATTTGTGTGCTACTCTAGTGATGTTATTAAAGTAGTTTATTCCTCCCGCACGGTGTAATGGTGACGAGTGTGTGCATCGTGTAGTACTTGGCGTAGGCTATGATTGTGATCTCTTGTAGATTATGAAGTTAACTATTGCTATGATAGTATTTATGTGATCTATTCCTCCTTTCGTAGTGTGAAGGTGACAGTGTGCATGCTATGTTAGTACTTGGTTTGGTTATGTTGATCTGTTATGCACTCTAAGGTTATTTAAATATGAACATTGAATATTGTGGAGCTTGTTAACTCCGGCATTGAGGGTTCGTGTAATCCTACACAGTTAGTGGTGTTCATCATCCAACAAGAGGGTGTAGAGTCTAGCATCTATCTATTTATTCTGTTATGTGATCAATGTTGAGAGTGTCCACTAGTGAAAGTATGATCCCTAGGCCTTGTTCCTAAATACTGCTATCGATGTTTGTTTACTGTTTTACTGCATCTATACTTCCTGCAATATTACCACCATCAACCACACACCAGTCCTGGACAGCAAAACACTTTTCTGGTGCCACTGCTACTGCTCATATTTATTCATACCACATGTATTTCACTATCTCTTCGCCGAACTAGTGCACCTATTAGGTGTGTTGGGGACACAAGAGACTTCTTGCTTTGTGGTTGCAGGGTTGCATGAGAGGGATATCTTTGACCTCCTCCTCCCTGAGTTCGATAAACCTTGGGTGATCCACTTAAGGGAAACTTGTTGCTGTTCTACAAACCACTGCTCTTGGAGGCCCAACAATGTCTACAAGAATAGAAGCACCCGTAGACATCAAGCACTTTTATGGCGCCGTTGCCGGGGAGGAAAGGTAAAAGGCACTCATACTCCGGTCCCAGGTAAAGTACTTTTCTGTTGCCGTTGTGTGTGTGTTCGAAGCTATTTCCTTTAGATCCTGCAATTGCATCTTTTTGTTTCTTGTTTACACTAGTTAGGCATAATGGACAACAATGAGCTTCTTATTCTATTTCCTGATTTAAGACATGGATGGTTTGATGCGAAAATTAAAAAACCTATGGAACATATTAGTATGAACGCTTTGAACACCATTGTTGCTAATGATATGGAAAATTCTAAGCTTGGGGAAGCTGGTTCTGATGAGCATGATCTTTTTAGTCCCCCAAGCATTGAGGAGAAAATTTACTTTGATGATACTTTGCCTCCCATATATGATGATTATAATGATAGTAGTCTTTTGGTGCCACCTGTTATGGAGGATAACTTTGATTATGATTACAATATGCCTCCTATATTTGATGATGAGAATAATAATGATAGCTACTTTGTTGAATTTGCTCCCACTATTACTAATAAAATTGACTATGCCTATGTGGAGAGTAATAATTTTATGCATGAGACTCATGATAAGAATGCTTTATGTGATAGTTATATTGTTGAGTTTTCTTATGATACTACTGAAAGTTATTATGAGAGAGGAAAATATGGTTGTAGAAATTTTCATGTTACTAAAACACCTCTCTTTTTGCTGAAAATCTTGAAGCTGCACTTGTTTTATCTTTCTATGCTTGTTGCATCATGCTTCATGAATTTGTTTATTTACAAGATTCCTTTTCATAGGAAGCATGTTAGGCTTAAATGTGTTTTTAATTTGCCTGTTGATGCTCTCTTTTGCTTCAAATACTATCTCTTGCGAGTGCATCATTAAAACTGCTGAGCCCATCTTAATGGCTATAAAGAAAGAACTTCTTGGGAGATAACCCATGTGTTTATTTTGTTACAGTACTTTTATTTTTTATTTGTGTCTTGGAAGTTGTTACTACTGTAGCAACCTCTCCTTATCTTATTTTATTGCATTTGTTGTGCCAAGTAAAGTCTTTGATAGTAAGGTTCATACTAGATTTGGATTACTGCGCAGAAACATATTTCTTGCTGTCACGAATCTGGGACTAATTCTCTGTAGGAAACTCAGAAAATTATGCCAATTTACGTGAGTGATCCTCAGATATGTACGCAACTTTCATTCAATTTGAGCATTTTAATATGAGCAAGTCTGGTGCCTCAATAAAATTCGTCTTTACGGACTGTTCTGTTTTGACAGATTCTGCCTTTAATTTCGCATTGCTTCTTTCGCTGTGTTGGGTGGATTTCTTTGTTCCATTACCTTCCAGTAGCTTTGTGCAATGTCCAGAAGTGTTAAGAATTATTGTGTCACCTCTGAACATGTGAATTTTTGATTATGCACTAACCCTCTAATGAGTTTGTTTCGAGTTTGGTGAGAAGGAAGTTTTAAAGGGTCAAGAGAGGAGGATGATATACTACGATCAAGAAGAGTGAAAAGTCTAAGCTTGGGGATGCCCTGGTGGTTCATCCCTGCATATTTCAAGAAGACTCAAGCATCTAAGCTTGGGGATGCCCAAGGCATCCCCTTCTTCATCGACAAATTATCACGTTCCTTCTCTTGAAACTATATTTTTATTCGGTCACACCATATGTACTTTACTTGGAGCGTCTGTTTGTTTTTGTTTTTTGTTTTTGTTTGAATAAATGCTTGTGTGGGAGAGAGACACGCTCCGCTGGTTCGTATGAACATATATGTTCTTAGTTTTTAATGTTCATGGCGAAGGTTGAAACTGCTTCGTTAATTGTTATATGGTTGGAATCGGGAAATGCTACATGTAGTAATTCTAAAATGTCTTGAATAATTCGATACTTGGCAAGTGTTGTGCTCATGTTTAAGCTCTTGCATCATATACTTTGCACCTATTAATGAAGAAATACAAAGAGCTTGCTAAAATTTGGTTTGCATAATTGGTCTCTCTCTAAGGTCTAGATAATTTCTAGTAAAGAGTTTGAACAACAAGGAAGGCGGTGTAGAATCTTATAATGTTTACAATATGTCTTTTATGTGAGTTTTGCTGCATCGGTTCATCCTTGTGTTTGTTTCAAATAGCCTTGCTAGCCTAAGCCTTGTATCGAGAGGGAATACTTCTCATGCATCCAAAATCCTTGAGCCAACTACTATGCCATTTGTGTCCACCATACCTACCTACTACATGGTATTTCTCCGCCATTCCAAAGTAAATTGCTTGAGTGCTACCTTTAAAATTTCCATTCTTTACCTTTGCAATATACAGCTCATGGGACAAATAGCCTAAAAACTATTGTGGTATTGAATATGTACTTATGCACTTTATCTCTTATTAAGTTGCTTGTTGAGCGGTAACCATGTTTTCTGGGGACGCCATCAACTTTTACCTTTGTTGAATATCATGTGAGTTGCTATGCATGTTCGTCTTGTCTGAAGTAAGGGAGATTTTCATGATCAAATGGTTTGAGTATGCATAATGTTAGAGAAGAACATTGGGCCGCTAACTAAAGCCATGGTTCATGGTGGAAGTTTCAGTTTGGACAATCAATCCTCAATCTCTTATGAGAATATTAATTGTTGT
Source organism: Lolium rigidum (assembly GCF_022539505.1). Lineage (NCBI taxonomy): Eukaryota > Viridiplantae > Streptophyta > Magnoliopsida > Poales > Poaceae > Lolium > Lolium rigidum. The sequence continues at coordinate 147,407,862 of NC_061513.1, forward strand.
TGAATGATTATGCACTAAAGAGGAGTCCATTATCTGTTGTCTATGTTGTCCCGGTATGGATGTCTAAGTTGAGAATAATCAAAAGCGAGAAATCCAATGCGAGCTTTCTCCTTAGACCTTCGTACAGGCGGCATAGAGGTACCCCTTTGTGACACTTGGTTGAAACATGTGCTATGCAATGATAATCAATGTTAATCCAAGCTAATTAGGACAAGGTGCGTGCACTATTATTATACTATGCATGAGGCTTGCAACTTGTAAGATATAATTTACATGATACATATGCTTTATTACTACCGTTGACAAAATTGTTTCTTGTTTTCAAAACCAAAGCTCTAGCACAAATATAGCATTCAATGCTTCCCTCTGCGAAGGGCCCTTCTTTTACTTTTATTGTTGAGTTAGTTCACCTATTTCTCTCCACCTCAAGAAGCAAACACTTGTGTGAACTGTGCATTGATTCCTACATACTTGCATATTGCACTTGTTATATAGCTTTGCATTGACAAACTATCATTGAGATATACATGTTATAAGTTGAAAGCAACCGCTGAAACTTAATCTTCCTTTGTGTTGCTTCAATACCTTTACTTTGATTTATTGCTTTATGAGTTGACTCTTATGCAAGACTTATTGATGCTTGTCTTGAAAGTACTATTCATGAAAAGTCTTTGCTTTATGATTCATTTGTTTACTCATGTCATTCACCATTGTTTTGATCGCTGCATTCATTACATATGCTTACAATAGTATGATCAAGGTTATGATGGCATGTCACTCCGGAAATTATCTTTGTTATCGTTTACTCGCTCGGGACGAGCGAGAAACTAAGCTTGGGGATGCTGATACGTCTCCGACGTATCGATAATTTCTTATGTTCCATGCCACATTATTGATGATATCTACATGTTTTATGCATACTTTATGTCATATTTATGCGTTTTCCGGAACTAACCTATTGACGAGATGCCGAAGGGCCGATTCTTTGTTTTAGCTGTTTTTGGTTTCAGAAATCCTAGTAAGGAAATATTCTCGGAATCGGACGAAATCAACACCCGAGCATCTTAGGATTGCATGAAGCTTCCGGAACACCCGAGAGCCGCCGGAGGGGGCCACAGGCCCACCAAACGATAGGCCGGCGCGGCCAAGGGGGCCCGCGCCCCCTGTTGTGTCGTCGCCTCGTTGACCTTCCGACGCCGCCTGTTCGCCTATATAAAGGTCCCCGACCTAAAACTTCGATACGGAAAAGCCACGGTACGAGAAACCTTCCGGAGCCGCCGCCATCGCGAAGCCAAGATGCGGGGGACAGGAGTCTCCGTTCCGGCACGCCGCCGGGACGAGGAAGTGCCCCGGAAGGCTCCTCCATCGACACCACCGCCATCTCCATCAACGCTGCTTGTCTCCCATGAGGAGGGAGTAGTTCTCCATCGAGGCTCGGGGCTGTACCGGGAGCTATGTGGTTAATCTCTCTCCTATGTGCTTCAATACAATAATCTCATGAGCTGCCTTACATGATTGAGATTCATATGATGATGCTTGTAATCTAGACGTCATTATGCTAGTCAAGTGGATTTTACTTATGTGATCTCCGGAGACTCCTTGTCCCACGTGTGTAAAGGTGACAGTGTGTGCACCGTGTGGGTCTCTTAGGCTATATTTCACAGAATACTTATTCACTGTTATGAATGGCATAGTGAAGTGCTTATTTATATCTCTTTATGATTGCAATGTGTTTTGTATCCAATATATTTGTGTGCTACTCTAGTGATGTTATTAAAGTAGTTTATTCCTCCTGCACGGTGTAATGGTGACAGTGTGTGCATCGTGTAGTACTTGGCGTAGGCTATGATTGTGATCTCTTGTAGATTATGAAGTTAACTATTGCTATGATAGTATTGATGTGATCTATTCCTCCTTTCGTAGTGTGAAGGTGACGAGTGTGCATGCTATGTTAGTACTTGGTTTGGTTATGTTGATCCGTTATGCACTCTAAGGTTATTTAAATATGAACATTGAATATTGTGGAGCTTGTTAACTCCGGCATTGAGGGTTCGTGTAATCCTACACGAGTTAGTGGTGTTCATCATCCAACAAGAGGGTATAGAGTCTAGCATCTATCTATTTATTCCGTTATGTGATCAATGTTGAGAGTGTCCACTAGTGAAAGTATGATCCCTAGGCCTTGTTCCTAAATACTGTTATCGCTGTTTGTTTATTGTTTACTGCGCATCTATACTTCCTGCAATATTACCACCATCAACCACACACCAGTCCTGGACAGCAAAGCACTTTTACGGTGCCATTGCTACTTGCTCATATTTATTCATACCACCTGTATTTCACTATCTCTTCGCCGAACTAGTGCACCTATTAGGTGTGTTGGGGACACAAGAGACTTCTTGCTTTGTGGTTGCAGGGTTGCATGAGAGGGATATCTTTGACCTCCTCCTCCCTGAGTTCGATAAACCTTGGGTGATCCACTTAAGGGAAACTTGCTGCTGTTCTACAAACCTCTGCTCTTGGAGGCCCAACACTGTCTACAAGAATATAAGCACCCGTAGACATCACCTATTAATGAACAAAGGACAACCTTTGAACTAAAGTATTAGGTTGTAAACCATTTCCCTTGGAGTGGTGAGATAACCTAATATCACATGGAATAATACCATATCCATGAATTGATAAAGTAAGGAGGAGGTTAACTCAATCAAGATAGCCAAGTGGAGTCTTAGACTTAATACCTATTGAGATATTGTGAGTACACCATAAACCCTAGAATAACCATTCCTTTATAAGAGAGCCCAAGCTATGGTGTTACACTCAAGTAGTTGAGGAAACACTTGAATGTGAGGGAGAGAACTATCCATATACCAGATGACCATATCATCATTGTTTGAATAGAACCCTAGCAGAATATCTCGGGCATTCTCTTGGGATATAAACTAATAAGGCAACCATAGTAGTCCCATACAAGAAGGTAAATTAGAAGTGCTATACCTTGATTGATCAAGACCATGCTTGATCATGGAAGTGAGAACCCATTTAATGAGAGATCCCTAGGAATCCAAACCTTGATCATTATAAATTGAGTGATGATCATAAACCCTAAGAACTTGAGGTAGAGATATTAAGAACAAATGGATCATGCTTAATCCATGATCATGCTCTTGAGGCATGTGAGGATAAGTTAAACCCTAATAGTATAAATAGATATCATTCACCACATGAAATCATAGGGAGGTAACTAGTAAGCAACCCTAGGCTTATATCCCAACCTTAACTTGTGAATCACTTGGTGATCATAAGTAGAATCCTACCACATTTACATTCCACCTATTCTTCACTTAAGAACCACAAGAAAACATTTAGAGACAAACTCTATACTCTAAATGATGAGAAGCCATTCATCCATATGACCAAAGTTAACTATAAAAAAGAACTATAACCACTGTAGTTACTTCAATGATTAATTGAGGATAATAATAGAAGTTAATTGGTAGAAGATAAAATCAGTTCTCAAGTCCTTAGTAATTAAAGGAGAACAATAACAATTAAGAAAGTAACCATTTTGTTAGGGGAGATTAGAACCCTAGCAGATACAAGATGGTGTCATCTAATCTCTACATCCTAAAAATATATCTCAAACCTAGTTTGAGTATCACTATGGGGATCACAAGTATAAACCTAAAACCATGCCTAAGCGAAAATAGGAACAAGGGGACTGTTTAGCCAACCCTGAAATGAATCAAGACATCAACTTAAACTAATTTTTCAAGCCATGCTATATAGGTGCAACTAACTATTATTTCCAAATAAATAGAAGTCTAATGAGAGGAATAAGATCCATCTTAACCATTTTAAAAGAAAAGGTTCAGAAGATGAGATTAATACTTGAAAATAGCCTAAACAATTTTCCAAATCCATAACAACCATGAGCACATGAAATAATGTCATGAGATCATATTCTTAAGGAAGAAACTAAATAATGAGCTATGCCTTGTAAATTGTTTCCTGCAAGGTAACAAAAACTTAATTATCAATAGGTATTAGAAGGGCCTATTGAGAAATAGTTGGACCACCATAAATTGATATTGGAAATTATAACTATATAGATGCCAATTCCAAACTCTAATAGCATTTAATAAACAAGGGTGTCAATACACATATATAATATTTTTAAGATCTTATGTTAATTACATTAGTATCTTTATGCACTTCAAAAGGATCCACAGATTTAAAATCCTACAAAACAGAATAGAAATTCAAATCAGATTTAAATAGGAAATAAAAACAGAAAAAGAGAAAAGGGAGAAGCTTACCTGGGCAGGCCACGGCAGCCCAGCACGAGCCCACCAGAACGGGCCAGTCCACCAACCAGGAGCAGCCCAGTAAGCCAGCCCGATACCCCTTCGTCCAAAATATCGGAGAAGAGCTCGTCCTCATCCTTCTCCCCGCATGGACGACAGCTCGACGGCGTGCCCGCCTTCTCCTCTCGCTGGCGACCTCCCCTCGCTCGGCGTCGTGACGAGGCACTCTTCGACGCCCTATAAAAGCTCCAGCACGAACATCAGCTCCGAGTTTCTTCCTCCTCTGCTCAATATCTCTCCAGGCAAAAACCTAGCTAACCCGGCCGTCGACCATCGCCGTCGACAGAGACCACCCCGAGCCTCGCCATGACTACCATTGGAATCGCCATGGTCGACTTGTTCATCCTGCAGGAGGAATCGGGCCGCCGTGACCGAAATCGGCGCCGACGACCTCAACTCCCCAACGACCGGAGCTAGCAATTCCGGCGATGCCGACCTTCCTTTGCCTCGCCATCAAGCCCGGCGTGTTCGCGGTGATTCTCTGACTCTCCTGAGCCTCCTCGCTACTCCGCTAGCACTCCCTAGCATGCCCAGCATCGTAGGCCCGTGGGCACCGCCGCAGCACCTCGCCGTCGGATTAGCTCCGGCGACGATTTAGGGGCGGCGTTGGTACCCTGGTGTTCACCGCGGCGAGCTGAATCGAGTAGCATGAGTAGTTGGTCCGCTCGAGCCTTGGAACGGCGGCGCCGTCACCGGCAAACCGCCGGCAGTGAGCCTCTCTGGCCACATCATCGCCACGTGGCTGCTGACGTGGTCTAGACCCCACTTGCCAGTGTCTGTGGGTAGCCCTGGCCGGGTAACTTTAGTAATTTTTGTTTAAATTCAATTCCAGAAATTTGTTGCAACTTTGACAAATTGTAGAAAATCCAATATAGCTCAGAAAAATACAAATAAGATATCAAAATTCTTATAAAAGAAAAATCTATTCAATAAAAATATAAAATGAAATTTATATTTTTAATAGAAATTCAATTATTTAATACTTGTTATTTAAGCCTTATTTATTAATTCTAAAATCAATTAAACTTCAATAAATAGGAAAACAATCTAAAATAAATAAAAACCAGTAAAGTAAATAAAGAAAACATTAACACTAATTTTCTTTATTTGTAACTTATTTAATCCTTAATGTTGGAATTTAAACCCTGATTAATAATTACCCTAAATTATTAATTGTTCTAAAATAACAAAGTGGAAAATTCAATATTATTTTTATTTGCAAAGCTATTAATAACTTCATCCATAATGAAGTTATTAATCCAAGAACTAATTGACAATTAGAAAACCCTAAGTTCCATATTGAATTGAGAACACAAACCCATAATTTTATGTGGGATACTAAAACCCTAATACCATTAGGAACCCTAGCTCCATTAATCCCTATGAACCCTAAATTGTTCTAAACCTAAACCCTAGGTTATACCATGTGATCATCCTACTTTCTTTTAAATCATAGAACCATATAGAACCTAGATGTTTGCCATGATCACATAAAATGTAGTAACCATCATTACTAAATTAGTATCCCATGTATTCATCTTAATCAAACCTAGATGATCAAATAGAACCAACCATAGTTCCTATCCTTAGAGGTAACAACCTTAATTATCCATATTTAGCGTCACACCCTTGTGATGAACCATAATAGCAACCATGCCCAATAATTGTGCATCATACACCATACACACTAAACCCTACAAGTACTTCATAATTATGAACCATCCTATTTAGGAGCCAATCATTTCTTACTTAGTGGATCCAACAGCAAACCCTAGGCAACCTCAAACTTAATTGTAATACTCCTTATTACTTAAGAAGTATGTCCTTCAAAAGTTATTCTTTTGAAGAAAATAAGTAATCATCATCAATCCTACCTAATGGAACCTATAGCCAATAGCCAGCTATCATCAGCAAGGTAAACCAACCCTGATAGCAACTATTTATATTAAATTACTCAAGATGCCTAGGCTTAACTCAACCTTACAAGTTCTAGCTTTTGATGAATCCAACTATGTTGTGATCCATCTACTAATTACTCCAGAAACCAATTAGAACCATAGAAAACCATAGAACCCCACAAACCTAATTATCATACTTGTTCTTCATTAAAGAACATGTTCTTCAAAAGTTATTCTTTTGAAATATATAATAAGTAATCATCAACCATGCACTATATGACTTAAAATTGACAACTGCTCGATACTTATGATATAACTACTATTCCTTGGTGTGTATGATTGTTACTATGCACCTTCCCATTTGCTTATGATTCTAAAACCACACAACCCTGAATAAGAACCTTGTTTGTGACTCACTCTAAAAATGCAACAAACCCTGAACAAATCATTACCACTCACTAATCCTAAATCATCGGGGTTAGGTCATGCTTAGAGCGATTGCATCGCATACTTATGCATTATTGCATCCTTGCCAATCTTTTAAACATCGTCCTTACCGGACGATGATGCTATTTCAGAATTTGGAGTTATTGCGTATCGAAGACCTTGCCCGCATAATCTTGCGAGTCAAGAAAGGCAAGTTCATCGCTTGCTCATGTCATTTGAGTATTTTTACCAAATTACTTGCAAAGTACTATGTTTATCACTATTGCATAAAAGCAAAACCACTATTTTCATAACTATGAATATGACTATGTGGTGGGAAATGGAACCATGGATTGTGTTGATATGGTGGAGGTTCCATTGCATGGGTTATATCCATCTAGGATTAAACAACAAATGTCGTCCAGTGATTCTTGTGCCGTAATACCCGTGTTAACCATAAGATCCGGAGTGGGACGGAGTAGTCAAAAGTGTTTCCACCTCTCGTTCATCAACGGATGCGCTTTACCGTAGTACACTTGTAATCCAAGGGGGCAAGCGGTGAGGCTGGGGAGTCCTAAGTCCCCACGGCATTGTCCGTAGTACACTTGTCGCCCGAAGGAGCAAGCGGTGAGGCTGGGGAGTCCTAAGTCCCCACGGTATTGCGGTCTATGATGGGTTGCAACTGCCGGCGTAGGAATGTATGGTAGAGCCCTGCATTGTTGTCGTGGTCGGGGCCCATCCTTAAATGGTGTAAGTGAACCGGCGTGGACCCAGGGTCGGAGTTTGCAACAAAGGGTGGGTGTTCGAGGTAGCGGAGGAACATGATTGGCTAGACCTTATACCGGGCCTCACACCAAAGGAAGTGTGGACGAGCCACGCAACTCGGTTGGCACCAAGGTTAAGATCTCTTATGGGTAAAGCAACACACCTCTGCAGAGTGTAATGAACCGTGACTCGTCACTCCTCGTTCCGGGATATGGAACTCGCGAACGCTGCCGGAAAGGAACTCCATGAAGTTCTAGTAAACCGGTGAAGGCTGACGGACATAGTTCTTCCGAATAAAAGCAACCTTTTGAAGAAATGGTTATGAAAACCTGCATTGGTATTTGACTTTCTCGGTCTAATGTTGTAGCTAGTGCATTAAACACCTCTTTCCTATAATGAACTTGTTGAGTACGCTCGTACTCATCCCACTCTTAAATCCCCTGCTTAGATATGGAGGCCATGATGGAGGATCTACAGTGCAACTCGAAGGTCGAGGAGTCAATAACTACTTCAAGGGATAGGACCTGTCAGAGGAGTCAGATACCACATCCAACAAGGAGAAAACCTAGTTTAGCCATAGAAGGGAACTAGCTTCCTAAACCTAGCTCCTACTTAGCTAGAATCTATTCTTAGCCTCTATAGCTAGTTAAATACTCTACAAATAGAGTTCGTGATAAGACTAGACTACGAGTCATTCTTCTGGAGTTTATTTGCAGCTTTACCTCCAGAAGAACGACTCGTAGTCTAGTCTTATCACACTACGTTCCACGGAATCGTTCCGGGTCTCTCCTGCCCGCCTATGGGAAAAATCCGGGTGGATGTGTCATTCGGAGGGCGTGACAATTGCCGGGTCGAGAATGGTTTGTTCGAGGTCGTGGACCTAGACAGTCCCTACCATGCACTCCTGGGGAGACCGGCATTGGCAGCGTTCATGGCCACAACTCATACGGCGTATCTCAAGATGAAGATGCCGGCACCTCGTGGACCCTTAACTATGGTGGGAAACTACAAAGTCTCACTGGAAACCGCTTCCGCCGGATCAAACCTGGCAGAATCGCTGGTAATCGCAGAGGAAAAAAGAAGGATGCAAACTGCGGTTGCGCTGGCTCAGTCCTCACAGTTGAGCTTAGCAGCAATGAGTGGTAACTTGGAAACACCGGCGTTCAAGCCAAACAAGGAAACAAAGGACATTGTGCTGGATCTGGCATACCCTAACCGTACCATTCGTATCGGTGCTGGCCTGAGTGAGGCATAGGAAAGCGCGCTCGTCAACTTCCTCCGTGAGAATCGGAATATCTTTGCCTGGTCTACTGATGACTTGGTAGGTGTTCCGAGGGAGTTGGCTGAGCACTCTCTGAATGTCCGGAAGGATGCTAAGCCGGTGCGACAACCCTTACGCCGGTTCGCTGAAGACAGGAGAAATATCATTGGAGAGGAAGTAACAAAGTTACTGGTTGCCGGTTTCATCGTGGAAGTACTACATACCGAGTGGCTAGCCAATCCGATGCTGGTCGAGAAGAAAAAAGAAGAGGAACCCAAAGCTCCAAAGGTGTGGCGCATGTGCATTGACTACACCAACCTGAACAAGGCTTGCCCAAAAGATCCCTTTCCTTTACCCTAGATCGATCAAGTGATTGATTCCACCGCTGGCTGTGAGCTGTTGTCTTTTCTGGATGCTTATTCTGGTTTCCACCAGATTCCCCTGAAAAAGGAAGATCAAATAAAAACTGCGTTCATTACCCCGCACGGGGCTTATTGCTATGTGATACGTCTCAAACGTATCTATAATTTCTTATGTTCCATGCTACTTTTATGATGATACTCACATGTTTTATATAGATTTTATGTCATTATTATGCATTTTCCGGCACTAACCTATTGACGAGATGCCGAAGAGCCGATTCTTTGTTTTACGCTGTTTTTGGTTTCAGAAATCCTACAAAGGAAATATTCTCGGAATTGGACGAAATCAACGCCCAGGGTCTTATTTTTCCACGAAGCTTCCAGAAGACCGAGGGAGATACGAAGTGGGGCCATGAGGTGGCGACACACTGATTGCGCGTAGTTAACACGTCCGTTGGGAACCCCAAGAGGAAGGTATGATGCGCACAGTAGCAAGTTTTCCCTCAGTAAGAAACCAAGGTTATCGAACCAGTAGGAGCCAAGAAGCACGTTGAAGGTTGTTGGTGGCGGAGTGTAGTGCGGCGCAACACCATGGATTCCGGCGCCAACGTGGAACCTGCACAACACAACCAAAGTACTTTGCCCCAACGAAACAGTGAGGTTGTCAATCTCACCGGCTTGCTGTAACAAAGGATTAGATGTATAGTGTGGATGATGATTGTTTGCGAGTAGAACAAGTATTGCGATAGATTGTATTCAATGTAAAAGAATGGACCGGGGTCCACAGTTCACTAGAGGTGTCTCTCCCATAAGATAAATAGCATGTTGGGTGAACAAATTACAGTTGGGCAATTGACAAATAGAGAGGGCATGACCATGCACATACATGATATGATGAGTATAGTGAGATTTAATTGGGCATTACGACAAAGTACATAGACCGCTATCCGAGCATGCATCTATGCCTAAAAAGTCCACCTTCGAGGTTATCATCCGAACCCCTTCCGGTATTAAGTTGCAAACAACGAGACAATTGCATTAAGTATGGTGCGTAATGTAATCAATAACTACATCCTCGGACATAGCATCAATGTTTTATCCCTAGTGGCAACGAGACATCCACAACCTTAGAACTTTACTCGTCATTGTCCCGCATTTAATGGAGGCATGAACCCACTATCGAGCATAAATACTCCCTCTTGGAGTTAAGAGTAAAAACTTGGCCGGAGCCTCTACTAATAACGGAGAGCATGCAAGATCATAAACAACACATAGGTAATAGATTGATAATCAACATAACATAATATTCTCTATCCATCGGATCCCGACAAACACAACATATAGCATTACAGATAGATGATCTTGATCATGTTAGGCAGCTCACAAGATCCGACAATGAAGCACATAAGGAGAAGACGACCATCTAGCTACTGCTATGGACCCATAGTCCAGGGGTTAACTACTCACTCATCACTCCGGAGGCGACCATGGCGGTGAAGAGTCCTCCGGGAGATGATTCCCCTCTCCGGCAGGGTGCCGGAGGCGATCTCCTGAATCCCCCGAGATGGGATTGGCGGCGGCGGCGTCTCGGGAAGGTTTTCCGTATCGTGGCTCTCGGTACTGGGGGTTTCGCGACGAAGACTATATGTAGGCGGAAGGGCAGGTCAGGGGGCCACACGAGGGCCCCACACGCCAGGGCCACGCGGCCAGCACCTGGGCCGCGCCGCCCTGTTGTGGCGGCGCCTCGTGGCCCCACTTCGTAAGTCCTCCGGTCTTCTGGAAGCTTCGTGTAAAAATAGGCCCCTGGGCGTTGATTTCGTCCAATTCCGAGAATATTTCCTTACTAGGATTTCTGAAACCAAAAACAGCGAGAAAACAGCAGCGGCTCTTCGGCATCTCGTTAATAGGTTAGTGCCGGAAAATGCATAAATATGACATAAAGTATGCATAAAACATGTAGATATCATCAATAATGTGGCATGGAACATAAGAAATTATCGATACGTCGGAGACGTATCAGCATCCCCAAGCTTAGTTCCTGCTCGTCCGAGCGAGTAAATGATAACAAAGATAATTTCTGGAGTGACATGCCATCATAACCTTGATCATACTATTGTAAGCATATGTAATGAATGCAGCGATCAAAACAATGGTAATGATATGATTAAACAAATGAATCATAAAGCAAAGACTTTTCATGAATAGTACTTTCAAGACAAGCATCAATAAGTCTTGCATAAGAGTTAACTCATAAAGCAATAAATCATAGTAAAGGTATTGAAGCAACACAAAGGAAGATTAAGTTTCAGCGGTTGCTTTCAACTTATAACATGTATATCTCATGGATATTGTCGATGTAAAGTAATATAACAAGTGCAATATGCAAGTATGTAGGAATCAATGCACAGTTCACACAAGTGTTTGCTTCTTGAGGTGGAGAGAAATAGGTGAACTGACTCAACATAAAAGTAAAAGAAAGGCCCTTCGCGAGAGGGAAGCATTGATTGCTATATTTGTGCTAGAGCTTTGGTTTTGAAAACAAGAAACAATTTTGTCAACGGTAGTAATAAAGCATATGTATCATGTAAATTATATCTTACAAGTTGCAAGCCTCATGCATAGTATACTAATAGTGCCCGCACCTTGTCCTAATTAGCTTGGATTACCGGGATTGTCATCGCAATACACATGTTTTAACCAAGTGTCACAAAGGGGTACCTCTATGCCGCTCGTACAAAGGTCTAAGGAGAAAGCTCGCATTTGGATTTCTCGCTTTTGATTATTCTCAACTTAGACATCCATACCGGGACAACATAGACAACGAGATAATGGACTCCTCTTTAATGCATAAGCATTTAGCAACAATTAATGTTCTCATATCAGATTGAGGATATATGTCCAAAACTGAAACTTCCACCATGATTCATGGCTTTAGTTAGCGGCCCAATGTTCTTCTCTAACATTATGCATGCTCTAACCATTAAATGAGTGGTAAATCTCCCTTACTTCAGACAAGACGGACATGCATAGCAACTCACATGATATTCAACAAAGAGTAGTTGATGGTGTCCCCAGGAACATGGTTATCGCACAACAAACAACTTAATAAGAGATAAAGTGCATAAGTACATATTCAATACCACAATAGTTTTTAAGCTATTTGTCCCATGAGCTATATATTGCAAAGGTAAAGGATAGAAATTTTAAAGGTAGCACTCAAGTAATTTACTTTGGAATGGCGGAGAAATACCATGTAGTAGGTTGGTATGGTGGACACAAATGGCATAGTGGTTGGCTCAAGGATTTTGGATGCATGAGAAGTATTCCCTCTCGATACAAGGTTTAGGCTAGCAAGGTTATTTGAAACAAACACAAGGATGAACCGGTGCAGCAAAACTCACATAAAAGACATATTGTAAACATTATAAGACTCTACACCGTCTTCCTTGTTGTTCAAACTCAATACTAGAAATTATCTAGACTTTAGAGAGACCAATTATGCAAACCAAATTTTAGCAAGCTCTATGTATTTCTTCATTAATAGGTGAAAAGTATATGATGCAAGAGCTTAAACATGAGCACAACAATTGCCAAGTATCAAATTATTCAAGACATTTTAGAATTACTACATGTAGCATTTCCCGATTCCAACCATATAACAATATAACGAAGAAGATTCAACCTTCGCCATGAATACTATGAGTAAAGCCTAAGGACATATTTGTCCATATGCAACAGCGGAGCGTGTCTCTCTCCCACACAATGAATGCTAGGATCCATTTTATTCAAACAAAACAAAAACAAAAACAAAACCGACGCTCCAAGCAAAGCACATAAGATGTGATGGAATAAAAATATAGTTTCAGGGGAGGAACCTGATAATGTTGTCGATGAAGAAGGGGATGCCTTGGGCATCCCCAAGCTTAGACAGCTTGAGTCTTCTTAAAATATGCAGGGGTGAACCACCGGGGCATCCCCAAGCTTAGAGCTTTCACTCTCCTTGATCATATTGTATCATCTCCCTCTCTTGATCCTTGAAAACTTCCTCCACACCAAACTCAAAACAACTCATTAGAGGGTTAGTGCACAATTAAAATTTACATGTTCAGAGGTAACATAATCATTCTTAACACTTCTGGACATTGCACAAAGCTACTGAAAGTAAATGGAATAGAAAAATCCATCAAGCATAGCAAAACAGGAATGCGAAATAAAAGGCAGAATCTGTCAAAACAGAACAGTTCGTAAAGACGAATTCTATTGAGGCACCAGACTTTCTCAGATGAAAATGCCCAAATTGAATGAAAGTTGCGTACATATCTGAGGATCACGCACGTAAATTGGCAGATTTTTCTGAGCTACCTACAGAGAGGCAGGTCGAAATTCGTGACAGCATGAAATCTGTTTCTGCGCAGCAATCCAAATCGAGTATTGGCTTTACTATCAAAGATTTTACTTGGCACAACAATGCAACAAAATAAAGATAAGGAGAGGTTGCTACAGTAGTAAACAACTTCCAAGACTCAAATATAAAATAAAGTGCAGAAGTAAAATAATGGGTTGTCTCCCATAAGCGCTTTTCTTTAACGCCTTTCAGCTAGGCGCAGAAAGTGTGTATCAAGTATTGTCGAGAGATGAAGCATCAACATCGTAATTTGTTCTAATAATAGAATCATAAGGTAACTTCATTCTCTTTCTAGGGAAGTGTTCCATACCTTTCTTGAGAGGAAATTGATATTTAATATTACCTTCCTTCATATCAATAGTAGCACCAACGGTTCGAAGAAAAGGTCTTCCCAATATAATGGGACAAGATGCATTGCATTCAGTATCCAAGACAACAAAATTAACGGGGACAAGGTTATTGTTAACCATAATACGAACATTATCAATCCTCCCCAAAGGTTTCTTTATAGCATTATCAACAAGATTAACATCCAAATAACAATTCTTCAATGGTGGCAAGTCAAGCATATCATAAATTTTCTTAGGCATAACAGAAATACTTGCACCAAGATCACATAAAGCATTACAATCAAAATCATTGACCCTCATCTTAATGATGGGCTCCCAAACATCTTCCAACTTTCTAGGAATAGAGGTTTCAAGTTTTAGTTTCTCTTCTCTAGCTTTTATGAGAGCATTTGTAATGTGTTTTGTAAAGGCCAAATTTATAGCACTAGCATTGGGACTTTTAGCAAGCTTTTGCAAGAACTTTATAACTTCAAAGATGTGACAATCATCAAAGTCTAAACCATTATGATCTACAGCAATGGGATCATTATCCCCAATATTTTGAAAAATTTCAGAAGTTTCATCAATTTCAGCAGTTTTAGCGAGTTTCGAGCAATTTTGCACGCTTTGCACTAGGAGTAGTAACATTGCCAACACCAATTATTTTACCATTGATAGTAGGAGGTGTAGAAACATGTGAATCATTAACATTACTAGTGGTGGTAATAGTCCAAACTTTAGCTACATTATTCTCTTTAGCTAGTTTTTCATTTTCTTCTCTTTCCCACCTAGCATGCAATTCGGCCATCAATCTAATATTCTCATTAATTCGAACTTGGATGGCATTTGCTGTAGTAACAATTTTATTTTCAATATCCTTATTAGGCATAACTTTCAATTTTAAAATATCAACATCAGAGGCAAGACTATCAACCTTAGAAGCGAGAATATCAATTTTATTGAGCTTTTCCTCAACAGATTTGTTAAAAGCAGTTTGTGTACTAATAAATTCTTTAAGCATGGCTTCAAGACCAGGGGGTACACTCCTATTATTGTTGTAAGAATTCCCATAAGAATTACCATAACTATTACCATTAGCAGAAGGATATGGCCTATATTTGTTACTAGAATTGTTCCTATAAGCATTGTTGTTGAAATTACTATTTTTAATGAAATTCACATCAACATGTTCTTCTTGGGCAACCAATGAAGCTAAAGGAACATTATTAGGATCAACATTAGATCTACCATTCACAAGCATAGACATAATAGCATCAATCTTATCACTCAAGGAGGAGGTTTCTTCAGAATTTACCTTCTTACCTTGTGGAGCTCTTTCCGTGTGCCATTCAGAGTAATTTGTCATCATATCATCAAGAAGCTTTGTTGCCGCCCCCAAAGTAATGGACATAAAGGTACCTCCAGCAGCTGAATCCAATAGGTTCCGTGAAGAAAAGTTCGATCCCGCATAAAAGGTTTGGATGATCATCCAAGTAGTCGATCCATGGGTTGGGAAATTTTTAACCAAAGATTTCATTCTTTCCCAAGCTTGTGCAACATGCTCATTATCCAATTGTTTAAAATTCATTATGCTACTCCTCAAAGATATAATTTTAGCAGGGGATAATATCTACCAATAAAAGCATCCTTGCATTTAGTCCATGAATCAATACTATTTCTAGGCAGAGATAGCAACCAATCTTTAGCTCTTCCTCTTAATGAGAAAGGAAACAATTTTAATTTTATAATGTCACCATCTACATCCTTATACTTTTGCATTTCACATAGTTCAACAAAATTATTAAGATGGGCAGCAGCATCATCAGAACTAACACCGGAAAATTGCTCTCTCATAACAAGATTCAGTAAAGCAGGTTTAATTTCAAAGAATTCTGCTGTAGTAGCAGGTGGAGCAATAGGTGTGCATAACAAATCATTATTATTTGTGGTTGTGAAGTCACACAACTTAGTATTCTCAACAGTACCCATTTTAGCAGTAGTAAATAAAGCAAACTAGATAAAGTAAATGCAAGTAACTAATTTTTTTTTGTGTTTTTGATATAAAGTGCAAGACAGTAAATAAAGTAAAGCTAGCAACTAATTTTTTTGTGTTTTGATATTATGCAGCAAACAAGAAAGTAAATAAAATAAAGCAAGACAAAAACAAAGTAAAGAGATTGGATTGTGGAGACTCCCCTTGCAGCGTGTCTTGATCTCCCCGGCAACGGCGCCAGAAAAAGAGCTTGATTGCGCGTAGTTAACACGTCCGTTGGGAACCCCAAGAGGAAGGTATGATGCGCACGGTAGCAAGTTTTCCCTCAGTAAGAAACCAAGGTTATCGAACCGAGTAGGAGCCAAGAAGCACGTTGAAGGTTGTTGGTGGCGGAGTGTAGTGCGGCGCAACACCATGGATTCCGGCGCCAACGTGGAACTCGCACAACACAACCAAAGTACTTTGCCCCAACGAAACGAGTGAGGTTGTCAATCTCACCGGCTTGTCGTAACAAAGGATTAGATGTATAGTGTGGATGATGATTGTTTGCAGAAAACAGTAGAACAAGTATTGCGATAGATTGTATTCAATGTAAAAGAATGGACCGGGGTCCACGAGTTCACTAGAGGTGTCTCTCCCATAAGATAAATAGCATGTTGGGTGAACAAATTACAGTTGGGCAATTGACAAATAGAGAGGGCATGACCATGCACATACATGATATGATGAGTATAGTGAGATTTAATTGGGCATTACGACAAAGTACATAGACCGCTATCCGAGCATGCATCTATGCCTAAAAAGTCCACCTTCGAGGTTATCATCCGAATCCCTTCCGGTATTAAGTTGCAAACAACGGACAATTGCATTAAGTATGGTGCGTAATGTAATCAATAACTACATCCTCGGACATATCATCAATGTTTTATCCCTAGTGGCAACAAGCACATCCACAACCTTAGAACTTTCCGTCACTTGTCCCGGATTTAATGGAGGCATGAACCCACTATCGAGCATAAATACTCCCTCTTGGAGTTAAGAGTAAAAACTTGGCCAGAGCCTCTACTAATAACGGAGAGCCTGCAAGATCATAAACAACACAAAGGTAATAGATTGATAATCAACATAACATAATATTCTCTATCCATCGGATCCCGACAAACACAACATATAGCATTACAGATAGATGATCTTGATCATGTTAGGAAGCTCACAAGATCCGGAAAATGAAGCACATAAGGAGAAGACGACCATCTAGCTACTGCTATGGACCCATAGTCCAGGGGTGAACTACTCACTCATCACTCCGGAGGCGACCATGGCGGTGAAGAGTCCTCCGGGAGATGATTCCCCTCTCCGGCAGGGTGCCGAAGGCGATCTCCTGAATCCCCCGAGATGGAATTGGCGGCGGCGTCTCTGGAAGGTTTTCCGTATTGTGGCTCTCGGTACTGGGGGTTTCGCGACGAAGACTATATGTAGGCGGAAGGGCATGTCAGGGGGCCACACGAGGGCCCCACACGCCAGGGCCACGTGGCCAGCACCTGGGCCGCGCCGCCCTGTTGTGGCGGTGCCTCGTGGCCCCACTTCGTAAGTCCTCCGGTCTTCTGGAAGCTTCGTGTAAAAATAGGCCCCTGGGCGTTGATTTCATCCAATTCCGAGAATATTTCCTTACTAGGATTTCCGAAACCAAAAACAGCGAGAAAACAAAGAATTGGCTCTTCGGCATCTCGTTAATAGGTTTGTGCCGGAAAATGCATAAATATGACATAAAGTATGCATAAAACATGTAGATATCATCAATAATGTGGCATGGAACATAAGAAATTATCGATACGTCGGAGACGTATCACACACCAAGGTGGCGCGGCCAAGGAGGGGCCCGCGCCGCCCTAGTGTGTGGGCCTCTCGTGACGCTCCCGACTCTGCCCTTCCGCCTACTTAAAGCCCTCGTCGCGAAAACCCCAGCACCGAGAGCCACGATACGGAAAACCTTCCAGAGACGCCGCCGCCGCCAATCCCATCTCGGGGGATTCAGGAGATCGCCTCCGGCACCCCTGCCGGAGAGGGGAATCATCTCCCGGAGGGCTCTTCATCGCCATGATCGCCTCCGGATCGATGTGTGAGTAGTTCACCCCTGGACTATGGGTCCATAGCGAGTAGCTAGATGGTTGTCTTCTCCTCATTGTGCTATCATGTTAGATCTTGTGAGCTGCCTATCATGATCAAGATCATCTATTTGTAATGCTACATGTTGTGTTTGTTGGGATCCGATGAATATTGAATACTATGTCAAGTTGATTATCAATCTATCATATATGTTGTTTATGTTCTTGCATGCTCTCCGTTGCTAGTAGAGGCTCTGGCCAAGTTGATACTTGTAACTCCAAGAGGGAGTATTTATGCTCGATAGTGGGTTCATGCCTCCATTGAATCCGGGACGGTGACGTGAAAGTTCTAAGGTTGTGGATGTGATGTTGCCACTAGGGATAAAACATCGATGCTTTGTCTAAGGATATTTGTGTTGATTAGATTACGCACCATACTTAATGCAATTTTCTGTTGTTTGCAACTTAATACTGGAAGGGGTTCGGATGATAACCTGAAGGTGGACTTTTTAGGCATAGATGCATGCTGGATAGCGGTCTATGTACTTTGTCGTAATGCCCTGATTAAATCTCATAGTACTCATCATGATATATGTATGTGCATTGTTATGCCTTCTTTATTTGTCAATTGCCCAACTGTAATTTGTTCACCCAACATGCTATTTATCTTATGGGAGAGACACCACTAGTGAACTGTGGAGCCCGGTCCATTCTTTACATTTGAAATACAATCTACTGCAAACTCTGTTCTTTACTGTTCTTCGCAAACAACCATCATCATCCACACTATGCATCTAATCCTTTGTTTACAGCAAGCCGGTGAGATTGACAACCTCACTGTTTACGTTGGGGCAAAGTACTTTGATTGTGTTGTGCAGGTTCCACGTTGGCGCCGGAATCCCTGGTGTTGCGCCGCACTACACTCCGTCACCAACGACCTTCACGTGATCCTTGACTCCTACTGGTTCGATAAACCTTGGTTTCTTACTGAGGGAAACTTGCTGCTATACGCATCACACCTTCCACTTGGGGTTCCCAACGGGCGTTTGCTTTGCGCGTATCAAGCTAAATTTCTGGCGCCGTTGCCGGGGATCTGAAGAAAAGTTACACCATAAAGATTTCTAACTCCCACGTCAACTACACGCCAGCAAGTAAATTTCTGGCGCCGTTGCCGGGGAGATCAAGACACGCTGCAAGGGGAGTCTCCCACATCCAATCTCTTTACTTTGTTTTTGTCTTGCTTTGTTTTACTTTATTTACTGCTTTGTTTGCTCTTATATCAAAAGTACAAAAAAAATTAGTTGCTAGTTTCACTTTATTTACTGTCTTGTTCTCCATATTAAAAACACAAAAAAATTAGTTACTTGCATTTACTTTATTTACCTTTTGTTTATTTCATCATGTTTCCTCCTAAGTACACTCTAAAAGACATACCGGTGGGACGAGGGTCTATAATTGGAAGAGATAATATAGAAGATTTTTTCACTCATGTTAGTACAGCTGAAGATTTTGAAGATAGACACTTGGTAGAACTTGCTCCTACTTATGAAATTGCTGTTGCTTCTTTAGTACACATGTTGGAAACTAAATTTGTTAATCTCAATCCTATAATTCAACATATGTTTCTTACACTCGTGATATGGAGTAAGGAGAAAAGAAAGATTTTGTCTTAGAAACCCTTCTTAAAGAATTTGGTGGTGTAGCAAGAGAGGCTAGAAAAGTCTTTATTAAATATAAGATGCTTGGCTCTTATACCAACTTTGCTAGTACCTTTGAAAAAATGGAAAAAGATAGATTAAAGTACACTAATAAAGTTAATTGTGAAGGGGAGATTAAGACATCAATACCTTGCAAGCTCCTAGGAATGCATGAAGCTCTAGAAAATAACTATGGTTGGCTTGTTCTCGAAAATTTGTTTGATGAGAATAGCAAGCCTAAGAGTAATGAAAAAGGAGCCTCTGAAACTTACATAGATAAGATACAATTCATAGTTGAGAAAACTCCAAACCCCTCTGTTGATGCTTCATCTCTCGATAATACTTGATTCACACTTTCTGCGCCTAACTGAAAGGCGTTAAAGAAAAGCGCTTATGGGAGACAACCCATTATTTTACTTCTGCACTTTTGTTTTATATTTGAGTCTTGGAAGTTGTTACTACTGTAGCAACCTCTCCTTATCTTTATTTTATTGCATTGTTGTGCCAAGTAAAGTCTTTGATAGTAAAGTCAATACTAGATTTGGATTACTGCGCAGGAACAGATTTCTTGCTGTCACGAAATTGAGCCTCCCCTGCTGTAGAAAATTTATAAAAATCTGCCAATTTACGTGCGTGATCCTCAGATATGTACGCAACTTTCATTCAATTTGGCATTTTCATCTGAGCAAGTCCAGTGCCTCTAAAAAATTCGTCTTTACGGACTGTTCTGTTTTGACAGATTCTGCCTTTTATTTCGCGTTGCATGTTTTGCTATGTTTGATGGATTTCTTTGTTCCATTAACTTTCAGTAGCTTTGTGCAATGTCCAGAAGTGTTAAGAATGATTATGTCACCTCTGAATATATGAATTTTCAATTATGCACTAACCCTCTTATGAGATTGTTTTGAGTTTGGTGTGGAGGAAGTTTTCAAGGGTCAAGAGAGGAGGATGATACAATATGATCAAGAAGAGTGAAAAGTCTAAGCTTGGGGATGCCCCCGTGGTTCATCCCTGCATATTTTAAGAAGACTCAAGCATCTAAGCTTGGGGATGCCCAAGGCATCCCTTCTTCATCGACAACTTATCAGGTCACCTCTAGTGAAACTATATTTTTATTCCGTCACATCTTATGTGCTTTACTTGGAGCATCTGTTTGTTTTTATTTTTATTTTTGTTTGAATAAAATTGGATCCTAGCATTCCTTGTTTGGGAGAGAGACATTCTCCGCTGATTCGTATGAACACATATGTTCTTAGCTTTATTCTTAATGTTAATGGCGAAGGTTGAACTACTTCGTTCATTGTTATATGGTTGGAAACGGAAAATGCCGCATGTGGTAAATGGTATAATGTCTTGAATAATTTGATACTTGGCAATTGTTGTGCTCATATAGATCATGTTTAAGCTCTTGCATCATGTACTTTGCACCTATTAATGAAGAACTACATAGAGCTTGTTAAAATTTGGTTTGCATGATTGGTCTCTAGAGTCTAGATATTTTCTGGTTAAGGTGTTTGAACAACAAGGAGACGATGTAAAGTCTTATACTGCTTGTAGTATGTTCATATGTAAGCTTTGGTGCACCGTTTCATACTTGAGTTTGCTTCAAATAACCTTGCTAGCCTAGCCTTGTATTGAGAGGAATTCTTCTCGTGCGTCCAAATCCTTGAGCCAAAAACTATGCCATTTGTGTCCACCAAACCTACCTACTACATGGTATTTCTCTGCCATTCCAAAGTACATTACTTGAGTGCTACCTTTAAAATTCTATCCTTGCCTTTGCAATATATAGCTCATGGGAAAATAGCCTTAAAAACTATTGTGGTGAAGAATATGTAGCTATGTATCTTATTTCTTAATAAGTTGCTTGTTGAGCGGTAACCATGTTTCTGGGGACGCCACCAACTTTTACCTTTGTTGAATATCATGTGAGTTGCTATGCATGTTCGTCTTGTCTGAAGTAAGGGCGATTTTTATGATCAAATGGTTTGAGTATGCATATTGTTAGAGAAGAACATTGGGCCGCTAACTAAAACCATGAATCATGGTGGAAGTTTCAGTTTGGACAATTAATCCTCAATCTCTTATGAGAATTTTAACTGTTGTTGAATGCTTATCAATTAAAGAGGAGTCCATTATCTGTTGTCTATGTTGTCCCGGTATGGATGTCTAAGTTGAGAATAATCAAAAGCGAGAAATCCAATGCGAGCTTTCTCCTTAGACCTTTGTACAGGCGGCATAGAGGTACCCCTTTGTGACACTTGGTTGAAACATATGCTATGCAATGATAATCCATGTTAATCCAAGCTAATTAGGACAAGGTGCGCGCACTATTGGTAATCTATGCATGAGGCTTGCAACTTATAGGATATCTTATACATAACACATATGATTTATTACTACCATTGACAAAATTGTTTTTGTTTTCAAAATGAAAAGCTCTAGCACAAATATAGTAATCCATGCTTCCCTCTGCGAAGGGCCTATCTTCTACTTTATTGTTGAGTCAGTTTACCTATCCTTTCTATCTCAGAAGCAAACACTTGTATCAACTGTGTGCATTGATTCTTACATGTTTACCTATTGCACTTGTTATATTACTTTGTGTTGACAATTATCCATGAGATATACATGTTGAAGTTGAAAGCAACTGCTGAAACTTATATCTTCCTTTATGTTGCTTCAAAGCTTTCTATTAAGAATCTATTGCTTTATGAGTAACTCTTATGCAAGTCTTATTGATGCTTGTCTTGAAAGTATTATTCATGAAAAGTCTTTGCTATATGATTCAGTTGTTTACTCATTGTCTTCACCATTGAATCAAATCGCTGCATTCATCTCATATGCTTTACAATAGTATTGATCATGATTATGATAGCATGTCACTTCAGAAATTATCTTTGTTATCGTTTACCTACTCGAGGGCGAGTAGGAACTAAGCTTGGGGATGCTTGATACGTCTCAAACGTATCTATAATTTCTTATGTTCCATGCTACTTTTATGATGATACTCACATGTTTTATATAGATTTTATATCATTATTATGCATTTTCCGGCACTAACCTATTGACGAGATGCCGAAGAGCCAGTTGCTATTTTCTGTTGTTTTTGGTTTCAGAAATCCTACAAAGGAAATATTCTCGGAATTGGACGAAATCAACGCCCAGGGTCTTATTTTTCCACGAAGCTTCCAGAAGACCGAGGGAGATACGAAGTGGGGCCACGAGGTGGCGACACACCAAGGCGGCGCGGCCAAGGAGGGGCCCGCGCTGCCCTAGTGTGTGGGCCCCTCGTGACGCCCCCGACTCTGCCCTTCCGCCTACTTAAAGCCTTCGTCGCGAAAACCCCAGTTGTCGCGCGCACGGGAGGCCGCCGACACGATGAAGAGGGACACGTCCCGGCTGCCATTGCGGACCACGCACTCAATGACGACTGCCGGAGGCCGTATAAATGCGGGGAAGGAAAACCTCATCGCCCCCATTTTCTTCCTTTTCGTCGCCATGACCGAAACCCTAGCTGCAGGCAACCATATCGCCCCACTGTTTCCTACCACCCCAGAGCCAACCGATGAGCTTAGGAGGAGCGCCTCATCGTCCTCGTCCACCTGGTGAAGTCACGCGTCAAGGGGAGCTCGGAGAAGGGAGAATTTGGCCATTGCCTTTCGCAGTTCTGCGAGGGAAATGGCGACCGCCTCGTCGCCTCCATCTTCAATCGATCCCAGCAACCATTGATACGTCCCAAACGTATCTATAATTTCTTATGTTCCGTGCTACTTTTATGATGATACTCACATGTTTTATACACATTATATGTCATTATTATGCATTTTCCGGCACTAACCTATTGACGAGATGCCGAAGAGCCGATTGCTTGTTTTCATGCTGTTTTTGGTTTCGAAATCCTAGTAAGGAAATATTCTCGGAATTGGACGAAATCAACGCCCAGGGTCCTATTTTTGCACGAAGCTTCCAGAAGTCCGAGGGAGAGACGAAGTGGGGCCACGAGGCGCCGCCACAACAGGGCGGCGCGGCCCTGTTGTGTGGGGCCCCCGTGGCGCCTCTTGACCTGCCCTTCCGCCTACTTAAAGCCTTCGTCGTGAAACCCCCAGTACCGAGAGCCACGATACGGAAAACCTTCCAGAGACGCCGCCGCCGCCAATCCCATCTCGGGGGATTCAAGAGATCGCCTCCGGCACCCTGCCGGAGAGGGGAATCATCTCCCAGAGGGCTCTTCATCGCCATGATCACCTCCGGATCGATGTGTGAGTAGTTCACCCCTGGACTATGGGTCCATATCAGTAGCTAGATGGTTGTCTTCTCCTCATTGTGCTATCATGTTAGACCTTGTGAGCTGCCTATCATGATCAAGATCATCTATTTGTAATGCTACATGTTGTGTTTGTTGGGATCCGATGAATATTGTATACTATGTCAAGTTGATTATCAATCTATCATATATGCTGTTTATGTTCTTGCATGCTCTCCGTTGCTAGTAGAGGCTCTGGCCAAGTTGATACTTGTAACTCCAAGACTCCAAGAGGGAGTATTTATGCTCGATAGTGGGTTCATGCCTCCATTGAATCTGGGACAGTGACAGAAAGTTCTAAGGTTGTGGATGTGCTGTTGCCACTAGGGATAAAACATCGATGCTTTGTCTAAGGATATTTGTGTTGATTACATTACGCACCATACTTAATGCAATTGTCTCGTTGTTTGCAACTTAATACCGGAAGGGGTTCGGATGATAACCTAAAGGTGGACTTTTTAGGCATAGATGCATGCTTGGATAGCGGTCTATGTACTTTGTCGTAATGCCCTGATTAAATCTCATAGTACTCATCATGATATATGTATGTGCATTGTTATGCCTTCTTTATTTGTCAATTGCCCAACTGTAATTTGTTCACCCAACATGCTATTTATCTTATGGGAGAGACACCACTAGTGAACTGTGGACCCCGATCCATTCTTTACATTTGAAATACAATCTGCTGCAAACTCTATTCTTTACTGTTCTTCGCAAAAAACCATCATCATCCACACTATACATCTAATCCTTTGTTTACAGCAACCCGGTGAGATTGACAACCTCACTGTTACGTTGGGGCAAAGTACTTTGATTGTGTTGTGCAGGTTCCACGTTGGCGCCGGAATCCCTGGTGTTGCGCCGCAGTACACTCCGTCACCAACGACCTTCACGTGATCCTTGACTCCTACTGGTTCGATAAACCTTGGTTTCTTACTGAGGGAAACTTGCTGCTATACGCATGACACCTTCCACTTGGGGTTCCCAACGGGCGTGTGCTTTGCGCGTATCACTATGTCACTATGCCTTTCGGTTTGCGCAACGCTGGTGCAACGTACCAGCGCTGTATGCAAAAATGCTTGTTTGATCAAATCGGAAAAAATGTGCAAGTCTATGTGGACAATGTCGTGATAAAAACTAAGGTAAAAGAAACCTTGATCGATGATCTCAGGCAAACATTTATAACTTAAGAAGGTTCCGGATGAAACTCAATCCGGCAAAGTGCACCTTCGGTGTCCCTGCCGGCAAACTGCTTGGCTTTCTTGTATCAAGCCGGGGCATTGAGGTTAATCCGGTAAAAATCCGGGCAATCGAAAGAATGACTATACCACAAGATCTCAAGGATGTGCAAAAGTTTACCGGAAGCTTGGCATCACTAAGCCGGTTCATAAGCAGGTTGGGAGAAAAAGCTCTGCCACTTTATGCTTTGATGAAAAAATCTGATACCTTCGTCTGGACCCCTCAGGCAGACGCAGCATTTAAAGAGCTAAAAACAATGTTAGCCACAACACTGGTGTTGGCTTCGCCTTTGGAAAGGGAGCCCATGTTGTTGTACATAGCAGCAACCAACCGGGTCGTGAGTGTTGTGGTTGTAGTGGAAAGAGAGGAGGAAGGAAAAACCGTGCAAAGGTCGGTATACTACTTGAGCGAGGTGCTCTCCCTCTCAAAGCAAAACTACCCTCACTTCCAGAAAATGACTTATGGTGTGTTCATGGCCGCCACGAAGCTTAAGCATTACTTTGAGGAGCACCCCATGAAGGTGGTGAGTGAGGCACCCATTTCAGACATCATGTGCAACAAAGATGCGAGCGGCAGGATTGCAAAATGGGCAATTCAGCTGTCACCCTATGTGCCGGTATACGAAAGAAGAGATGCCATAAAATCACAAGCCTTGGCTGATTTCCTGGTCGATTGGGCGGAAATGCAGTACAAGCCGCTGGAACAGAAAATATAGTATTGGAAGATGCACTTTGATGGATCCAAACTCAAAGAGGGTCTGGGTGCCGGAGTGGTACTCACCTCACCTAAGGGAGATCATCTCTGGTATGTTCTGCAAGTGCATTTCAGGGCATCGAAGAATGTCGCTGAGTATGAAGCTTTGATCCATGGACTTAAGGTCGCAAAAGAAATCAGTGCACACCGGATCATTTGCTACGGTGATTCGGATCTTGTGGTACAACAATGTTCCGGAGATTGGGACGCAAAAGATGCCAACATGGCCTCATACCGGTTTCACGTGCAAAAAATTGTCGGCTTCTTCGAAGGGTGTGAGTTTCACCATGTGCCACGGGGCGGAAAATGAAGCCGCGGATGCTTTGTCCAAGCTGGGCTCGTCTAGGCAGGAAATTCCTCCCGGAATAGCCTTGGCTCACTTAAGGATACCATCGATCAAACCGAGTCCGGAATCGGAATCAATTTTTGTACCGGAATCGCATGTTGTGCCAATGGATATTGATGAAGGAAACCCGGGGACTGCGGTGTCCATACCGGAAGAAGCAATGCTAGTGGATAATATGGAGATAGACGTACCGGTATTTCTTGTTCGAGAAGCACCATCTTGGGTTAAACCTATTAAGGAATTCCTAATTAACGGCACCCTGCCGGTTGACGAAAATGAATCGAGAAGAATTCAGCGCAGGTCCAAAGCATATACCATCATCAATGGTGACGTGTACAAGAGAAGTGTTACCGGTGTCCTCCAAAGGTGTGTGGAACCGGAAGAGGGAAAAGAGATGCTTGTGGAGATCCACCAAGGAGAATGTGGGCATCACGCTTCGTCAAGGGCGCTGGTGGCAAAAGTGTTCCGGCATGGATTCTACTGGCCCACTGCTCTGGAAAATGCTGAGGATTTGGTACGAAAATGCAACGGGTGCCAGAGGTACGCCAAGCAAAATCATACCCCAGCATCCGGTTTAAAAACTATACCGTTAACTTGGCCATTCGTTGTGTGGTGCCTTGACATGGTTGGCCCATTCAAAACTGCAAGGGGAAGCATGACCCACATCTTGGTAATGGTGGATAAATTCACCAAGTGGCTGGAGGTAAAACCTATCGCAAAGTGTGATGGGCATACAGCGGTGAAGTTCCTGAAAGATGTTATCTTGCGGTATGGATACCCGCATAGCATCATTACTGACAATGGATCAAACTTTGCCCAAGGAGAATTCAAGGACAATGGGCTCTGCACAATGATGCCTACTACTTGATCGATGCACAGGAATAGAAGGAAGGAAAGGCGGACAGATCCGGAGATAAGACCAAGTGTCCGTGGAACATAGCTTTGTTGCGTCCCTTCTACTCCTGAAGATGTGGTGTAAGAAGTTCCTTTTTTGTACCTTATTTACTATGAATAAAAGATGCCGGCACCTCGAATGAATCTCGGGGACTGCCTCTACCGAAATTGCATGTAATGTGTTTATTTTTTCAGTTTACCGGTTGCTTGTTGGACGTTTTTTCTTTCCGATTTAGTAACATGCTAAACCTACCGGAGTCTTCGACTTTGCTGTTGTCCGCAACCCGGCTTCATGGCAAGAAAGATAAACCGGAAGGAACTAAGCACGTGAAACACGAAAAGAAGGAGTGGGAACAAACAATCCGAAAAGAGTTTAACTAACCCCGGTTATACCGGTTTTTTGTGAAACATTTCGAGTTATTTCTAAGTTCAAGAAAGTGCTTGCTTGGCAAAAGAGCTTTGAGACTCATACGCCAAAACACCCAGAGAGGTAGGCAGAGCCAAAGCAAAAGAACCAAGTGTGCATCAGATTGGATACGGAAATAATTCTGGAATCTTAACAGTGAAAGATAAAAACAAACAACAAAGACAAATTGCTAAGATAGCATACGAATTTAACTTAATAAGTTACCGGTATAAAAGACACCGGCATAAAAGTTGTAGCACAACCAAAACAAATGCTAAGTGTTATCTTACATCAAAGACCCCGGCATACCGGGGCAGAATTTAACCAATATTGTTTTATAAGCCAACAGATACAACAACCGCATAATGAGAATATCTAGGCAACGGGGGGCTGTGGGCCTGCTTCAGGAGCTTCCGGAGGAGCATCACCATCTTCAGGGGCTTCCGGGGCTTGCTCTGGAGGCACCTCACCTTCTCCGGCTTCTTCATCCTCCTCGTCATCGACGTTTTCTTCCTCGTCGTCAGAGAGTGCATCCCAAACATCGGGAGGAGGAGGAATGAAGGTGCGGGTGGAGGCGAACTCCGCTATCCGGTAGGCGCGGTCCTTCCGCTTCGCGGTGAGGACTGGGTCCGTATCGGTGGGAGCGTCGCCACGAAGGTTGTGGAAGGCATCCAGATCTAGCTCTTCGTACCAAGAGCAGGCGATGCGTAGCACTGCATCTGCTCCGGCACGGGCCGCTGAGCACTTCCACTCACGGATCCTCCGGCCAGCGTCCTTCAGGCGTTCGGAGGTAAGCGTCAGGTTGGCTGGCACCTGCTCCTCAGGCCACATCACCTTGAAGATCTGTATCGCCACATCAGGCAGATCGACCAGATGCCGGTCCACGGCTCGCATGTGCTGGATGCGGGCGGAAAGCGCGACCAAATGGTCATAAGCATCCCAGGGTGCATCCGGGTTGCTCATGGCTTGCTCAGCCCTGCGTTCCGCCACCTTCTTGTGCGCATGCGGCTGTGATTCGGGAAGAGCCCTACAAGAAAAGAAAGAAGGAAAAATAAGGACGTGTTGCCGCAAGGTATAAGCTTATAAGCAAAAGAGGGAAAGGAAAAAGACTTAATGAGGGCCAGCGCGTCGGTTTGCATGACCAACCGGTCATACTCAGCCTGATCAGTGGTCAGGGTGGCGATCCGGTCTTGCGCTGCTTTCCGCGCCACGGTCTCTTCCTCCAGCTCCGCCCGCAGCACAGCGCTGGAGTTGGTGAACTCCTTCAGAGATTCATCCAACTTGGCCTCAGACGCAGCCTAGGCCTCCTTGAGCTCCCGCGAATGCCGGAGCTCAGCCTACACAAGCTCATCCTTGAGCCCCGCGGAGAGGGTCTCCTGAGCGGCTAAGGCCTTGCGGTGCTCCAGGACAAGCTGCTCCTTTTCAGCTGGAGTCCGGAAAAGAAATGTTAACAGAAAAGCAACCGGTAGGAAAAGAGAGGCGAGACAACCGGAAAAGAAATCCATACCTGTGAGCGCGGAGAGCTGGGCATGGAGGTCCTCGAAGGAGGTTTCCGGAAGAGCTGGTGCACAAAAGATTTATAAATAATGGAAAGAAAAAGAAACTGGTAAAAAGAAGCCGGAGGCGCAGAAACTAACCTTGGCACTTGCTGTGGGCCTCAGCAAGGTACCGGTGCTCCCACAGAAGCTGCTCGAAGAGGCGCTTCCGGGTGTCCAGCATGCTCTGTTCAAGTAAAAAAATTGTGGTAAGAATATGCTGGTATATAAGGGAATTTTGTGCTAAGAGCTATGTTCTCAACCCGAAACTTGGGGACTGGCTATGCCGGTTTTTTGTGTTTCTAAGAAAGTTTCGCGCTAAGAACTGCGTTCTCAACCCGAAACTCGGGGACTGGGAGAATATGTACATATAAGTTGGAAGTTTGAAAACCGGCATAAATTTAAAAGAGCTTGCAAGTTTTGTGCAACTTACCACCACGTTGTTGTTGGCATCGTGCCACGCAGTGTCAAACTCTTTGACCGCGCGCCTAAGCCGGCCAAAGTGCTGCCCGATGCTCCGGGGGCCTGCGGGGTCAACCACCGGTAGCTTATTCTTGCCGAGGCCGAGCTTCGCTGGGGACAAATCTGCCTGATTCCACTTTTTAGCGTAAGCAAGCAGGTGGCCCAGGTCGGCTCCCCCGCGGCTAAGCTCCGTGATCCGGCCCAGCTGAGCTGAGGCCGTCTCACCAGCAACAACAGCGGCGCGGCCAGTGTGCAGTACGAGTGACTGCGAGCCGGAGGAAGGGGAGGTTGCCGCTGTAACCACCGCAGCAAGTTGCTGGGCGGTGAGCTTGGTGCCCTCCGGAGGTGTTGGCTTGGCGGAGGCTGGCTTGCCGGTAGTAGCAGCCGGTGGAGGTGTTGGCGACGGCGCGGAAGCTTCTGATGCTTCCTTGGCCGGTGGAGAGTTTGCCAGAGCGGAAGGCTCCAGCATGGTCTTGGAGGGGGAGGAGGCAGCACTCTTCTTCTTCTTCTTCTTGGGGACGGGAGGAACCAGAGGATCCGCCGTCCCGGCATCTTCGGTGCCAGCGCCGATGTTGCTGGAGCCAGTATCTTGGGCTTCATGAGGGGAAGCAAGGTCCTCCTCCGCGCAGTGATGAGTAGTTTCAGGGGCCGCGCACCCCGCGCTTGTGTTGCCCCCCAAAGGGGAGGCAGGAGTTTTGCCGGCACCAGATGGTACCGGGCTTGCTTGAGGAGGAGGTGAGGCCCGGGTGGCGTCCTCGGAGCTTTCCGGCCTCATGCCGGTGGCGCTCTTGCTAAGCTTGAGCGCAGCCCTGAACAGAGAAAAAGAAAGAGTTGGAAAAAGCAATCGGAAAAAAGAGGTTCAAATAACAAAGGGAAAAAGAAACGGAAGCTTACCCGGAAGCAACCGGCATCTCTCGCTTCCGGTAATGCTTCACGGTGCCCTCCTTGGGGCGCTTGGCGGGAGGAGCATGGCTCGAACCGGCTTCGGGCGCCGGTGCCTTGTTCTTCTTGCCCCGAGAGGTGAGATTGTACAGGAACTCCTGGCCAACCTCGGCCTGTAGCGGAACAGCGCGCTCCACAACATGTGGGTTGGCGCTGGCTGAGGGAGCATCTACAAAAAAAAATATATGAGGAAGCGAAAGAACAAAGTACCTCAAGAACAGTGACCTCGTCGTCAGAACCGGAGTCGTTGGTTGAAAGGTTACCGGGGCGCGAGGTGTGGGTCCGGCCCATCTTGAGTTGGGTCCAGGGCACGTAAGGATCCGGGTCCACCTCGTCCAAGTCGCGCTTGCGGCAAGGGCCTCGTGCCTCCGCAGCGATGCGAGGGAAGCGTTCGCAGGCCTGTAAAAGAGAAAAAAGGATAGTTAGCTACACATCAAAAGGCTATCGAAAAAACAGTCCGGATTGCATAAGCTCTTACTTCAGCAGTTGGAGGGTTGGTGGAGCTGAGGGGAAGGAAGCCCCACTCCCAGTCCATCGGCATGTCGGTTTGGCAAATTTGCCTAGCCTTGAGGATCACGTCCTCTTTGCTTAATGCGCAGCCGGTGATCTTGGTGGGATCGCGGGGGCCGCACATCTGGCTCATCTTGTGAACCCGACGCTGGAGGGGGAGCACCCGGCGTGAGATGAACGCGCGGATGATATCATCCGAACAGATGTTCGTGTCCTTCATGAGCTGCTCCATGAAGCGAACAATCCGGTTGGTTTCGATATGGCCATTCCCCGGATTGTAGCTCCAGTTGGCCTTCGTTGGTGTTCCCGGATGGTAGGCCGGCAGATTGATAAAATCTGCGGCGCCCTTGTTCCTCACATAAAAGAAGGTCTCTTGCCATGTCCGGCATGACTCGAGACCAAAGAATTTGAAGAAAGGGCTCCCTTGGCGAGAGCCGATAATGCAAGATCCGCATTGGACCGGAGGTTTGGGTTTGGGGATGTTTTTGCCTTGGACCGAGTTGATCCGAAGGCAGAAAAAGCGAGCGAAAGCTTCGCGAGTACGGAGGAGACCTAGGTAAGCCTCCATGAAAGACACAAAGCAAGAAATATAAAAAATGGCATTGCCAGGAAGGTGATGAGGTTGGAGTTGGTAAAAGTCAAGAAATTGGCGAAAGAAATCGGAGGCCGGAAGGCCGAAGCCGCGCTCGAAGTGAGCAAGGAAAACTACGGACTCTCCGGGTTCGGGCGCGGGTTCCACCTCGTCGCGTGGAATCCGGCAAGACACCTGTGCCGGTATCCTCCGGGAGCGGTACAGCCAATCGATTTCCGGCTGCGTCACGTCTGAGCCCTTCCAGGCTCCGCGGGTGATTGTAGCCAAGTCCACTCCGGAACCTTGGCCGGAGCTGCTGGCCTCCTGGCCCCTTCCGGTACCGGCTTCCGGAGCGGTTGAGGAAGATTCCATCAGGGCGAGTTCGGCCTCGAGTCCGTCGGAGTTCTGGCCGGCTGAGATTTGTTCCCCAAAAGATACGGAGGGGGTCTCGCTGTGAAGGCTGCTGGCGGCTGGTTCGGACATATATTCTTCGCTGGACATTCAAGTCTAAGAGCGCCCAAACCTACCCACAAACAGTTTTCCCAAGATCTAGCTTCGCGCGAAGATCTACGAGTAAGAGAAAAAACAAAAGAAAAGGGAAAGGTAAATCCCCTACCGGCCAAGAACTAGGACGCAAAAAGAGGAGAGTGTAAAAGCGGCGAAGCTAACCTGAGACGGCGAAGGGCGTTGAAGACAACGACCGCTGGAGAGGAGGCGAGCTTGCAGACGAGGAGGACGAATGGCGAAGGAGAATGGAGGTTGCCAAGGGGCGCCCGATGCAGCAACTGCGGAGGCGCAGAGGAGAATCCCTGCGGAGCGGAGCTCGGCGGAGTTGCTGCGAAGTTCGCCGGTGAGTGGGGCGCTAGCAGTGAGCAACGGCGACGAGAGCGCAAGGGGGCAAAGGCTCGGAGCGCGTGAGGAGTTGTGAATGCGGAGAAGAAGAGGAGAAGGAACCGCTTCGCCCTTAAATAGGGAGAAGAAGTAGTGGGCCGGCAACCGCTGGGTCGCGACGGTTCACCTCATGGGCCGCCACGTGGCGCGAGGATACACGCGAAGGATGCAGAATGCCACAGGGAGGCCACATGGATCCGGAACGGCGGTGTGGATCTTGTGTGGCACATTAAATGCGGGCGTAGAAGCCGAAGGGAAGTGACCCCTGGCACTGGCGCGTCAGAAACAGTGCGCATGTCTCTGACAGACACTGTACCCGAGAAATTCTCGACTTCACCGAGGAAGGTGTTAATGGCAAAGATACCGGAAAGGTCCGGAAAGAAAGGGAAAGTCCGGCAGAGATGCCGGAAAGTTCGAACCGGGTGCCGGAAGGATTAAACCGGTACCTTAAGTGATGTGAACCTGGCATGGACCGTTGGATAGGATCCACCGGACTATACCAGCTTCGGGGACTAATGTTGGGGGATGACCCCCGGTATGCCAAAGACATGCCAAACCGGATGGTTTGAGCTATCAAGATACCGGTTTAAAGAGTATTCCGGGCTGTGAAGCTAAGCTCTTGGCTAAGTAAATTTATACCGGTATCCCAGGAGGGGTATACCGGAATGAGCTAAGAAGGTACCGGATTACCGGTACAGGCTACACTGTAGCACGTCGGCAAGACTTGTCAAAGATTCTCTAGGGTGCTAGAAGACAAAGATGAGCGAAGCACTTCAGCTTTAATCGAGAGTGAAAGATCGAGATGTCGCCTAGAGGGGGGGGTGAATTGGCAATTACAAACTCTTGCGGATTTGTCTTGTAATAATGCGGAATTAAACTAACGTTTAGTTTACAAGCACAAACCCTAAATATGCTAAGCTCAACTAAGTGTAACAATAGCAACTAGAGCTAAGCAAGATAGGCACAAGATATATGTAGCACAAGTGATAGCAAGATATATGTACTTCAAGCACGATGGCTATCACAAGGAAAGAGAGCTCGGGTATAGAAATAACCGAGGCACGCGGAGACGAGGATGTATTCCCGTGTTCCCTTGCTTTGCAACAAGGTACGTCACGTTTGGAGGAGTGGAGGTCCCACGAAGGATTCCTCGCGCCACGAAGGCTCACCCTATTCTCCGAACCACACCCACGAAGGATAATGGCCCTTTCCTTATGGTTAGCTTTTCCTCCGCTCCGGAGATGGCAAGCTCCACAACCACTTCACAAGCTCCACGAAGGAGAAGCCCGGGCCTCTTCACAATCTTCTTGAAGAGATCACCGGAGCACCAACCGCCAAGCCAACTAGGAGGTTTCCCTCCAAGAGTAACAAGCTCACGGTCTCTCACTCGAACTAATCGTGGTGGTGAGCTCAACACTATGCAATGATGCAAAGCAAGAACACCGGAGGTGTTCAAGTCCTTCACACTCAAATCCCACCAAAGCAACGAATGCTAGGATGAGATTGGAGAGGAAGAACAAGGGGGAAAGTCAACTAAAGACTCCAAGATCTAGATCCCAAGAGATTCCCTCACTAAGAGAAGAAATGGTTTGGTGGAAGTGTAGATCTAGATCTCCTCTCTCAAATCCTCAAATATGAGCAAGAATCATGGGGGGAACAAGAGAGAGAGCAACTTCTTCAAATGCAACAATGGAGGTGAGAGAATGGGGAAGAAGTAGTTGCTCAAGGTGGAAGAAGGGCTATTTATAGTCTAGGGGGAAAAATAACCGTTGGGGAAAAAGAAGGGTGAAAATTGCATTAAAATCGGGCAAGAAAAGCAGCCCAGCCGGCCACCAGGCCGGCCGACCGGAGCAGCAGCCGGACAGGCCAGCGTGCAGCCCGGCCGGACCGGCCCAGAGGCCGGGCGGGGCAGCGCACCGCACAGGGCGGCAGAACGCCCAGGTGCGCGCGGGGGAGAGGCCAGGCCGCGTGGGCCTTGGGCGACCAAGGCGGCCCAGAGGGGCATCCGGCTGGGCCGAGGGTGGCGGCCAGGCCTGCCAGCTGCGCACTGCGGCCGAGGCCGGTCGGCCGGATGGGCCGTGGGGCGGCTTGAGGCGGCCCAGTCCGTATCCGGTCAGACCGGAGGGACACCTGGGCAGGCCGGCGCGTGGGCCGGTGGCCGCCCGGTCGACCGGGTGGGCCGGCGTGCAGCCCGGCGGACCGGTCGCCAACCGGCTGCCCTTCCTCCTCTTTTTCTTTTTCCTCTTATACCTTTTCTTTAATAACTATTGCTCCCGAACTCCGAATCGCATGAAACCAATTTTGTTTGGAAGATAACAACGAATGCTATCTTATAGAAAGTGAAAACCCAAGAATCTGTAGGAGGGGATTTTATCATGAATATAAAAGGTAGAACCTTATATCATGAATAACCGGTAGAAATCACCCAACCTCGAAAACGCAATAGAAGATGCATGTGAACTCCGTTTTCGATGAACTTGGGCTTGTTGTAAAGCTAGCAACAAGCTCAAGAACCTCACACCGAGAAATACCAAGAAGCAATAAGAATGTGCAACACATGCAAGGATTGAGCTCCCTAAGACGATGTGATCAAGTTACCCAACCGAAAGCCCCTCTTAATAGTGCGGCTATCTATCCTATAATCCGGTCTCCCATCAACCACCTCGAGACCGGTAAAAGGAAAACCTATCAAGGTCATACCTTTGCCTTGCGCATCCCATCACTTGATCATTGTCGCTTCGTGTATACTCACAAATGCTCCCCCATACACTATGATGGGAAAGGTTCATTGATGCACATCTTCACTATCACGAAGTGGACGGCAAGCTTCAAGCATGTGATCCACACAAGATGCTCATCTTGAACTTGCCCAACTCAACCTTGTATCTTCTCATACTCACTTAAGATAGAGCATGGATAATATTGAGTTCCACATAAGAACTCCATCTTCATTTCTTCTTCTTGATCATATCACATATATATCTTCATATCGATGATCATGATGCCAATACACAAGGTATATCTTTATCTTCATGGCATCCATACTTGAATCCAACACATGGAGAGCAAGTAGTACCTATGGAATATTCCTTCATATAAACTCAATAAAAACATTAGTCCATAGGGGTTGTCATTAATTACCGAAACCACACATAGGGGCAATGTACCCTTACAATCTCCCCCATTTTGGTAATTGATGACAACCACAATAAGAGGGTTTATATAATGAATATTAGTGACAAGTACGCAACTTATCCGAGAATAAGTTGTATACAAGAGGTTGTATTTGATATGGTCAAGTAACACAAAGCTACTAGTCCATATCAAAACCGGCTCTACTCACACAACTACAACAAATGCAATGGATGTGAGTAGAACCAATATATATAGAGAAAACTCCCCCACAATGTATGCACGTGTGATGAACATGAATTCATTGCATATATTGTCAAGATTAACCTTTGGGATAGTTTCCACTATATATATACAACCATGCAAGACATATAAATATGGAATGCATGAGAGGCAAAACACTTAAGCACAAACCAAGCTTAAGTATAAAACCATTCCCTCAAACCCTCTAAACTTCTCCCCCATTGGCATCGATTGTCAAAATGGGTGAAAAATTTAGAAGGCCAATATAATGTGAGTTCCTCCCCAAAGTGTGCACTTCTCATAATTTGAGTGGAATCAAGTGCACATATCCAATGATGAATACTTGAAGGAAGTCAAACTATATTGAGGATCAAAGATTGCATAAAGATAACATGGTGAAGTGAGCTTCAACAAATAAAGCGAGCAATCAAAGATCCAATTGGACAAACAAAGATATCATGATAAGAGAGATATAGTGCTCTAAATAAAATAAGAAAGCTCCCCAAGGTTCGTGCACAATTTATAATGTTTGCATTTGAATACAATATGCACAAACATGGAATCCTCACTCCCTCTATATTATTTAGAACATACCCAAGATAAAAATAATATGCTTATCAAGAATAACTTGAGTCCAACAATTACGAGATATGAGTGCATGAAGAAAAACAAGTAAACCAAGCACTCATAAATCTTCTTTACCAACACCACTAAAAGCAAAAGGGTAAAAGATGGTTGGCAAGGAACAAGGATATCAAGTTGATGGATTAACATTCTCATGTATATAAGTTTCTAAAGTGGACATAGTGATCCATAAAGAACCATACACACACAAGAGGTTAACAAAATAAATAAGACATGATATCCAAGATGAAGTCATAAAATATACCAAGGATGTTTGCTTAAAAAGCATATATAGCCTATGGCTCCAATTTACACACTTGTGGTATATGAATGAGCTTCCACCAAGAAAATCTCAAAAGCATCACAACTAACAATAAGGGAAGTAAAGCTAGTTGGAATGTTTTGAGAGAGGCAACAAGTATCACAAATACGGATTTACTTCACAATTTCATCAATATTGTACACAAGAGCTCTTTGAGGAATTGATATGCAATAAATTGCTAGAGGGCATATTTGTGATAGGTGAATCATAAATATGATATATATATATAACCTATCATATGCATCTTCTCAAATTACTCAAATGTTCAATAAGAAGTTTTACTTTAAAGGGGTTTTTTTCAAGAACCGCAATAAATTTTTTTTGAAATAAATAATTTCATGCCAAGATACAACCTACAAGAGGTTGGATGCTATGAGTATGCATGAATAAGATACTTGTTACCGAGATAGCAATGGCTTGATGTAGTAGATAAGAGTTCATCGATCATCCTAGCTTGACTCCAATTCTCATATGGTGATAACACCTTCCTTATAGATGAGACAAGCCTCCATTGCATCTCCAATGTACCTAAAACTTCATTCAAGTACATCTTGGCCCCCAAACTTATTGGGTCCAACATGGTTAGACTAACCACAATATATAGGACACATTCCATATAAACATGTGCATATTTAGATGAAGTTTGAATTTCATGCACATCTTAGCCATTTAGGATTTGATGGAGTATATCCTACATAATGGATCGAAAGAAAGCAAGCATGCTACAAGTATAAACAAATTACATATAAGCATGCACCAAAACTTTTAAAGATCCAAGAAAGATATACTTTGGACAAAACACAAAAGGAATTAAATAAGGCATAGAGGTGTCACAAAACAAATTTGTTGTCCAAATTATATCTAAGAAGCAAATCACAAAAGATTTGTTCAACAAAGTTCAACAAGTGAACTAAGAAGAAACCGTTGAGCATAAAGGATGAAATAAGGCAAACATGCTCAAGGATTTATCTCATTCAAGCAAATAAATCATGTAAGAAAGAATGAGATAGCAAACTCCCCAAAAGAGC
The DNA here is from genome assembly GCF_022539505.1 of Lolium rigidum. Lineage (NCBI taxonomy): Eukaryota > Viridiplantae > Streptophyta > Magnoliopsida > Poales > Poaceae > Lolium > Lolium rigidum. The sequence goes on from NC_061513.1 coordinate 147,445,674, forward strand.
AAGGTTCAAACAAAATAAACCAAACCCTATACACTTTTCACAATGGCACAATGTACCGTAAGGAAAAAGGTTTGTCTTCCAAAACAAACACTTGATATGAATCAAGAGTATTTATCAAAACGTTTTTCAAAGGGACAAGGAAGACACATGGGAGCAACAAAGATTTGTTGGAAGTAAAATAAGGCAATAAGAAACAATCCAAGGTGAAGATGATCCAAAAATTCAACCACATACAAGGTTATCAATTGTCAAAGACAATGAATATATTGGAAATAATTTCCGGTGGAGTATTGACAATGTTAGAAAGGATCAACTTCACAATAAAAGGCATAGGATAAGTATATAGAATTATGCACTATGCACGGATGAAGATTCTTGATAACTTCAACTAGTCACACAATCACGCACAGCAATGATTAGAATAACTTGAAGCAAACGGTGTCCCAAATAAGATATAGAGATATGTATTTGAGGAAAAACCGCACCAAGAATTTCATATTCAAACAAGAGCCCACAAGATGAGTGATAAAATATTTTTATTAGGAATGAAGCTTGTTTGAGCAAACATGCCACCTAGGAGCAAGATAATTAAGAGGATCAACTCTAAGTGGCATAACCTCATATGTTCACATTTTCTAGGCTTGTGATATGTACAAAACATATTACTCCCCCATAATGTGATAAGTCATTTCTTCCCAAACAAGAGGCAACTAAAATTCGACTAGAGATGATTAATGGACATTAGAATTTGAATTTCTCATGAGTATGACACACCACATAGTGACTAGATAATATCTTAATATCAATACTAAGTGGTGGTACCCATGTACACACATTTTAAAGAAAGAGAGATGCACAAAGCATATCACTCCCCAAAATGGGATGTTCCATTAATCACTCAAAGAGAGCCAAATAAGATGTCATCAAGATGCATTAGGCTCACAACAATACACAAGTATATGATGAGTCAAACAAACATACTTGAATACACAAGATAGGTAAGTAAGACACAACACATACACACAAATATTTGGTACAAAACCAAACATGCAAAGGGGCAAGTAACTTACAATAAATATGATGAGTTGAAGTATAAGTTACCGCAAGGAGGAACATTGGATATAAGATATAGATGATAATCCATATGACTTGGCTTGGTCAAAATATAATATATGAAGATCCCTTAATTCTTCATGAAGTAGCCAAATCTCCAATGACCTCCAAATACACCTATTGATCAAATTTGAGCTTGTTGGTCCCCAACCAAGTTGGGTCCTAAGAGGTTAGTCACAATAGGCTTGGCAACCCAAATGGTTCTTTTCTTGAAACCACTTTGAGTTCCAACAAACTTGGCAAACACATTGCCATTATTATCCTTCCCTAGAGAATAATCATCATCAACAATTATAGGGTTAGATAAGGTACCACCTAAGCAAGAAGAAGCAAAGTGCCCCTTCTCACGGCATAAGTAGCAAGTGTTCCCCTTTCTCTTCTTTATTGATTTCTTCTCTTGGGGAACAATATATTGATTCTTCTTGGGAAGTGGCCTATCTTCAACTTGAGGTCGAGCATGAGCTTGACCTTGACCTTGTGGCCGTTTCCCTTGTTGTTTCTCACTCAAGTGCTTCTTCTTCTTCAATGGGCATGATCTAACATGATGCCCTTCAACCTTGCACTTGAAACAAACTAACTTGGCCGGATCATCGACTTTATCTTGGCCCTTCTTCTTGTTGCTCTTGCTCTTGGACTTGTTCTTGTTATTGGAGTTGAATCCAAGTCCACTCTTGTCATTGGGGGATTGTTGCACACTTAGCATCTTGTCAAGTGCGGATTTCCCTTCATGACGCTTTTCCAAGTCTTTCTTCAAAGAAAGGACTTGGGCCTCGAGCTCTTTGATTTCCTCTACATGGTTGGTAGAAATACAAGTACTAGAGGAAGTAGAAGCTTCATTGTTAGAGCAACAAGGCAAAGTGAGTAATCCAACACAAGGTGTATCACTAGTTTGACTAGATGGATTACAAGGACTAGCACATGGCAATATAACATTTGTAGTAGAGATTGTGCTAACATCCATATGAGGCTCACAAGATGTTACCTTAGTGATACTTGCCTCATAAGCTAACTTTAGCCCATCATAGGAAATTAGAAGATCATCATGAGAGCTTGAGAGCTTTTTATGATTTTCTTCCAATTCCCTATAATTGCTAGTTAGCAACTCAAGTTGAGCCCTTAGCTCAACATTTTCCTCTAAGGTAGATGCTTCACAAGAATTAGAGTTAGTAGCACAAGCATCAACAATAGTTTTCTCATTTTCATGCATATAGGATTCAATTTTTTGTGTATGCATAAAATTAGTATGCTTCTCATCTTTTAGCTCATGCTTGAGGAGAGTGAATCTCATTTCCTCATTTTCAACATGGGACTCCAACTTCACTATGGTTTCCCTATATTTATTCAAGGTATCCATAGAGTGTTCGAGATTAGCACGAGCTTCTTTATTACCATGAAGAGAAGCATATATCGTTGCCATATTATGCACCAAGATATTATATTCTTCATCATTATCATCATTATCACTCTCATCATTAGAAGAAGTGTTAGGAGTCAAAGTAGGAGATACCTTTGATCCATTTGCCATAAGGCACATGTGCATACCGGAGGATGAAGATGAAGATATTCTTGAATCCTCATTTGAAATCATGTCTTGATCCATAGAGTGTTCGGTTTCCTCTACATTGTTAGTCAACAAACAACTAGAGGAAATATAAGCATTTTGATTATGGGAGCAAGACAAGGTAAGCATATCTTCATGAGATCTATGTAAGCAATTTACACATGATATGCAAGGACTATCAACACAAGCATGTAGATTATTTTCAATGCTCGATGTGTTTAAGTCCAAAGATGAAACATTGCAATGAGATAGAGATGAAGAGTCATCACTATTGAGCACAATATCAACATTGCAATTTCCCTCACCACTCACCATATCATTACCTTGTGTCTTGCAACACGTTGGTGAAGTGGAAGTAGATGATATATCATCACGACCGGAGGTGGAAGCAACTTGGAGCTCTTCATGATGTGAAGGGGAAGAGAGCTCCTCGGAGTCACCACCGACCAATTTAGAAGTGGATCCACCAAACATTTCCTTAAGCTTGATCCACATCTCATGAGACGACTTTCGCTTTATATATATCAAGAACCTACGAAAATCGGGTCTCAAAGAGAATAAAAGCTCATTAGATACTTGAGCTTCAAGATGTAAGTTTTTCTCATCCTCTAAAGATAGATTTTGAGAATCCATCGGAGGAGAAAAACCGACATCTAGAAATTGCTCTATATGTGGACACAAGGTCCGAAGCTTACAAAGCAAGCAATTTCTCCACAAAAGATAATTTGTGCCATTAAAGATAATTGTGTCATTGTGCACTAAATTACTAGCCGACATCTTTACTCTCAAGGCGGTGAAGCCTTAAACAAGGAGAGACCTTGCTCTGATACCAATTGAAAGATCGAGATGTCGCCTAGAGGGGGGGTGAATTGGCAATTACAAACTCTTGCGGATTTGTCTTGTAATAATGCGGAATTAAACTAACGTTTAGTTTACAAGCACAAACCCTAAATATGCTAAGCTCAACTAAGTGTAACAATAGCAACTAGAGCTAAGCAAGATAGGCACAAGATATATGTAGCACAAGTGATAGCAAGATATATGTACTTCAAGCACGATGGCTATCACAAGGAAAGAGAGCTCGGGTATAGAAATAACCGAGGCACGCGGAGAACGAGGATGTATTCCCGTGTTCCCTTGCTTTGCAACAAGGTACGTCACGTTTGGAGGAGTGGAGGTCCCACGAAGGATTCCTCGCGCCACGAAGGCTCACCCTATTCTCCGAACCACACCCACGAAGGATAATGGCCCTTTCCTTATGGTTAGCTTTTCCTCCGCTCCGGAGATGGCAAGCTCCACAACCACTTCACAAGCTCCACGAAGGAGAAGCCCGGGCCTCTTCACAATCTTCTTGAAGAGATCACGGAGCACCAACCGCCAAGCCAACTAGGAGGTCTCTCTCCAAGAGTAACAAGCTCACGGTCTCTCACTCGAACTAATCGTGGTGGTGAGCTCAACACTATGCAATGATGCAAAGCAAGAACACGGAGGTGTTCAAGTCCTTCACACTCAAATCCCACCAAAGCAACGAATGCTAGGATGAGATTGGAGAGGAAGAACAAGGGGAAAGTCAACTAAAGACTCCAAGATCTAGATCCCAAGAGATTCCCTCACTAAGAGAAGAAATGGTTTGGTGGAAGTGTAGATCTAGATCTCCTCTCTCAAATCCTCAAATATGAGCAAGAATCATGGGGGGAACAAGGAGAGAGCAACTTCTTCAAATGCAACAATGGAGGTGAGAGAATGGGGAAGAAGTAGTTGCTCAAGGTGGAAGAAGGGCTATTTATAGTCTAGGGGGAAAAATAACCGTTGGGGAAAAAGAAGGGTGAAAATTGCATTAAAATCGGGCAAAAAAGCAGCCCGGCCGGCCACTGAGCCGGCCGGCCGAGCACTGGCAGCGAGCCGGACGGCAGTGCGGCCCGGCCGGACCGGCCCAGAGGCCGGGCGGGGCAGCGCACCGCACAGGGCGGCAGAACGCCCAGGTGCGCGCGGGGGAGAGGCCAGGCCGCGTGGGCCTTGGGCGACCAAGGCGGCCCAGAGGGGCATCCGGCTGGGCCGAGGGTGGCGGCCAGGCCTGCCAGCTGCGCACTGCGGCCGAGGCCGGTCGGCCGGATGGGCCGTGGGGCGGCTTGAGGCGGCCCAGTCCGTATCCGGTCAGACCGGAGGGACACTGGGCAGGCCGGCGCGTGGGCCGGTGGCCGCCCGGTCGGCCGGGTGGGCCGGTGTGCGGCCCGGCGGACCGGTCGCCAACCGGCTGCCCTTCCTCCTCTTTTCTTTTTCCTCTTATACCTTTTCTTTAATAACTATTGCTCCCGAACTCCGAATCGCATGAAACCAATTTTGTTTGGAAGATAACAACGAATGCTATCTTATAGAAAGTGAAAACCCAAGAATCTGTAGGAGGGGATTTTATCATGAATATAAAAGGTAGAACCTTATATCATGAATAACCGGTAAAATCACCCAACCTCGAAAACGCAATAGAAGATGCATGTGAACTCCGTTTTCGATGAACTTGGGCTTGTTGTAAAGCTAGCAACAAGCTCAAGAACCTCACACCGAGAAATACCAAGAAGCAATAAGAATGTGCAACACATGCAAGGATTGAGCTCCCTAAGACGATGTGATCAAGTTACCCAACCGAAAGCCCCTCTTAATAGTGCGGCTATCTATCCTATAATCCGGTCTCCCATCAACCACCTCGAGACCGGTAAAAGGAAAACCTATCAAGGTCATACCTTTGCCTTGCGCATCCCATCACTTGATCATTGTCGCTTCGTGTATACTCACAAATGCTCCCCCATACACTATGATGGGAAAGGTTCATTGATGCACATCTTCACTATCACGAAGTGGACGGCAAGCTTCAAGCATGTGATCCACACAAGATGCTCATCTTGAACTTGCCCAACTCAACCTTGTATCTTCTCATACTCACTTAAGATAGAGCATGGATAATATTGAGTTCCACATAAGAACTCCATCTTCATTTCTTCTTCTTGATCATATCACATATATATCTTCATATCGATGATCATGATGCCAATACACAAGGTATATCTTTATCTTCATGGCATCCATACTTGAATCCAACACATGGAGAGCAAGTAGTACCTATGGAATATTCCTTCATATAAACTCAATAAAAACATTAGTCCATAGGGGTTGTCATTAATTACCGAAACCACACATAGGGGCAATGTACCCTTACAGAGAGGCAAAAGCAGATGATGACGTAAAAGGTACCGGAGGACGTCACTCCCCCTGATTAAAGACATACCGGCGTCACCGGTAGCCAAAGAGGCTTTGTAAAGTAGTTTGTCTAGTTAAAGACGCCATCAGGGTTTCCTAGGGTTTCTTCCCCTGTAAGCCACCCTCTCCCCTATATAAGGAGAGGGGGCAGACCCCATTGCGGGCACGATGAGTCTCATGTACGAAAACCTGTAACCTTGTGTGTTTACGCAATAGAGAGATCTAGAGGTGATTCTGCCATTGTGTTATTCTTCTTCTACCTCTGGCCAAGGCCAAGTTCATCTGGAAATCCATCCGGAAATACATCCTATATAACCAAAACCCTCCCCCGAATCCTCTAGCGCCCATTCGGCCCCAACTAAAACCATCCTATGACATCTGTCTGTTCACCACCACGACATCCTTGCTTTAGTTGGACCATACATTAGCCTTGTACCGATCGAAAAATAAAGGCAAACAACTCAACTCGTTGCATTGCTACACCAAGCTCAAAATGTATGACAAGTGAAGGCAAAGGCACATTCAATTGGCCAAGGCATCTGCAACAAGAAGGCCTAGCTAGATGGCCACGGTTGAAGCGCAGACGTCGTCATTTGGGAGGGACGACTGAAAATGCTCTGAAGCCGGCAGTAATTGAAAAAAATGATTTCTCATGGGGAGAGCCCATGGTATACTTAAAGAAGGGTGGTGAGGCAACTAGAATTCATCCTTAGCTAGGATTCGAACCCTGGTCGGCCGGGAGTGCCACTGCATGTCCGACCACTAGGCTATGGCTCAGTTCTCAAGCCGGCAGTAATTAGATCGGTTTAGTGGTCACCGTATTGCTCGCTCATACCTACTACTGTATTACCTTCGGGGTGGTAGATGGAGACCGTAAGGTACGCGTTAAACTGTGATGAGTTCCATATTCGGATATGCGTGCGTGCGCCGAGCAATTGATTGCGGCCTGCGCATGTGGAGGCACATGGGAGGCGATGAGAAACGAAAGAGACGGCGCCATTCTGGTGGAACGACGTGCCGGCCTCGCGGTGCAGACCCGTGAGCATCATCAATTCGACCGACATGCCGCGCTTGGTTGCGCGCCATTCTAGGCGATAAACTGGCGCCCCACTCCGTAGCCGCGAGCGGATGATCGGCCGAGTTCATTTCCCCGCGCAACCCAATGGGTGATCCAAGCAGAATGGGCAGTTGCACCCAGGTTTTCTGTAGACAAACCATGTTCAGGCCGGGCGCCGTGCCGTGCCAGGCGTAGCGATACAAACTTGGCAATCATGCCGCCGGCCCACGGCGGCAGTGATCCGGCTGTTGGGACTAGACGTACGGATCTGTGCTTGGATACGGCAGAATTTGCTAGCACCACGATACGTTGCCTGGCTAGGAATTTAAGAAGGTGGTTACGATTTACGACTGTTTGAGGCCAGGCACGGGGCATCTGCATCACATGGACCCTGTAGCTGTACGCGCCATATGGAGAAGAAGGGTCCTCCGCGCGTGATGTCTCCTCATTTGCGGCGAACGCGCACCGGCCGCCCGTCCGCCGCGCGCGCGGGGGCCGTTCTGCGTGCCCCTACACTCCACCGACGCATTATTATTTTATTTGGCACATCTCTTGCACACCTCGAGGCTCGAGCTTTCCTCTCTCAGCCCTATCTTGTCGCGTGTGCCATTGCCACACGAGATTGAGAACCTCTGGTTTTGTTAAAGCCATCTGCCTGTTGAGACACTGGAGCAACCCTGCACGCACGTCGGCACCGGCGAATTTGGATCACAGGCGGCCGCCGTCGGCAGCGAGACAGTGCAGCATTTGCATACGGGTGTGCATGACTATGAAGTCATGATTATGAGGTTACATCTCAAAAAACAAGACTATGAGGTTATGAAACTGAAATGACCTTATATACTCCTCAAAATGAAATTTACATAGGTGCCATGAAACGTGTACTACTCCCGTGACTCGTTAAGCAACTGTGCGATGTCCAAATCGGGCATGGTACAACCAATGAACCACTGATAAGCGTGCTTCAAAATTCGGATGCAATGAAGGGCAGACGTTTCCTTTTTCAGCGCCAACTCAACAAACGAGTGACGCGCGCGATATAGTTTCAACGTTGTTTGCCGGTTTCATCGTGATAATATCGGAGATAATGAGCACGTCATAAATCATGGGTCTGTTAATTCCCCCTTTTTTTTAAAAAAAGGGAGGGGTCTCGAAACCGACTGCTGAATTTATATTATCGTCGGTGGAGTAACATTTACAAAAAGAACCTCTAGGGTAAAGACAAATACTACACGGCCCTTAGAATTTGCACTTAAGACCCTAGAATTTTTTTTAAAAGCAATCAAGGCTAGGCCTTCTTCTTCTTGCTCCTTCACCACCGAATCCTTGGCAAGGCAACCAACTGCGGCCAACCGCACCATTGCCGGGGACATGTCCACTTGGGATGGCGCATCGAGAGCAAACCGCATCAGCACTAGAGGGCCTCCAATCTGGCGCCACAAAGGACTGCAGGTTGAGCACCGCTCGCCGTCTAACCAACGACGAGGGAGGGAGTGGCTGCCCCACATCCATGAAGCTCAGCAGCTGGACGACTGGCGACTATCGATGAAGTGCTACCGAGGATGAACTCCCAAAAATCTTCGCACCAAAGCGCAACAGGAAATTTCCCCACCATCTTCCTGTTGCAGAACACGAATCGTCGTCTCGCTTCCTCTCCTCGCCACCACGGCCGGCTAGAGGAAGATTCCCAGCGTATCTGCTCCACATCAGGCGTTGACGACCAAAGACAACTTTATTGAAGGAGATTGTGGCCTTCCTTGCACTCCCAACTCCGACCAGAGAAACCTGAAAACAACAAGAAGAAACCCTAGAGCATCCCAAATTTGGTCGCCATGATTTGGAACTCCACTCCTAACTACAATCATAAAGCCCAAGACCGGCAGACCGGCGAGACGCCTACGGCTACTCTCTACATCCTACCTCGGCCACCCAAATCCACACCGTACGACATCACCGGCGGGGAGAAGGGGGCAGATGCAGGGAGACCCTCCCGACTCTCAACGGTAGTGTAGCAGCTAAAGAGGGGGAGAGGGGGGACATGAGGGCCTCCGGCAGAGATCGGGTCTGTTCATTCTCTCTATTATTTTTAGAGAGAGGTCACTCCCGATTGTTTTCCTTCTCTATCTTTCTTCTTTTGGGAGAGAACGACTGAACGAGTCCATTTTCCAAGCACTACCGGTTTAAGGAGTACAACCCATGTCGACCTATTGGGCAGGATAGTCGCTTCGTTACAGTTTGCAACCTGGGCCCGGCCCATTAGATGGGGAGTTGAACTTTTTTTCTTCGTTTCCTTTTTTTCCCCGGTGGATCTTTCCTACTGCTTTTTCATTACGTTAACTTAAATTGATGGCACACAAGTGCCAGGCGTCAGCCAGTTTGACTGCCCATTCATACGCAGACCCCCAAATTGCTGTAAAAATACGGTCTTGGAGATACTTTTTGTACCGTACATATAGAATAACATTGCAAAGTTTTTTACATGTGCATACACACCAACAAACATACGTCTTTGTAGAAAATCGTAGGACCATATGCAACATCAAGAAAAATCCCCCAAAATTTGATCTTCCACATCGTCCATGGAATACTCGCCTTTGATGGCATCCACGGAAAAACTCTGCCATGACGTTCCATAGTGAGCTCTGGCACCATCAACCAAATGTTCAACAAACTCCACCTTGGTTGCATCTGGGTGAAGGAACTCGCAGTATGAATGCCTCTAAGCCCCGCTCTCCTAAAAAATGAGTTGGCGGACTCCCACCTGCGGGTCGAGGTCGAACCACATTGGCCCACCATGGGTGTTTTCGGGAGGGGGAAAAAGATGTTGGGGTGGGGAAATGAGAGGGGACACGAGACCAGAGTGGTAGCCAGCAGGCAGGCTAGTGATCACCCCCACTGGAGTGGCATGCGGTGGATGGTGGTCGCTACCGCCGCGAGTCGCGAGAGCGAAAGTTGAAAAAGAGACCTCCTAATTTAATTATCTTCTTTTAACTTTTTAAAAAATTGAATAAAAATCATTTGCTTTCTCCTCTTTTATTTTTTTCGGATGGCGAGTACATAAATTACATGGACACTTTTCGAGAGAGATATACACATTCTTGACTGTCACAAATATTTGTTTTACATTTGTAGAATATATTTAGTAGATATTAGCAGAAACTGGCAGGATTAAGCATGGTACCTTTTTATGATTGTGCAGGAATATTTTTCACGAGTAGTGGCACAAACATTTAATTTATACATATGTATAACTATCGTAAATTGTATAAATATATTTTGAAAATAGATAGGATAATTATTACTCTTCATATGAAAGTGATTTCTAATATTGTTAAGTATCTTTTGCAATGTTTTAAATATCTCAATGTAAAATAAACATTTTTACCATAGTAAAAATTAAATTTCTCTGACATTAAAAACATGTATATACTTATCAAAATTAAATTGCAGAAAAGTGGAAGAAAGTTTTCACTTAAGGAGGAGATTGGATCGGGTTGATGGGTGCACTTATTACAATCTCTCCTAAATAAAATCGTATACAATAATATGCACAAATGTAAGTATGATGTATCCAAACATGTTAGCTTTACAATTAACAATAGAATATATTCATAAGGACATCACGTCCTCAAATCCATACAATGAAATACCATGCATTGTATAGCTAACGCTCCCCAAATACACAATAACATGGTATGTGTGAGACATTTAGTGTAAACACAAAGTATTCCATTAAAGAAAGGTGTCATGATGTTGAGAATTAATTTTTCTCAGAATAATAAAGAAAAGAACTGACCTGTTGTTTTATTAGTGAGGTGATTGAGGAAGTACCAACAAGAATAAGTTCTTAATTTTACCTTTTCTTTCACTAGGTTAATCACACCACTAGATTTACTCCAACTAACAGAGAACATTCGTCAACTAGTGTTTTATCCTCATAAAGTTGTCAGGTCTAGCATCAAGTACCGAGTATTAATATGCATCTATAAATATATCACAATAAATATAAAAATCATAAAGTGGAACAACTCGTCATATAAATCATTTAGTTCATGATAATGATGTATGGAATATGATAGGTCGATAATACGATGATGCACATGGGGATATAATGACAAACTACTACTGCAAACCCATAGTCCAGGTATATCTATTCTCTACTCATGTTGGAAAGCAGCAAGGTCGATGATCGTGGTGGAGACCTCGATCCAGTCTGAAGTCTCTTAGTTTTAGTGTCCCTTTATCTCATCATGGTGTCATCCTGCGGCACTAGTGAATTGCAAAATAAATAGAGGCAGGTGTTCTTCGGTTGGAGGAATCTATCGGCCAAATGGCGCTGCCCACTGGATTATTCAGGGCCCATGTCTCCCCGCAATTAGGGCATGCATGGCCCATGGGCACCACCTCGTGTAACTCTTCGACTTTTTCCAGAATTGTTCACCTAAATTTTATGGATTTCCATCATTTCTAGAAAAATATCATACAACCCACAAAATAAGAGGTGGAGATTTGCCTTATGTCAATTATATTTGTAGGTTAGTACAAAAGTATAATAAAATTGATAATAATTAGTGGAGATAGGAAACCCCTAGTAGATGTAGCGGCGGCTTTGGTTGCCACTAGCCTCGACTGTAGAAATCAATGGTTGTGGAATTGAATCTACACAAGGAAACAATGCAGGTGAAGAAGGGGTGACATTGGGAATGTTAAACAGGAAAAAATATCTTCATTGTGACTGAGGCATCGTAACATCCGGCAATGTTCCCCGACATTGACAACAGGCATATTGAGTTGCATGCACTAGCCAATGCAATTAAAAATCTGAACTGATGGAAATGGTTAGGAAGTTTATTTCAACACTTTTCCTCACGTGTAGGCTCCTCCAGATCTTAGACATGGGATCGATGAAGGCCGCAACTTTTTTTGCCGACGGCGTGTTGGCTAGGTCTTAAACTTGAGAACCATTGAATCTGATACCATATTGAATTTCAGCAACCAAAAGTCCAAACCAATAGAAAATGTTAGACAATATATTTCAACAATGCTGAGTAAAAAAACCACGCTAAGACAACACCCTCACGGCTTCTGGTGATCCGTGGAACACTAATGTCTGTTTTTTAAAGTTCATCGATCACTTTTCCCAATTTTGAAGATGATACCACGATAAGTTGAGAGAGAAAAAAATTCCCTAAAGCATTTCTAGAGCTCCAATGTGTGCACATGCATGATAAAGTTATTTTTTGTAGTTTTGTTTGCGTATATTTTGCACTATTGTGCTTGTTTTGTTCCCCATTCCTCGCGTGCTGCATCAAGCGCCCTTGTGTGCCTTCAACTTGCATTCCGATCATAGTGCAATAAGATTCAAAAGCGAGCAGCTAGCCTATCCGGTCACTGCACCAGTCAGTCGCCGCCAACGTGGTGCCTTCCGAGCCAATGGGCAAACATGGCGATGAGTTTGAGACTACGTCTACCCACACCCTCAAGCTGCTCTATCTGATCGTCGTGATAAGCCGATGCTCATGCCTATTGGAGATGCAGTAGCCCACGCCCACTCCCAGAAATTCGCCTTTCCTGTCGGTGACCGCGCTATTGATCGAGCTAGATAGATAGATAGATGTGCTAGCTAGGGTGGCGGGTGGGTATACGATCGAGCCGAGGGAATCTGCACAACACATCAGGATTGGGAATGACTGCCCTTTTTGGCAGCGGAAAAGGAGCGAAATTCTGAATCCTGGCTGAACTGATGTAGAGACCGCCTGGATTCCAATCCCGCAAGTTGGAGCCTGGAATCTGAGAGGTTCCATTGGCAGATTTGGCATCCAGTTTGATGCAGACTGCACGAGGTGTCTGCGTATACTGGTGAAGACTCAAAAATATCGACGACGGGTATGTGGGTTTTCAAAATTAGCATTTTAATCCCAGTTAATATCGGTGCTGCTGATGAAGTGATGCAAGTTACGTCGTTAACAGCCTTTGCTTCATACTGCATGAGATCTTACTATACAGAATGTCAGGCAAAATACATTTCAGCAAGAAGGTTCAGAATATGACCGGGTGATCCTGAAAGCGCGCTTTATGCAGATTATATTCCACGGAGATCGATCTGATCCCCACCGGGGGTATCAGCCGGCGGCACTGGGCCAAGATGCCCAGTTTCGTTGGTCCACGGCGAGCACCAGAGGGATCGAACGACTCCACGTGAGCTTCTCCGGTAAAAGATCCAACATGTGGAGGCGAGATCTTCGCTTAGCGCTGGGAAAATCTATCGCAATTCCATGACCCCGTGGCCAACCGAGGAACATGAGCAGTCATAGGACCATGCCATGGATGAAGGTATCGTAACCTGATCAAGTCAAAAGGTCAAATTCCTTCTCCTGAGACATCGGAGTCGTTGGGTTGGGGAGATCCATGCTTTCTTTTTGGGCCCAAGGGGACTTGGAACCTAGATGTTGGAAACTTGGAATAGATTCTCCAACGCGCGCCTACACATTGGATGGCCTGGATTGTGCCAAACTGCAAGGCGCGTCATGAGCTATGTATGCAAAGAACCTTGCACTGCAGAACAGTGTTTATATTTTTTTTTTTGATAATGGATGCTTTATTACTTTGAAAAGCAATTACACCCAGCCACTGCATAAACAGGATGCACACAGCCGTTTATAAGTCTCGAGTCAAAAGCTCTGAAAATAAAAAAACTAGACGAATTACATATCGAAGCGATAAGTCATAAGACGCCTAAGGTGTGGGTGGAGTTTCAATCCGTAGACTATGCTGCCATCCATGTAGGAAAAAACAGTGTTTATATATTCATAAGGCACATGGACTTCTGCCTCGAGAATGAAGTATGAATTTGTCGGGCCAGCCTACATTGGGAGGCTGACTTGAGCTTAATTAGTAGTTGTTGAAGATTGCTGGATTTGAGATTTCTTCTGATGCAACCTCAGAATTTTTGGGAAGTATGTAATTAAAATATGCTAAACAACTATGTTATTGCGTTAAGCTTGTTTGCGAGCATTTTGGTACATTAGAAATTAGTAATGAAAATTAAAAGTTTGATTAAGCCAGAGATTTGTTTTCAACTTTAACATTACATTTAATTTAGCAGGTGTTTTAGCAGCATCATGATTCTTGCAAATTACCGAACAACAGCGTATATATTTGCATTGCACTCTGAATTGAATAATGACAACCACCGATCAAGCAAGTGTCTTTGCAGCATGCCAAGGCCGGTTAACATAAAAAATTGGGCCCACCGCAAATAAAAATAAAAATATTAGTTTCAAACGAAACTACTATATTTGTTTGAACTTACGTTTCCTAATCTAGCATAAATGTGTAAAATTTTATTTACTTGGATGGCATAATTAACCACAAAACAATGTTTCCAAAACTCAGTTATAGTGATCTTTGTTATTCAGCTGTAATATAAACTGCTCAACATTTTTCTTGTGCTAAATTTAAGTTATATATGTTTTAACTCAACTTCCCCTTTAGTTAATTATCCATGGCGTCCTATATCCAATCAATTCCTTTATCCCTGCATCCGTTCATTCCGGACCTAGCGATCTAAATCTTGTGCCTGTCGCTGAGTTGGTAGAAAAATTGCAATTACACGCCCGCTTCTGAACTTAACCAACAAATCTTTTTGCAAAACTACCCCTAACTCTAATTTCTTCTTGAAACCCCACCTGTGATCCCTGCACCAAGTCGTGGACTAAGGGCATCTCCAGCGGCGCGACTCATTTTATTATCCGAGCGCGTCTGTTTGCGTCGCGATGCGGACGCTAAAATGTCCGTTTTTGTCCACGCGTCCGTTTGCGTCTGGAGATGGCTCCAGCGGGGTGACGCATTTTTTTATCTTGTTTTTTTTTCCTCTTCTCCACTTAAACATAGTCCAAATATTACATATTGAAACATGATTTTACACAAACTAACACATAGTTTGGAACATGGTTTACACAAACTAACACATGGTTGACACAAATATAACATTTTAAAAAAAAAGAAACCAGTTGTGTTGATTTTCGTATGTTCGCTGCCAAGAAAGAACATTCGAGAGCACACCCAATCATCCAAATTGGAAAATCCAGCGGGAGGAGATGGTGACCTTGTTGGTTCTACCGAGGAAGAACAGACAGAGATCTCCACTACTGGCTTCGTCTGGCCCGTAGCCAGATTCGCTGCAAAGAAAGAACACTCTAAGTTCTAACTATCGGTGTCCGAGCCGGATTCGCCGGTGTGGTAGTGCCTGCGGCAGACTGTGTCGTCGAACACCTTGACGATCATCTCGCCGTCCCCCTCGTAGAGGAAGGTGTGCTGGCAGCCGGGCTCGAGCGCGAGGTCACATGCGAACTTGTCCCACCCCGTGTGCAGGTACATCTTGCCCTGCCCGTCGAACAAGAACTCGACGGTCCAGCGGCAGAAGTTGCAGCTGGCCTCCCGTAGCTGCAAATGCGCCGGCTCGACGCCATCGACGAACTCGGCGAACTTGTTCGGGAGCCGCTTGATGCCGAGTGGGTCGTCGTTGATGCGGAGGAGGAACTCGCAGCAGCGGTCGTCCTGCGAAGACGAGGAGGGCGCAGGCGACGGCGAGCGTGGGGCCGTAGCTGCTCCACCACGGCGGCCCCTTCCCCGGCCCCGGGGGCGCCCAGGGCCGCGGCCTCGACCGCCTCGCCTGCCACCAGGACCGGCCATGGACTTCCTCGCGGGCCTGGCTGCGTTGCAGGAACACCTAGGCGGCGCTACGGTCGAGCTTTGTGGCGGCTAGGGTTTCTTTGGAGGAGTGGATGAGGAAGAAGAACGCGCGCCCCCCTTATATAGGCCGGAGGCATGCGGTGGCCGCGGGACGCGTGGCGTCGCCATTAACGTGGTTGGTGGAGGTGGGCTGCGGCCGCTCAGCAGCCGAGGCATCGCCATTAACATGGCACAGACTGCCGAAGCGACGCAGCGGCGCTAGTCGCTGGCGCGTTTGAGAAGACGCATCGATGCAGGGTCGCTGCCAGGCGGGCCCGACGAAACGTCCGCTAGACGCGAGCTGACACTTTGCGCGTCCGCGCAGCGTCCGCAGAGACGCATCCGAGGCGCATATTTGGGCCAGGTTTGCGTCTCCGCGGACGGCCCGGTCACTTTGCGTCGCCCCGCTGGAGGTGGTGCTAGACGCATTTCCGGTCACGGCGGACGAAAACGGTCGCTCAACGTCCGTTTGCGTCGCGCCGCTGGAGATGCCCTAATGGCCTCAATTTCCCCTGCTGCCGACGAGACCATGGACGCACCCGTCCTCCTCAAGTTCCTCCGCCGTGGGAAACTTAAAGGATGGCGCCGCCTTCAATATGGTCGGCTAGTGCAGAGAGTCGAAGAGCGTCGGCGACACCGCCGCCGCCGCCACCGTCGAGCTACTGCCCGAGGAGATGCTGAGGGGCACCACCGACATGGAAGGGGGCTAGGCAAGGTGTATCATGTGGAGGCAGCGCACCATGGATCCGCCCGCCGAGTTCGATTTCACCTTAGGCGTCTTACAGTTGCTCCTGTTCGATATGTAATTCGCCTTTTTATCACTACAGATTTTTGAGACTCTTGAACGGCTGTGTGCATCTTAGTTATGCAAAGGTCATGTGTAATTGCTTCTTTAAGTAATAAAGCGTCCATTATCTAAAAAATCTAAGTAGTTGTTTCAGCACTCTGAACTTTCATATGTTCTCAACCTCGAGTTACACTTTTCCCTTGTATAAATCATTTGGTTTTGTTAACATATTAAAAAATATGTATGGCTTGTTCTTTCTCAAAGTTCCATTCACAGCAACTTACACAGTTACACTTCGCAAGTACTAGATACAGTAAACAAGAACAATGAAAATTCAGACCCTGTAGCCGGCCAATTTCCCAAGCTATGAAGCTATCCTCTTCTGTGCTCGCAGCTCACGCGAGTCAGCAGCAGGCCGGCGTCTTCAGGAGTAGGCGGGGCACCCTCAAGACAAGACGCCATTGGGGCGGAGGCTGCAGACGCCGGCGTCCTCCACGTCAGGGACCGGCGAGAATGAGGACCTGCGCCACATGCGGCTCCCATAGACCTGTATAGGCACGGCAGAACATATCGGAGCCGTCGAGAGGCCACTCGATTCCGGCAACGGCGAGCGTGGATGGATTTTCACTCGAGACGTGTCTCGCAGACTTGGTGCCGAGCTCATCGCCGTCGCTGTCGAGTGAACCGCTGAGCTCATCGCGGTCGTCGCACTCACCGCCTGTTGTTTAGGATAAGAGCATGTCTAGTAGATTCCCTAGAACACTGGTGGAAAAATGGCCATTGGTCGCGGTTCGCAACTGCCATTAATCGCGGTTGCGCAACCGCGACCAATTAAGCGCGACTAAAGGCCCTCCTTTAGTCGCGGTTTCTTACGAACCGCGACTAAAGGCACGTCCACGTGGACGTCAGGCGACCGTCGGGGCGGAGGACCTTTAGTCGCGGTTCTCCTGGCCAACCGCGACTAAAGGCCGCCGCAGGTTTAGGGTTTTAGCCCTCCCCTAAACCTGTTTTCTTTTTAATTTGTATTGTTTTATTTCTTTTGTGTTTTATTTTAATTTTGAAGGAGTTTCACATATTCTACGGTACTACATACATGCATATGAATGTACAATTTCAAACAAATTTGAAATTAGAACCAAAGAGAATTCAAGAGGAATATACAATATATATTCAATATCGGATGACCAACATATACAATTTTGAACAAATTTCCATACACAATTTAGTGCATATAAAGTTCTACGTCCTCTACATAGTGTTCTCCTTTAGGATCGACGACTTCCCTCACGAACAATCCAGCTAGCTCTTGAAGTGGTCGGAAGCGAGCTTCTGGAGTAAGCATCTTCCGGAGGTTATTCCTCTTGACATTGTTATCACACGGAACCCGCTCAGAGGTGTATCTCCGGATCATCTCACAAACATAGTATCCACATAGATTGGTCCCCGGTGGCTGAATATCCCCAGTCCCACTCTTTGACCGCATAAAATATAGCTTTTTTTTGAACTCACCGACCTTGGCATCTACGAACCGTCTCCAAACCCTACGAGGCAAAGAAAATTAAATGAACAAGAGAGTTATTAGTTACTTGATATTAGGAAATGAACGAAATAGGCCGATCGATATAGAGCGCAAATGAATGAAAATAATTACTTCTGCATCATTTTTCTCATGTCGGTCCAAAGCTTTGAATCCATATTCAGAGAGTCGTGGACGAGAAGTGTGGAGTCGTGAAATTTAATTACTAGCAGAATCCAGTGGAACCTGCGGACACGATACATGCACAGTCATGCATAACTCATCGATTAGCCACATACCATGCATGGAGTAAACAAAAGAGAATGTGCTCAAGACAGAAACACTCACCCAAAATGGTAAGGAAATAGAATATCACTTTTGAGTTCCTGCTTATCAAGAAACCGCCACGAGTCTTCCTCCACGTCGGCGGGGTGATATTTTAACACATATCCATTAACGATGTGTGGGTCAATGAACCCAACATCATGGATGTTCCTTACTTCGCATTCCTTGATCTTCATTCTGCATTATAGAGTACAGAACAATATAGTTAGGACATATATATAGTGCAGGAAATGAACGAGATGGGGTAGAAATAAATCACTTACAGAACATAGCAACTGATGATAGATTTGTCGAGCTCGCGAAGATTGAGAAGCTGGAACAATTCACTCAGATGAATTGTTACATAGTAATGTTTGAAGTGATGCTCATGTCTAACTTCCGCATAAATATATTCTTTGGCGTTTTTATTTTTTATGTAACGCTTGTACCAATTTAGCAGATTTTTCATTTGTTGAGGTAGATCCTCTTCCTGCGCAGGCTCGACGAGGGGCCCATTCCGCACATATGTAATTACTGGTTTACTCATTGGCGCCTCCTCAAGGCCTAACACTGCACGAAGAGTCATACCTAAGTTGAACGCTTGTTCTCTGGCACTCGTTACAGTCAATCCCTGTGCTGCCGCAGCTGCTATGATATCGGGGGCATCCGGACCGGAGGCTTTCACTATGAGCGGGGCAATCGATTGTTTACTTGTTCCCCGAGCTGGGCAACTCGTTTCCCGCTTTTTGTACTTGCTAATTCTTTCTCGGCCTCCTCCAAGGCTTTCTTCTCCTGCTTCTCCGCCCGCTCTTTCTTATCCTTCAACATGAGTGCCTGCCTACGAAGTTCACGTGCATAGTCGTCAGGCAGATTCTTCGCGGCTTGGGACGGTGTGCTCAAAAATGACTTAGCCCACTTCTTTTGCTCATCAGAAAATACTGGCTTGGGCTCCGGCTCTCTTTTCTTCTTGCAGTCCGCCTTCCATTTCTCATAATCAGCAGTCGCGGCCGCGTTGACTTCCTCGGCACTACGTTCCCAAGGCCTTGTGGGGAGAGGCTTCAGTGATGGCTCCGGTACCTTTGTGGTCTTAGGTACATAAGGGTCCGGGTTGATAGTCCAGGACCGCTTCGCTTCTTCGCCGGAGGTGGATTGGGGGCCGGCGTACGCTTACCCGCCCGGGGCGAGCGGGGGCGGCGGCCGCTACCCGCCGGAGGTGAATTGGGGGGCGGCGTCGGCTCACGTGAAGGAGGTGTAGGTGAAGCACCACCACCACCGCCGCCGCCGCCACCGCCACCACCACCGTAGGGGGGTGGACTTGTTTGCCTTGGCGCCTCGCCTGGAAACTTGATAAACTTCTTTTGCCATAGAATGAAATGGCGCTTGACATCTCCAAGTCTTCTCTCCCCTTCGGGTGTAGCAATGTCAATCTCCGGGTCCTCAAACCCCGGGACTATGTCCTCCACCGTGACACGAGCATAGCCATCTTGAATGGGCTTGTTGTGGTGGAGTGCTCCAGGTTCACATGGTAAAGCACTGCCGATGGCTACCTTCATGGACATGTTCCCAATTGGATAATACAGATGACATTCTTTCATCTCCTTTACATCGTCCACGGGGTAGCGAGGAGGCTCCGGTGCAGTAATTTCGATCGCCGGAGGCTCCGGTGCAGTAATCTCGATCGTCGGTGCATGTGCACTAGCCGGTGGGGCCTCCGTGGAAGCCACGCTGCTTCTCCGATGCTGGCTTCCGAGATCCAATGGATGATCTTCATGCTGCGCCCGAGCTGCATCTCTTTCGGCTACTAGTACACTCACGGTTTTCTTCATCACATCCATTTCCGATGCCAACCGCGCCACAACATTTGCTTCCCGATCCATCTTTCTCTTACGGCTTCTGTAACCGTACGGGTCATCGTTCTGGGAGAACCCTATTTTCCACGGAATGTGCCCCATGCCTTGTACACGTCCTCCGTGTTCAGGATTCCCGAGGGCTTTTGTCAGCGCGTCGTTCTCTCTGTTGAACTTGATCTTCCCCTCTTGAGCATCCCTCATTGCGTCAATAAGGGCTTGGGTGGGTTTAATTATTTTGCCCCGGTAAACACACTCCCCTGTCTCCGGGTTCAGCGTTCCCCCTGATACGTCTCCGACGTATCGATAATTTCTTATGTTCCATGCCATATTATTGATGATACCTACATGTTTTATGCACACTGTATGTCATATTCGTGCATTTTCTGGAACTAACCTATTAACAAGATGCCGAAGTGCCAGTTCCTGTTTTCTACTGTTTTTGGTTTCAGAAATCCTAGTAACGAAATATTCTCGGAATTGGACGAAACGAAGACCCGGGTTCCTATTTTCACCGGAAGCATCCAGAACACCCGGGAAGGACCGGAGGGGGGCACTCGGGCCCCCGGACCATAGGCCGGCGCGGCCCAGGCCCCGGCCGCGCCGCCATATGGTGTGGCCACCCCTTCGACCCTCTGCGCCGCCTCTTCGCCTATATAAAGCCTCCGTCGCGAAACCCCGATGCGAAAAACCACGATACGGAAAACCTTCCGGAGCCGCCGCCATCGCGAAGCCAAGATCCGGGGGACGAGAGTCTCTGTTCCGGCACCCTGCCGGAGCGGGGAAGTGCCCCGGAAGGCTTCTCCATCGACACCGCTGCCATCTCCACCGCCATCTTCATCACCGCTGCTGCTCCCATGAGGAGGGAGTAGTTCTCCATCGAGGCTCGGGGCTGTACCGGTAGCTATGTGGTTCATCTCTCTCCTATGTGCTTCAATACAATAATCTCATGAGCTGCCTTACATGATTGAGATTCATATGATGATGCTTGTAATCTAGATGTCATTATGCTAGTCAAGTGAGTTTTACTTATGTGATCTCCGGAGACTCCTTGTCCCACGTGTGTAAAGGTGACGAGTGTGTGCACCGTGTGGGTCTCTTAGGCTATATTTCACAGAATACTTATTCACTGTTGAATGGCATAGTGAGGTGCTTATTTATATCTCTTTATGATTGCAATGTGTTTGTATCACAATTTATCTATGTGCTACTCTAGCAATGTTATTAAAGTAGTTTTATTCCTCCGCATGTGTGCAAAGGTGACGATGTGTGCACCGTGTTAGTACTTGGTTTATGCTATGATCATGATCTCTTGTAGATTGCGAAGTTAACTATTGCTATGATAATATTGATGTGATCTATTCCTCCTACATATGCATGAAGGTGACGAGTGTGCATGCTATGTTAGTACTTGGTTTAGTCTCGTTGATCTATCTTACACTAAAGGTTACTAAAATATGAGCATTATTGTGGAGCTTGTTAACTCCGGCATTGAGGGTTCGTGTAATCCTACGCAATGTGTTCATCATCCAACAAGAGTGTAGAGTATGCATTTATCTCGTTCCGTTATGTGATCAATGTTGAGAGTGTCCACTAGTGAAAGTCTAATCCCTAGGCCTTGTTCCTAAATATCGCTATCGCTGCTTGTTTCTTGTTTCTATTGCGTTACTACTCGCTGCGTTACCTCTCGCTTGTTCTACTGTCCCGGGCAAAGCACCGTTACGGTGCCGTTGCTACTACTTATTCATACCACATGTATTTCACTATCTCTTCGCCGAACTAGTGCACCTATTAGGTGTGTTGGGGACACAAGAGACTTCTTGCTTTGTGGTTGCGGGGTTGCATGAGAGGGATATCTTTGACCTCTTCCTCCCTGAGATCGATAAACCTTGGGTAATCCACTTAAGGGAAACTTGCTGCTGTTCTACAAACCTCTGCTCTTGGAGGCCCAACACTGTCTACAAGAATAGAAGCTCCCGTAGACATCACCCCCATGCCCGTACCACCAGCTTTTGGCCCTTGGGTCCCATCCCTCCGTACCTGGACGGATTCCTCGCGCCCTCAGATCGTTCTCCATCTTCTCCCACCTAGGATCCAAAAGGCGATACCCTCCTGGCCCCATAATATGATTGTACTCCTTCTTAGCCGCATTTTCCTTATTTTTTTTCGATATTTGAATGAACTGCTCCGATTTCTTTTGCTTCACAAATTCTGGCCAATCATGTTTCGGTTTCTCATATTGTCCTTTGAAATCCGGAGTCTTGTTCTCGTTGACATAGTCACGGGCTAGATTTTGCTTGAATTTCCGGAATGCGTCGGCCATCTTATGAAGAGCGAACCTGTTTGACTAGCCTCCTCCTCTCCTTGTTTTCCTCAATCTTGTTACTCGATACGTCTCCGACGTATCGATAATTTCTTGTGTTCCATGCCACATTATTGATGATATCTACATGTTTTATGCACACTTTATGTCATATTCGTGCATTTTCCGGAACTAACCTATTAACAAGATGCCGAAGAGCCGATTGCTTTGTTTTCTCGCTGTTTTTGGTTTCGAAATCCTAGTAACGAAATATTCTCGGAATTGGACGAAATCAACGCCCGGGGTCCTATTTTGCCACGAAGCTTCCGGAAGACCGAAGGAGAGTCGAAGTGGGGCCACGAGGTGGCCGGACACCGAGGCGGCGCGGCCCGGGCCCCGGCCGCGCCGACCTATGGTGTGGGCCCCTCGTGCCGCCTCTTTACCTCGCCCTTCCGCCTACAAATAGCCTCCATCGCGAAACCCCCGGTACCGAGAGCCACGATACGGAAAACCTACCGAGACGCCGCCGCCGCCAATCCCATCTCGGGGGATTCTGGAGATCTCCTCCGGCACCCTGCCGGAGAGGGGATTCATCTTCCGGAGGACTCTTCACCGCCATGGTCGCCTCCGGAGTGATGAGTGAGTAGTTCACCCCTGGACTATGGGTCCATAGCAGTAGCTAGATGGTTGTCTTCTCCTCATTGTGCTTCATTGTTGGATCTTGTGAGCTGCCTAACATGATCAAGATCATCTATCCGTAATACTATATGTTGTGTTTGTCGGGATCCGATGGATAGAGAATACTATGTTATGTTAATTATCAAGTTATTACCTATGTGTTGTTTATGATCTTGCATGCTCTCCGTTATTAGTAGAGGCTCGGCCAAGTTTTTGCTCTTAACTCCAAGAGGGAGTATTTATGCTCGATAGTGGGTTCGTGCCTCCATTGAATGCGGGACGATGTGACGAAAGTTCTAAGGTTGTGGATGTCTGTTGCCACTAGGGATAAAACATTGATGCTATGTCTAAGGATGTAGTTATTGATTACATTACGCACCATACTTAATGCAATTGTCTGTTGTTTTGCAACTTAATACTGGAAGGGGTTCGGATGATAACCTGAAGGTGGACATTTTAGGCATAGATGCATGCTGGATAGCGGTCTATGTACTTTGTCGTAATGCCCAATTAAATATCACTATATTTATCATGACATGTATGTGCATTGTTATGCCCTCTCTATTTGTCAATTGCCCGACTGTAATTTGTTCACCCAACATGCTTTTATCTTATGGGAGAGACACCTCTAGTGAACTGTGGACCCCGGTCCTATTCTTTACATCGCATACAATCTACTGCAATACTTGTTTTACTGTTTTCTCGCAAACAATCATCTTCCACACAATACGGTTAATCCTTTGTTACAGCAAGCCGGTGAGATTGACAACCTCACTGTTTCGTTGGGGTAAAGTACTTTGGTTGTGTTGTGCAGGTTCCACGTTGGCGCCGGAATCTCTGGTGTTGCGCCGCACTACATCCCGCCACCATCAACCTTCAACGTGCTTCTTGGCTCCTCCTGGTTCGATAAACCTTGGTTTCTTTCTGAGGGAAAACTTGCTGCTGTGCGCATCATACCTTCCTCTTGGGGTTCCCAACGAACGTGTGAGTTACACGCCATCATTACCCTCCTCATCGAATTTGTTGTATTCCGGAGGTAGAACGAAATGTTCCATAAGCTTTTTGAAGCAATCTTTGTTTGTTCTCTTATCGACAAAAGTGAAACCAATTCGTGCCTTCTTTGGCTCATTCCACTCCTGGACGATGATCGAGACGTTGTCTCTAACAACGGCTCCGCATTGGTTGATAAACTTGGTGGCGTTCTTGCGGGGCTCCAGCGGCCTGCCGGTTGCACTGTCGACAACCTCGATGGTACATGTTTCTCCTTGTTTCATCGTCTTGGTTGCGCCACGCTTTGACGACATACTCGATTGTTTCGACGATCCGGCCGAGGGCTAAAATAAGAAAGAGAGTCGCGCGCGTTAGTACACACATATTTATTCAAATCAGTTAGTTTGTATCACCAGAGGCTCAATGTATATATATACCTCGGTGCCGGAGGTGGTTGCTACTTCCAATTGAAGATCGTCGTTTATCGACGTTTGTTCGGCATCATCTTGCTGACGGCCTTCATCTTGACCGTCAAGGTTCGGATAAGAAGAGATATCATCTTCTTCTTGTTCGGTCGGCACATATATAATATCGCCGTTTATGATGCCGAACATATGGTCTTCGATGTCCGGATCATAGCTGGCCATAATCGGGTCAGCTCTATCGTCCGCCATATGTCGATCCTGAAAACATGTAGTAAAAACAAATTAATTGTGTATATGCCAGCATTATCACATCTCTTCTACATATAAAGAGAGAGGGCGACGAGGGAGGCGAGAGGGGAGACGCGTGTTATATGCGGACGATCGACCTCGCAGTGACCGCGTGACCGAGAGACCGGTGGCGGTGGCGAACCGGTGGCGAAAGGGCGGTGGCGGTGCCGATCGTGCCTTTTCCACTTAGTCTCCCCTCGTGCCGCGATCGAGGAAGACCAATCGGCTTAAGGTCAGGAACAAAGTCAACACAAAACTTAATTACCTCCTCATTTCCATAGCCCTTGGCGATGCTTCCTTCTGGCCTAGCACGGTTACGAACATATTTCTTTAATACTCCCATGAACCTCTTGAAGGGGAACATATTGTGTAGAAATACAGGACCGAGAATGGAAATCTCTTCGACTAGGTGAACCAGGAGGTGCGTCATAATATTGAAGAAGGATGGCGGGAACACCAACTCAAAACTGACAAGACATTGGACCACATCGTTCTGTAACCGTGGTAGAACTTCTGGATTGATTACCTTCTGAGAGATTGCATTGAGGAATGCACATAGCTTCACAATGGCTACTCGAACATTTTCCGGCAGGAGCCACCTCAAAGCAATCGGAAGCAATTGCGTCATAATCATGTGGCGATCGTGAGACTTCGGGTTTTGGAACTTTTTCTCCGCCATGTTTATTATTCCCTTTATATTGGACGAGAATCCTGACGGGACCTTCATACTCGCTCAGGCATTCAAAAAAGATGACCTTCTCTTCTTTGGTCGGAGCGTAGGCTGGCACGACCTTGAAACCATTCCGAATGCCGGTCATCAGGGTCTTTCAAACGTTGCTGGTCCCGCCGTGCTTCCTTTGTATCATTTGTCTTCCCATACACGCCCAAGAAGCTTAGGAGGTTCACGCAAATATTCTTCGTAACGTGCATCACGTCGATTGCAGAGAGGACATCTAGGACTTTCCAATATTCTAGCTCCCAGAATATAGATTTCTTCTTCCACATGGCTGCGTGCCCGTCAGCTCCCTTCGGAACTGATTGTCCGCCAGGACCCTTTCCAAAGATGACTTTCAAATCCTTGACCATATCAAATACCTCAAGCACCGCAGTGCGTTCCGCGAGCTTCGGCCGGTGATCTGCCTT
Source organism: Lolium rigidum (assembly GCF_022539505.1). Classification (NCBI taxonomy): domain Eukaryota; kingdom Viridiplantae; phylum Streptophyta; class Magnoliopsida; order Poales; family Poaceae; genus Lolium; species Lolium rigidum. The sequence continues at coordinate 147,471,690 of NC_061513.1, forward strand.
GCCGTTGTAATGCTTGCCTTTCTTTCTTACTCGGATGAATTTTTGGAAGAAATCGACGATGCCCAAGGTACACGTTCTTCTTACAATTTGGCAAATGTACACTTTCAGTCTCATGTAAGCAGTGCGTGCATGCATTGTATCCCTTATTTGACAGTCCCGAAAGGTTACTAAGAGAAGGCCAATCGTTGATGGTTACGAAAAGCAACGCTCGTAGGTCAAATTCCTCTTCTTTGTGCTCATCCCACACACGGACACCAGGTCTGCCCCACAGCTGTAAAAGTTCATCAACTAATGGCCTTAGGTACACATCGATGTCGTTGCCGGGTTGCTTCGGACCTTGGATGAGCACTCGGCATCATAATGAACTTCCGCTTCATGCACAACCAAGGAGGAAGGTTGTAGATGCATAGAGTCACGGGCCAGGTGCTATGGCTGGAGCTCTGCTCGCCAAAAGGATTCATGCCATCTGTACTTAGACCACCAAATCTTATGTTCCTTGCGTCAGCTGCTAAATCTTTGAACTCTCCGTCGATCTTTCTCCATTGCGTTCCATCTGCGGGGTGTCTCAACTCCCCGTCCGACTTACGGTCCTCTTTGTGCCATCGCAACAACTTGGCATGCTCTTTGTTCCCGAACGGACGTTTCAACCGTGGTATTATAGGAGCATACCACATCACCTTGGCGGGAACCCTCTTCCCGGGTTTCTCGCCCTCAACATCGTCACCAGGGTCATCGCCTCGATCTTATAACGCAATGCGGTGCATACCGGACATTCATTCAAATTCTCGTATTCACCGCGGTAGAGGATGCGATCGTTGGTGCATGCATGTATCTTCGAACCTCTAAACCTAGAGGGCAGACAACCTTCTTTGCTTCGTACGTATCGGCGGGCAACTCGTTATTCTTTGGAAACATATTCTTCAACATTTTCAAGCAAGTTTTCAAATGCCGAGTCGGCTACACCCGCATGTGCCTTCCATTTCAGCAAATCCAGTGTGCAGCCCAGCTTTTTCAGACCATTATCGCATCTGGGGTACATCGACTTTCTGTGATCCTCTAACATGCGATCCAAATTCTCCCTCTCCTTTTTAGTTTCGCAGCGTCTCCGTGCATCAGCAATGGTCCGACCAAGATCATCAACGGGCTCATCACGTGCCTCTTCTTCACCTTCCCCTTCACCTTCTCCTTCACCTTCGAGCATCCTCCATGAAAGTATCACCGAAATGAGCAAGATAGTTTTCATCGATGAAATCATCCCCTTCTTCATCTTCTTCCATTATAACCCCTCTTTCTCCATGCTTGGTCCAACAATTATAGCTTGGCATGAAACCGTGCCGAAGCAGGTGCAGGTGAACTTCTCTTGAGGAAGAGTAACCCTCACTACAAGAAAAGTTCTGATAGACAACGTCTCAAAATCGTCCGCTAAGGGGTATTATTCGTCGCCTATGGGCCTAACCCGACGATATGGGTTCTGTTGTGGAAACTGCGTCAGGCAAAGTCCTACGACGATTTTTTCGGTCCGTCGCGCTTGGGCGCCCTTCCGCCACGGAAAATCGGACCGTTGCCCAAGTGTTTCCGGGAGCCCATTGACTGCCGACGTCATGCAAACCGACATGTGGCGGACGCCGTTAGCGGCGGTTAACGGCGTTAACCGGCTGAAACCCCGTGGTAGATGGTAGGCCCACACGAGGCCTGCCACGTCTTAAGCGGGCCGACCCATTAAGTTTGCGGGCCGGGCCAGCTGACTTAGTTTGACCGGTCAACTATATAGCTGGGCTGGTCCATTAGTTACGTGGGCCGGGCCTAACCTCTAAGGTTGACTAGTCAAAACTTTAATGGGCCGGCCCTCTAAGCATGTGGGCCGGGCCGAATGCACTCGTTTGACCGGTCAACAGGCAAAAGGGCCGGCCCACAAGACATGTGGGACCCACTTTCCTGGTATCGGGCCGGCCCATTTACAAAGTGGGGTCCACTTTAAAACAACTGGGCCGGCCCAAGAAGTTAGTGGGCCGGCCCAATTAGCATGTGGGCCCCACTTTCCTGCTATCGGGCCGGCCCATTTAGTACGTGGGGTCCACATTAGATCAAATGGGCTGGCCCAACAAGCCAGTGGGCCGGGCCAAAAGCACCGGTGGGTCCCACTTTCCTGTTAAAGAGCCGGCCCATTTAGTATGTGGGGTCCACCATATAGCAAGTGGGCCGGCCCAACAAGAAAGTGGGTCGGGCCAAAAACACTGAGTGGGTCCCACTTTCCGGTTAAAGGGCTGGCCCATTTAGTATGTGGGGTCCACCATATAGCAAGTGGGCCGGCCCAACAAGATAGTGGGCGGGCCAAAACACTGGTGGGTCCCACTTTCCGTTAAAGGGCCGGCCCATTTAGTATGTGGGGTCCACCATATAGCAAGTGGGCCGGCCCAACATGCTAGTGGGCGGGCCAAAAACACGAGTGGGTCCCACTTTCTCGTTAAAGAGCCGGCCCATTTACTATGTGGGGTCCACCATATAGCAAGTGGGCCGGCCCAACACGGTAGTGGGCCGGGCCAAAAACACAAGTGGGTCCCACTTTCGTCTTAAAGGGCCGGCCCATTTAGTATGTGGGGTCCACCACAAAAGCAATTGGGCTGGCCCAACTAGTTAGTGGGCCGGCCCAGTAGTGGGTGGGGTCCACCTTAAAGCAAGTGGGCCGGCCCAATGTCCACAGTAAATCAAGTGGGCTGGCCCAATAAGTAAGTGGGCCAGCCCGTTTAGTTGCTGTTTATATGCCGGCGTAATAGGCGCTTTAGGATTTTGTGGGCCGTCACATATGTGATTTCGCTTAATTGGGCCGTTTAAGGGATGGGAATTCGTGATTTAGATACTGAGAATATTTACGCAGCATTGATTTACGTCGGATAGCCTCACTTACCACAAGCACCAAAGAAAAAATGCGCGAAAGAACTATAAAAACTAACTAAATATTACATCAGTCGCAAGGCATTGAAAAAATATTACGGAACCCGAGAGAAATTGAATGGTAATTAAACCTAGCAATACAATGAAGGGATCCGGCAATCTTTTAAGTTGTCCATGCGGCACCTATATACGAAACAAAGACATTACAAGTTAAGACAAGCAACAATGGAAAGGCAAAGACACTACAATATTGTTTGCCAAAGAATTTGGAACTCATCATTTCGTCGTTATAACAAGATCATTGTAATGCGCACAATAAGCAAACAAAGAGTGCATGCCGCATACCAACAACCAATATAACGAGCATGTTAGAATGAAACAGCGAGACTTACTACTTGTCGAGTCCCATGCAAACCAACATGTTCGGGGAGTACAAAATTGGCATGAACAACATAGTAGCGAAGCTATAAATTTTGTAACAACGGTCGAGCAAGATGAAGTTATGATGGCTACATCTACGGAGCGAGGGAATGTAAACCAAAAATAGAAGTTACGATGGCAAAAGCTAAAGAGGAGGGAATGTGAACCAACATGTGCCAAGTGCAATTACTTCATTTTGGCCGTGAACTAAATAATACTCCTGAACTTATAGTGAAGGGGATGCAAATCAAGATGTTTCGGGATATAAACTTGTAATGAGCAACACATAGAGGATAGTTAATGCTGGAGCTTAGGATGGACCAGATACAGAATATAGTGGGATCACCTGTCATGCCAAGTCAATATGTATAAGAGGGAATGCAAACCAATATGTTCAGCTTTCCATATGTGAGCGTCATGCCAAGTCAGAGAAACAAGTCAATAATGCAGCTTTTGAAGAACAAGATGGCACGCAAAATTATTATCTAGTAGTATGAAAAGTTTATTTGTACTACAGGCTAGATAGCCGAGTGATAGCATGCCAAACTAAGTCCTTACTTTGTTAGCTTACAATGAACTAGATACAAAACAATGGCATCACCCGTAGTACGGGGAATGCAAGCCAACATGTTCATGGAGTAAAAAATTGGCACAAACAACATAGTAGCGAGGCCATAATTTTTGTAACAACGAATGACTAGATACAGATGCAAGATAGATGAGTTATGATGGCTACATCTACCAGGCAAGGCATGAGGGAATGCAAACCAAAATGTTCAATCGCTTAAAGTTAGCAATGAAGTAGAAAATAGCAACGTGTTACGGTCATAGCTAGGAATGAACTAAAAGAGCTTCAGACAAACAAGCATCTGAACCCAGAACATGGCGCTAAAACAAGGGACTTACATTAGGAGAAGCACTATGTGGGAGTCACAGCGAGATCTTCCTGGGGTTGATAGATCCGGTGATGAAGTACGCTACATGTGCTACTTGGGGTTGGAGAGACGGCCATTACACTTCATGGTTACTCATCTCATCTCGCAAAAAAGTAACGGCGCGTCGTTAGCACAAACGAGGTTCCCCTAAGATTAAACAAGAACTTGCGGGCAAGCAATAGAAAAGCGACGAGTAGAAGAGTTTAGATCATGCACGGCGCCGGTGAAGCAGATCCGGTTCATGCACGGCGGTGTCGGTGAGCAAGATACGATGCGGTGGACGGCGATCCGGCGAAGCGGCTCCGGTGGGGTGGACGATACCGCGGCTGAAGCGGCTGCGGTAGGCTGCTGGATGAGCATATGGTTTCGAGGTTCGGCGGGGATGATCCGGTCCGGTTGATGACGGCGTCGATGAAGCGGCTCCGGCGGGCGGCCGGATGACGAGGATCGCGAGGGCTCGGGTAGGCCGGGGAAGTCCGGCGGGGATGTTCGGTGCGGTGGTCGTGGAGGTGGGAGAGAGGGACTTGGGAAGTTCCGGTGGGTGGTCTGAAGGAAATGTATTTTTTTTGGGAGGGTTTCCTGGGCTAGGGAGGTGGTGATCCAAAAAATGACGGGCAGACCCCCCCCACCAACCGACTTTGCTGGCATCTCCACAGGGGTAGAATAGGAATTTGGAAGCGTGTGAAATTTTTGTATTTTGTGGGCGGCAAGTTTTGCCGCTATGAGATTTTGAATTTGGCCACCGTCCAAGTATAATGATAAAAAATTGTGACACCGTACTAGTACCTCTGTTCAAGGCCGAGTGCAAAATCAAATCATCATCACGTTGAATATAGGTCACTACCATGATCATGATCTATCTTCTGGACAGAGATCCAGTGCCCCCACGTTCACAGGGCACAACGTGACCTGAGGCTTCCCATCCACCATTCGTTTCAATCCAACGGCAAGGAAAGCAACAACGTGACCCGATTAATTTCTGCTGAGCTGAAGAGCTGCTGTGTTCTCTCGAACCTGAAGAAATAGAGAAGGGAACGAGAAGATGATTTCGGTTCCGAGCGCATCTGTCCGGGCCAAAAATGTATCCGGTACAAACTCCGGCGGGACGACGCATAGTGGCCGGGCCGTTCGCAGCGACGCAAACATGCCCAAATATGTGTCTCGGATCCGTCGCAAGGACGCTGCGTGGACGCGTAAAGTGTCCGCTCGCGTCTGGCGAACGTTTCGTCGGGCCCGCTTGGCAGTGACCCAGCGTCGATGCGTCTTCTCAGCGGCGCCGCTTCGGCAATCTGCGGTCGCGTAAAATGGCGATGCCTCGGGTGGCACGCGTCGACACCTACCTCTGCGAATGGCGATGCCACGCGTGCGGCGG